>NC_140998.1:206961255-207001564 GCF_052327205.1 Somniosus microcephalus | reverse complement strand
CGGAGTGGTAGTACTGAGGGAGCGCCGCACTGTCGGAGGGGCAGTACTGAGGGAGCGCCGCACTGTCGGAGGGGCGTTACTGAGGGAGCGCCGCACTGTCGGAGGGGCAGTACTGAGGGAGCGCCGCACTGTCGGAGGGGCAGTACTGAGGGAGCGCCGCTCTGTTGGAGGGGCGTTACTGAGGGAGCGCCGCACTGTCGGAGGGGCAGTACTGAGGGAGCGCCGCACTGTCGGAGAGGCGGTACTGAGGGAGCGCCGCACTGTCGGAGGGGCGGTACTGAGGGAGCGCCGCACTGTCGGAGGGGTGGTATTGAAGGAGCGCCGCACTGTCGGAGGGGCGGTACTGAGGGAGCGCCGCACTGTCGGAGGGTAGGTACTGAGGGAGCGCCGCACTGTCGGAGGGGCGGTACTGAGGGAGCGCCGCACTGTCGGAGGGGCGGTACTGAGGGAGCGCCGCACTGTCGGAGGGGCAGTTCTGAGGGAGCGTCGCACTGTCGGAGGGGCAGTACTGAGGGAGCGCCGCACTGTCGGAGGGGCAGTACTGAGGGAGCGCCGCACTGTCGGAGTGGCAGTACTGAGGGAGCGCCGCACTGTCGGAGGGGCGGTACTGAGGGAGCGCTGCAGTGTTGGAGGGGCGTTACTGAGGCAGTGCCGCACTGTCGGAGGGGCAGTACTGAGGGAGCGCCGCACCGTCGGAGGGGCAGTACAGAGGGAGCGCCGCACTGTCGGAGGGGCATTACTGAGGGAGCGCCGCACTGTCGGAGGGGCAGTACTGAGGGAGCGCCGCACTGTCGGAGGGGCAGTACTGAGGGAGTGCCGCACTGTCGGAGGGGCAGTACTGAGGGAGCGCCGCACTGTCGGAGAGGCGGTACTGAGGGAGCGCCGCACTGTCGGAGGGGCGGTACTGAGGGATCGGCGCACTGTCGGAGGGGCGGTACTGAGGGAGCGCCGCACTGTCGGAGGGGCTGCACTGAGGGAGCGCTGCACCGTCGGAGGGACAGTACAGCGGGAGCGCCGCACTGTCGGAGGAGCAGTACTGAGGGAGCGCCGCACTGTCGGAGTGGCAGTACTGAGGGAGGGCCTCGGGGCAGTACTGAGGGAGCGCCGCACTGTCGGAGGGGCAGTACTGAGGCAGTGCCGCACTGTCAGAGGGGCAGTACTGAGGGAGCGCCGCACTGTCGGAGGGGCAGTACTGAGGCAGTGCCGCACTGTCAGAGGGGCAGTACTGAGGGAGCGCCGCACTGTCGGAGGGGCATTACTGAGGGAGCGCCGCACTGTCGGAGGGGCAGTACTGAGGGAGCGCCGCACTTTCGGAGGGGCAGTACTGAGGGAGCGCCGCACTGTCGGAGGGGCAGTACTGAGGGAGCGCCGCACTGTCGGAGGGGCAGTACAGAGGGATCGCCGCACTGTCGGAGGGGCAGTACTGAGGGGGCGCTGCACTGTCCGAGGGGCGGTACTGAGGGAGCGCCGCACTGACGGAGGGGCAGTACTGAGGGAGCGCCGCACTGTCGGAGGGTCGGTACTGTGGGAGCGCCGCACTGACGGAGGGGCAGTACTGAGGGAGCGCCGCACTGTCTGAGGGGCAGTAATGAGGGAGCGCCGCACTGTCGGAGGGGCGTTACTGAGGGAGCGCCACACTGTCGGAGGGGCGGTACTGAGGGAGCGCCGCACTGTCGGAGGGGCGGTACTGAGGGAGCGCCGCATCGTCGGAGGGACAGTACAGCGGGAGCGCCGCACTGTCGGAGGAAAAGTACTGAGGGAGCGCCGCACTCTCGGAGGGGTAGTACTGAGGGAGCGCCGCACTGTCGGAGTGTCAGTACTGAGGGAGCGACGTACTGTCGGAGGGGCAGTACTGATGGAGCACTGCACTGACGGAGGGGCAGTACTGAGGGAGCGCCGCACTGTCGGAGGGGCAGTACTGAGGGCGGGCCGCACTTTCAGAGGGGCAATACTGAGGGAGCGCCGCACTGTCGGAGTGGCGTTACTGAGGGAGCGCCGCACTGTTGGAGTGGTAGTACTGAGGGAGCGCCGCACTGTCGGAGGGGCAGTACAGAGGGAGCGCCGCACTGTCGGAGGAGCAGTACTGAGGGAGCGCCACACTGTCGGAGGGGCAGTACTGAGGGAGCGCCGCACTGTCGGAGAGGCAGTACTGAGGGAGCGCCGCACTGTCGGAGGGGCTGCACTGATGGAGCGCCGCACTGTCGGAGGGGTGGTACTGAGGGAGCGCCGCACTGTCGGAGGGGCAGTACTGAGGGAGCGCCGCACTGTCGAAGGGGCGGTACTGAGGGAGCGCCGCACTGTCGGAGGGGCAGTACTGAGGGAGCGCCGCACTGTCGGAGGGGCAACACTGAGGGAGCGCCGCAATGTCGGAGGGGCAATACTGAGGGAGCGCCGCACTGTCGGAGAGGCAGTACTGAGGGATCGGCGCACTGTCGGAGGGGCGGTACTGAGGGAGCGCCGCACTGTCGGAGGGGCTGTACTGAGGGAGCGCCGCACCGTCGGAGGGACAGTACAGTGGGAGCGCCGCACTGTCGGAGGAGCAGTACTGAGGGAGCGCCGCACTGTCGGAGTGGCAGTACTGAGGGAGCGCCGCAATGTCGGAGGGGCAGTACAGATGGGGAACTGCACTGTCGGTGGGGCAGTACTGAGGGAGCGCCGCACTGTTGGAGGAGCAGTACTGAGGGAGCGCCGCACTGTCGGAGGGGCAGTACTGAGGGAGCGCCGCACTGTCGGAGGGGCAGTACTGAGTGAGCGCCGCACTTTCAGAGGGGCAGTACTGAGGGAGCGCCGCACTGTCGGAGGGGCGTTACTGAGGGAGCGCCGCAATGTCGGAGTGGCAGCACTGAGGGAGCGCCGCACTGTCGGAGGGGCGTTACTGAGGGAGCGCCGCACTGTCGGAGGGGCAGTACTGAGGGAGCGCATGCACTGTCGGAGGGGCAGTACTGAGGGAGCGCCGCACTGTCGGAGAGGCGGTACTGAGGGAGCGCCGCACTGTCGGAGGGGCAGCACTGAGGGAGCGCCGCACTGTCGGAGGGGCAGTACTAAGGGAGCACCGCACCGTCGGCGGGACAGAACTGCGGGAGCGCCGCACTGTCGGAGGGGCAGTACTGAGGGAGCGCCGCCCTGTCGGCGGGGCAGTACTGACGGAGCAGTGCACTGTCGGAGGGGCAGTACTGTGGAAGCGCCGCACTGTCGGAGGGGCGTTACTGAGGGAGCGCCGCACTGTCGGAGTGGTAGTACTGAGGGAGCGCCGCACTGTCGGAGGGGCAGTACTGAGGGAGCGCCGCACTGTCGGAGGGGCGTTACTGAGGGAGCGCCGCACTGTCGGAGGGGCAGTACTGAGGGAGCGCCGCACTGTCGGAGGGGCAGTACTGAGGGAGCGCCGCTCTGTTGGAGGGGCGTTACTGAGGGAGCGCCGCACTGTCGGAGGGGCAGTACTGAGGGAGCGCCGCACTGTCGGAGAGGCGGTACTGAGGGAGCGCCGCACTGTCGGAGGGGCGGTACTGAGGGAGCGCCGCACTGTCGGAGGGGTGGTATTGAAGGAGCGCCGCACTGTCGGAGGGGCGGTACTGAGGGAGCGCCGCACTGTCGGAGGGTAGGTACTGAGGGAGCGCCGCACTGTCGGAGGGGCGGTACTGAGGGAGCGCCGCACTGTCGGAGGGGCGGTACTGAGGGAGCGCCGCACTGTCGGAGGGGCAGTTCTGAGGGAGCGTCGCACTGTCGGAGGGGCAGTACTGAGGGAGCGCCGCACTGTCGGAGGGGCAGTACTGAGGGAGCGCCGCACTGTCGGAGTGGCAGTACTGAGGGAGCGCCGCACTGTCGGAGGGGCGGTACTGAGGGAGCGCTGCAGTGTTGGAGGGGCGTTACTGAGGCAGTGCCGCACTGTCGGAGGGGCAGTACTGAGGGAGCGCCGCACCGTCGGAGGGGCAGTACAGAGGGAGCGCCGCACTGTCGGAGGGGCATTACTGAGGGAGCGCCGCACTGTCGGAGGGGCAGTACTGAGGGAGCGCCGCACTGTCGGAGGGGCAGTACTGATGGAGCGCCGCACTGTCGGAGAGGCGGTACTGAGGGAGCGCCGCACTGTCGGAGGGGCGGTACTGAGGGATCGGCGCACTGTCGGAGGGGCGGTACTGAGGGAGTGCCGCACTGTCGGAGGGGCTGTACTGAGGGAGCGCTGCACCGTCGGAGGGACAGTACAGCGGGAGCGCCGCACTGTCGGAGGAGCAGTACTGAGGGAGCGCCGCACTGTCGGAGGGGCAGTACTGAGGCAGTGCCGCACTGTCAGAGGGGCAGTACTGAGGGAGCGCCGCACTGTCGGAGGGGCAGTACTGAGGCAGTGCCGCACTGTCAGAGGGGCAGTACTGAGGGAGCGCCGCACTGTCGGAGGGGCATTACTGAGGGAGCGCCGCACTGTCGGAGGGGCAGTACTGAGGGAGCGCCGCACTTTCGGAGGGGCAGTACTGAGGGAGCGCAGCACTGTCGGAGGGGCAGTACAGAGGGATCGCCGCGCTGTCGGAGGGGCAGTACTGAGGGGGCGCTGCACTGTCCGAGGGGCGGTACTGAGGGAGCGCCGCACTGACGGAGGGGCAGTACTGAGGGAGCGCCGCACTGTCGGAGGGTCGGTACTGTGGGAGCGCCGCACTGACGGAGGGGCAGTACTGAGGGAGCGCCGCACTGTCTGAGGGGCAGTAATGAGGGAGCGCCGCACTGTCGGAGGGGCGTTACTGAGGGAGCGCCACACTGTCGGAGGGGCGGTACTGAGGGAGCGCCGCACTGTCGGAGGGGCGGTACTGAGGGAGCGCCGCATCGTCGGAGGGACAGTACAGCGGGAGCGCCGCACTGTCGGAGGAAAAGTACTGAGGGAGCGCCGCACTCTCGGAGGGGTAGTACTGAGGGAGCGCCGCACTGTCGAAGTGTCAGTACTGAGGGAGCGACGTACTGTCGGAGGGGCAGTACTGATGGAGCACTGCACTGACGGAGGGGCAGTACTGAGGGAGCGCCGCACTGTCGGAGGGGCAGTACTGAGGGCGGGCCGCACTTTCAGAGGGGCAATACTGAGGGAGCGCCGCACTGTCGGAGTGGCGTTACTGAGGGAGCGCCGCACTGTTGGAGTGGTAGTACTGAGGGAGCGCCGCACTGTCGGAGGGGCAGTACAGAGGGAGCGCCGCACTGTCGGATGGGCGTTGCTGAGGGAGCGCCGCACTGTCGGAGGGGCAGTACTGAGGGAGCGCCGCACTGTCGGAGGGGCAGTACTGAGGGAGCGCCGCACTGTCGGAGGGGCAGTACTGAGGGAGTGCCGCACTGTCGGAGGGGCGTTACTGAGGGAGCGCCGCACTGTTGGAGGGGCAGTACTGAGGGAGCGGAGCACTGTCGGAGGGCCGTTACTGAGGGAGCGCCGCACTGTCGGAGGGGCAGTACTGAGGGAGCGCCGCACTGTCGGAGAGGCGGTACTGAGGGAGCGCCGCAATGTCGGAGGGGCGGTACTGAGGGAGCGCCGCACTGTCGGAGGGGCAGTACTGAGGGAGCGCCGCACTGTCGGAGGGGCAGTACTGAGGGAGCACTGCACTGTCGGAGGGGTGGTACTGAGGGAGCGCCGCACTGTCGGAGTGGCAGTACTGAGGGAGCGCCACAATGTCGGAGGGGCAGGACTGAAGGAGCGCTGCACTGTCGGAGTGGCAGTACTGTGGGAGGGCCGCACTGTCAGAGGGGCAGTACTGAGGGAGCGCCGCACTGTCGGAGGTGCAGTACTGAGGGAGCGCCGCACTTTCAGAGGGGCAGTACTGAGGGAGCGCCGCACTGTCGGAGGGGAGTTACTGAGGGAGCGCCGCACTGTCGGAGTGGTAGTACTGAGGGAGCGCCGCACTGTCGGAGGTGCAGTACTGAGGGAGCGCCGCACTGTCGGAGGGTCGGTACAGAGGGAGCGCCGCACAGTCGGAGGGGCGGTACTGAGGGAGCGCCGCACTGTCAGAGGGGCAGTACTGAGGGAGTGCCGCACTGTCGGAGGGGCAGTACTGAGGGAGCGCCGCACTGTCGGAGGGGCAGTACTGAGAGAGTGCCGCACTGTCGGAGGGGCAGTACTGAGGGAGCGCCGCACTGTCGGAGGGGCAGTACTGAGGGAGCGCCGCACTGTCGGAGGGGCAGTACTGAGGGAGCGCCGCACTGTCGGAGTGGCAGTACTGAGGGAGCGCCGCACTGTCGGAGGGGCAGTACTGAGGGAGCGCCGCACTGTTGGAGGGGCGTTACTGAGGCAGTGCCGCACTGTCGGAGGGGCAGTACTGAGGGAGCGCCGCACTGTCGGAGGGGCAGTACTGAGGGAGTGCCGCACTGTCGGAGGGGCATTACTGAGGGAGCGCCGCACTGTCGGAGGGGCAGTACTGAGGGAGCTCCGCACTGTCGGAGGGGCAGTACTGAGGGAGCGCCGCACTGTCGGAGGGGCAGTACTGAGGGAGCGCCGCACTGTCGGAGGGGCAGTACTGAGGGAGCGGCGCACTGTCGGAGGGGCAGTACTGAGGGAGCGCCGCACTGTCGGAGGGGCAGTACTGAGGGAGCTCCGCACTGTCGGAGGGGCAGTACTGAGGGAGCGCCGCACTGTCGGAGGGGCAGTACTGAGAGATCGGCGCACTGTCGGAGGGGCGGTACTGAGGGAGCGCCGTACCGTCGGAGGGACAGTACAGCGGGAGCGCCGCACTGTCGGAGGGGCGTTACTGAGGGAGCGCCGCACTGTCGGAGGGGCAGTACTGAGGGAGCGCCGCACTGTCGGAGGGGCAGTACTGAGGGAGCGCCGCTCTGTTGGAGGGGCGTTACTGAGGGAGCGCCGCACTGTCGGAGGGGCAGTACTGAGGGAGCTCCGCACTGTCGGAGGGGCAGTACTGAGGGAGCGCCGCACTGTCGGAGGGGCAGTACTGAGGGAGCGCCGCACTGTCGGAGGGGCAGTACTGAGGGAGCGGCGCACTGTCGGAGGGGCAGTACTGAGGGAGCGCCGCACTGTCGGAGGGGCAGTACTGAGGGAGCTCCGCACTGTCGGAGGGGCAGTACTGAGGGAGCGCCGCACTGTCGGAGGGGCAGTACTGAGAGATCGGCGCACTGTCGGAGGGGCGGTACTGAGGGAGCGCCGTACCGTCAGAGGGACAGTACAGCGGGAGCGCCGCACTGTCGGAGGAGCAGTACTGAGGGAGCGCCGCACTGTCGGAGTGGCAGTACTGAGGGAGGGCCTCGGGGCAGTACTGAGGGAGCGCCGCACTGTCGGAGGGGCAGTACTGAGGCAGTGCCGCACTGTCAGAGGGGCAGTACTGAGGGAGCGCCGCACTGCCGGAGGGGCGGTACTGAGGGAGCGCCGCACTGACGGAGGGGCAGTACTGAGGGAGCGCCGCACTGTCGGAGGGGCAGTACTGAGGGAGCGCCGCACTGTCGGAGGGGCAGTACTGAGGGAGCGCCGCACTGTCGGAGGGGCAGTACTGAGGGAGCGCCGCACTGTCGGAGGGGCGTTACTGAGGGAGCGCCGCACTGTCGGAGGGGCAGTACTGAGGGAGCGCCGCACTGTCGGAGAGGCAGTACTGAGGGAGCGCCGCACTGTCGGAGGGGCTGCACTGAGGGAGCGCCGCACTGTCGGAGGGGTGGTACTGAGGGTGCGCCGCACTGTCGGAGGGGCAGTACTGAGGGAGCGCCGCACTGTCGGAGGGGCAGTACTGAGGGAGCGCCGCATTGTCGGAGGGGCAGTACTGAGGGAGCGCCGCACTGTCGGAGGGGCAGTACTGAGGGAGCGCCGCAATGTCGGAGGGGCAGTACTGAGGGAGCGCCGCACTGTCGGAGAGGCGGTACTGAGGGATCGGCGCACTGTCGGAGGGGCGGTACTGAGGGAGCGCCGCACTGTCGGAGGGGCTGTACTGAGGGAGCGCCGCACCGTCGGAGGGACAGTGCAGTGGGAGCGCCGCACTGTCGGAGGAGCAGTACTGAGGGAGCGCCGCACTGTCGGAGTGGCAGTACTGAGGGAGCGCCGCAATGTCGGAGGGGCAGTACAGATGGGGTACTGCACTGTCGGTGGGGCAGTACTGAGGGAGCGCCGCACTGTTGGAGGAGCAGTACTGAGGGAGCGCCGCACTGTCGGAGGGGCAGTACTGAGGGAGCGCCGCACTGTCGGAGGGGCAGTACTGAGTGAGCGCCGCACTTTCAGAGGGGCAGAACTGAGGGAGCGCCGCACTGTCGGAGGGGCGTTACTGAGGGAGCGCCGCAATGTCGGAGTGGCAGTACTGAGGGAGCGCCGCACTGTCGGAGGGGCAGTACTGAGGGAGCGCCGCACTGTCGGAGGGGCGTTACTGAGGGAGCGCCGCACTGTCGGAGGGGCAGTACTGAGGGAGCGCATGCACTGTCGGAGGGGCAGTACTGAGGGAGCGCCGCACTGTCGGAGGAGCATTACTGAGGGAGCGCCGCACTGTCGGAGGGGCGTTACTGAGGGAGCGCCGCACTGTCGGAGGGGCAGTACTGAGGGAGCGCATGCACTGTCGGAGGGGCAGTACTGAGGGAGCGCCGCACTGTCGGAGGGGCGTTACTGAGGGAGCGCCGCACTGTCGGAGGGGCAGTACTGAGGGAGCGCCGCACTGTCGGAGGGGCGTTACTGAGGGAGCGCCGCACTGTCGGAGGGGCAGAACTGAGGGAGCGCCGCACTGTCGGAGAGGCGGTACTGAGTGAGCGCCGCACTGTCGGAGGGGCAGCACTGAGGGAGCGCCGCACTGTCGGAGGGGCAGTACTGAGGGAGCGCCGCACCGTCGGCGGGACAGAACTGCGGGAGCGCCGCACTGTCGGAGGGGCAGTACTGAGGGAGCGCCGCACTGTCGGAGGGGCAGTACTGACGGAGCAGTGCACTGTCGGAGGGGCAGTACTGTGGGAGTGCCGCACTGCCGGAGGGGCAGTACTGAGGGAGCGCCGCACTGTCGGAGAGGCGGTACTGAGGGAGAGCCGCACTGTCGGAGGGGCGGAACTGAGGGATCGGCGCACTGTCGGAGGGCCGGTACTGAGGGAGCGCCGCACTGTCGGAGGGGCTGTACTGAGGGAGCGCCGCACCGTCGGAGGGACAGTACAGCGGGAGCGCCGCACTGTCGGAGGAGCAGTACTGAGGGAGCGCCACACTGTCGGAGGGGCAGTACTGAGGGAGCGCCGCACTGTCGGAGAGGCAGTACTGAGGGAGCGCCGCACTGTCGGAGGGGCTGCACTGATGGAGCGCCGCACTGTCGGTGGGGTGGTACTGAGGGAGCGCCGCACTGTCGGAGGGGTGGTTCTGAGGGAGCGCCGCACTGTCGGAGGGGCGGTACTGAGGGAGCGCCGCACTGTCGGAGGGTTGGTACTGAGGGAGTGCCGCACTGTCGGAGGGGCAGCACTGAGGGAGCACCGCACTGTCGGAGGGGCAGTACTGAGGGAGCGCCGCACCGTCGGCGGGACAGTACTGCGGGAGCGCCGCACTGTCGGAGGGGCAGTACTGAGGGAGCGCCGCACTGTCGGAGGGGCAGTACTGAGGGAGCACTGCACTGTCGGAGGGGCAGTACTGTGGGAGCTCCGCAATGTCGGAGGGGCAGTACTGAAGGAGCGGCGCACTTTCGGAGGTGCAGTACTGAGGGAGTGCCGCACTGTCGGAGGGGCAGTACTGAGGGGGCGCCGCACTGTCCGAGGGGCGGTACTGAGGGAGCGCCGCACTGGCGGAGGGGCAGTACTGAGGGAGCGCCGCACTGTCGGAGGGTCGGCACTGAGGGAGCACCGCACTGACGGAGGGGCAGTACTGAGGGAGCTCCGCACTGTCGGAGGGGCAGTAATGAGGGAGGGCCGCACTGTCGGAGGGGCGTTACTGAGGGAGCGCCGCACTGTCGGAGGGGCGGTACGGAGGGAGCGCCGCACTGTCGGAGAGGCACGACTGAGGGAGCGCCGCACTGTCGGAGGGGCAGTACTGAGGGAGCGCCGCACTGTCGGTGGGGCAGTACTGAGGGAGCGCCGCACTGTTGGAGGAGCAGTACTGAGGGAGCGCCGCACTGTCGGAGGGGCAGTACTGAGGGAGCGCCGCACTGTCGGAGGGGCAGTAGTGAGGGAGCGCCGCACTGTCGGAGGGGCAGTACTGAGGGAGCGCCGCACTTTCAGAGGGGCAGTACTGAGGGAGCGCCGCACTGTCGGAGGGGCGTTACTGAGGGAGCGCCGCACTGTCGGAGTGGTAGTACTGAGGGAGCGCCGCACTGTCGGAGGGGCAGTACTGAGGGAGCGCCGCACTGTCAGAGGGGCAGTACTGAGGGAGCGCCGCACTGTTGGAGGGGCAGTACTGATGGAGCACCGCACTGTCGGAGGGGCAGTACTGAGGGAGCGCCGCACCGTCGGAGGGACAGTACAGCGGGAGCGCCGCACTGTCGGAGGAACAGTACTGAGGGAGCGCCGCACTGTCGGAGGGGCAGTACTGAGGGAGCGCCGCACTGTCGGAGGGGCAGTACTGAGGGACCGCCGCACTGTCGGAGGGGCAGTACTGAGGGAGCGCCGCACTGTCGGAGGGGCAGTACTGAGGGAGCGCCGCACTTTCAGAGGGGCAGTACTGAGGGAGCGCCGCACTGTCGGAGGGGCGTTACTGAGGGAGCGCCGCACTGTCGGAGTGGTAGTACTGAGGGAGCGCCGCACTGTCGGAGGGGCAGTACTGAGGAAGCGCCGCACTGTCGGAGGGGCGTTACTGAGGGAGCGCCACACTGTCGGAGGGGCAGTACTGAGGGAGCGCCGCACTGTCGGAGGGGCAGTGCTGAGGGAGCGCCGCACTGTCGGAGGGGCGTTACTGAGGGAGCGCCGCACTGTCGGTGGGGTGGTACTGAGGGAGCGCCGCACTGTCGGAGGGGCGGTACTGAGGGAGCGCCGCACTGTCGGAGGGTTGGTACTGAGGGAGTGCCGCACTGTCGGAGGGGCAGCACTGAGGGAGCACCGCACTGTCGGAGGGGCAGTACTGAGGGAGCGCCGCACCGTCGGCGGGACAGTACTGCGGGAGCACCGCACTGTCGGTGGGGTGGTTCTGAAGGAGCGCCGCACTGTCGGAGGGGCGGTACTGAGGGAGCGCCGCACTGTCGGAGGGTTGGTACTGAGGGAGGGCCGCACTGTCGGAGGGGCAGCACTGAGGGAGCACCGCACTGTCGGAGGGGCAGTACTGAGGGAGCGCCGCACCGTCGGCGGGACAGTACTGCGGGAGCGCCGCACTGTCGGAGGGGCAGTACTGAGGGAGCGCCGCACTGTCGGAGGGGCAGTACTGATGGAGCACCGCACTGTCGGAGGGGCAGTACTGAGGGAGCGCCGCACTGTCGGAGGGGCAGTACTGAGGGAGCGCCGCACTGTCGGAGGGGCAGTACTGAGGGAGCGCCGCACTTTCAGAGGGGCAGTACTGAGGGAGCGCCGCACTGTCGGAGGGGCGTTACTGAGGGAGCGCCGCACTGTCGGAGTGGTAGTACTGAGGGAGCGCCGCACTGTCGGAGGGGCAGTACTGAGGGAGCGCCGCACTGTCAGAGGGGCAGTACTGAGGGAGCGCCGCACTGTTGGAGGGGCAGTACTGATGGAGCACCGCACTGTCGGAGGGGCAGTACTGAGGGAGCGCCGCACCGTCGGAGGGACAGTACAGCGGGAGCGCCGCACTGTCGGAGGAACAGTACTGAGGGAGCGCCGCACTGTCGGAGGGGCA
This sequence comes from Somniosus microcephalus, assembly GCF_052327205.1. Taxonomy (NCBI): domain Eukaryota; kingdom Metazoa; phylum Chordata; class Chondrichthyes; order Squaliformes; family Somniosidae; genus Somniosus; species Somniosus microcephalus. Next base: position 206,989,887 of record NC_140998.1, on the reverse strand, counting down.
GTACTGAGGGAGCGCCGCACTGTCGGAGGGTCAGTACTGAGGGAGCGCCGCACTGTCGGAGGGGCAGTACTGATGCAGCACTGCACTGACGGAGGGGCAGTACTCAGGGAGCGCCGCACTGTCGGAGGGGCAGTACTGAGGGAGTGCCGCACTGTCGGAGGGGCGTTACTGAGGGAGCGCCGCACTGTCGGAGGGGCAGTACTGAGGGAGCGCCGCACTGTCGGAGGGGCAGTGCTGAGGGAGCGCCGCACTGTCGGAGGGGCGTTACTGAGGGAGCGCCGCACTGTCGGTGGGGTGGTACTGAGGGAGCGCCGCACTGTCGGAGGGGTGGTTCTGAGGGAGCGCCGCACTGTCGGAGGGGCGGTACTGAGGGAGCGCCGCACTATCGGAGGGTTGGTACTGAGGGAGTGCCGCACTGTCGGAGGGGCAGCACTGAGGGAGCACCGCACTGTCGGAGGGGCAGTACTGAGGGAGCGCCGCACCGTCGGCGGGACAGTACTGCGGGAGCGCCGCACTGTCGGAGGGGCAGTACTGAGGGAGCGCCGCACTGTCGGAGGGGCAGTACTGAGGGAGCACTGCACTGTCGGAGGGGCAGTACTGTGGGAGCGCCGCAATGTCGGAGGGGCAGTACTGAAGGAGCGGCGCACTTTCGGAGGTGCAGTACTGAGGGAGTGCCGCACTGTCGGAGGGGCAGTACTGAGGGGGCGCCGCACTGTCCGAGGGGCGGTACTGAGGGAGCGCCGCACTGGCGGAGGGGCAGTACTGAGGGAGCGCCGCTCTGTCGGAGGGTCGGCACTGAGGGAGCGCCGCACTGACGGAGGGGCAGTACTGAGGGAGCTCCGCACTGTCGGAGGGGCAGTAATGAGGGAGGGCCGCACTGTCGGAGGGGCGTTACTGAGGGAGCGCCGCACTGTCGGAGGGGCGGTATGGAGGGAGCGCCGCACTGTCGGAGGGGCACGACTGAGGGAGCGCCGCACTGTCGGAGGGGCAGTACTGAGGGAGCGCCGCACTGTTGGTGGGGTAGTACTGAGGGAGCGCCGCACTGTTGGAGGAGCAGTACTGAGGGAGCTCCGCACTGTCGGAGGGGCAGTACTGAGGGAGCGCCGCACTGTCGGAGGGGCAGTACTGAGGGAGCGCCGCACTGTCGGAGGGGCAGTACTGAGGGAGCGCCGCACTTTCAGAGGGGCAGTACTGAGGGAGCGCCGCACTGTCGAAGGGGCGTTACTGAGGGAGCGCCGCACTGTCGGAGTGCTAGTACTGAGGGAGCGCCGCACTGTCGGAGGGGCAGTACTGAGGGAGCGCCGCACTGTCAGAGGGGCAGCACTGAGGGAGCGCCGCACTGTAGGAGGGGCAGTACTGATGGAGCACCGCACTGTCGGAGGGGCAGTACTGAGGGAGCGCCGCACCGTCGGAGGGACAGTACAGCGGGAGCGCCGCACTGTCGGAGGAACAGTACTGAGGGAGCGCCGCACTGTCGGAGGGGCAGTACTGAGGGAGCGCCGCACTGTCGGAGGGGCAGTACTGAGGGAGCGCCGCACTGTCGGAGGGGCAGTACTGAGGGGGCGGCGCACTGTCGGAGGGGCAGTACTGAGGGAGCGGCGCACTTTCGGAGGGGCAGTACTGAGGGAGTGCCGCACTGTCGGAGGGGCAGTACTGAGGCAGTGCCGCACTGTCAGAGGGGCAGTACTGAGGGAGCGCAGCACTGTCGGAGGGGCAGTACTGAGGAAGCGCCGCACTGTCGGTGCGGCAGTACTGAGGGAGGGCCGCACTTTCAGAGGGGCAGTACTGAGGGAGCGCCGCACTTTCAGAGGGGCAGTACTGAGGGAGCGCCGCACTGTCGGAGGGGCGTTACTGAGGGTGCGCCGCACTGTCGGAGTGGTAGTACTGAGGGAGCGCCGCACTGTCGGAGGGGCAGAACTGAGGGAGCACCGCACTGTCGGAGGGGCAGTACTGAGGGAGCGCCGCACTGTCGGAGGGGCAGTGCTGAGGGAGCGCCGCACTGTCGGAGGGGCAGTACTGATGGTGCACTGCACTGTCGGTGGGGCAGTACTGAGGGAGCGCCGCACTGTTGGAGGAGCAGTACTGAGGGAGCGCCGCACTGTCGGAGGGGCAGTACTGAGGGACCGCCGCACTGTCGGAGGGGCAGTACTGAGGGAGCGCCGCACTGTCGGAGGGGCAGTACTGAGGGAGCGCCGCACTTTCGGAGGGGCAGTACTGAGGGAGCGCCGCACTGTCGGAGGGGCGTTACTGAGGGAGCGCCGCACTGTCGGAGGGGCAGTACTGAGGGAGCACTGCACTGTCGGAGGGGCAGTACTGTGGGAGCTCCGCAATGTCGGAGGGGCAGTACTGAAGGAGCGGCGCACTTTCGGAGGTGCAGTACTGAGGGAGTGCCGCACTGTCGGAGGGGCAGTACTGAGGGGGCGCCGCACTGTCCGAGGGGCGGTACTGAGGGAGCGCCGCACTGGCGGAGGGGCAGTACTGAGGGAGCGCCGCACTGTCGGAGGGTCGGCACTGAGGGAGCGCCGCACTGACGGAGGGGCAGTACTGAGGGAGCTCCGCACTGTCGGAGGGGCAGTAATGAGGGAGGGCCGCACTGTCGGAGGGGCGTTAATGAGGGAGCGCCGCACTGACGGAGGGGCGGTACGGAGGGAGCGCCGCACTGTCGGAGAGGCACGACTGAGGGAGCGCCGCACTGTCGGAGGGGCAGTACTGAGGGAGCGCCGCACTGTCGGTGGGGCAGTACTGAGGGAGCGCCGCACTGTTGGAGGAGCAGTACTGAGGGAGCGCCGCACTGTCGGAGGGGCAGTACTGAGGGAGCGCCGCACTGTCGGAGGGGCAGTAGTGAGGGAGCGCCGCACTGTCGGAGGGGCAGTACTGAGGGAGCGCCGCACATTCAGAGGGGCAGTATTGAGGGAGCGCCGCACTGTCGGAGGGGCGTTACTGAGGGAGCGCCGCACTGTCGGAGTGGTAGTACTGAGGGAGCGCCGCACTGTCGGAGGGGCAGTACTGAGGGAGCGCCGCACTGTCAGAGGGGCAGTACTGAGGGAGCGCCGCACTGTTGGAGGGGCAGTACTGATGGAGCACCGCACTGTCGGAGGGGCAGTACTGAGGGAGCGCCGCACCGTCGGAGGGACAGTACAGCGGGAGCGCCACACTGTCGGAGGAACAGTACTGAGGGAGCGCCGCACTGTCGGAGGGGCAGTACTGAGGGAGCGCCGCACTGTCGGAGGGTCAGTACTGAGGGACCGCCGCACTGTCGGAGGGGCAGTACTGAGGGAGCACCGCACTGTCGGAGGGGCAGTACTGAGGGAGCGCCGCACTTTCAGAGGGGCAGTACTGAGGGAGCGCCGCACTGTCGGAGGGGCGTTACTGAGGGAGCGCCGCACTGTCGGAGTGGTAGTACTGAGGGAGCGCCGCACTGTCGGAGGGGCAGTACTGAGGAAGCGCCGCACTGTCGGAGGGGCGTTACTGAGGGAGCGCCACACTGTCGGAGGGGCAGCACTGAGGGAGCGCCGCACTGTCGGAGGGGCAGTGCTGAGGGAGCGCCGCACTGTCGGAGGGGCAGTACTGAGGGAGCGCCGCACTGTCAGAGGGGCAGTACTGAGGGAGCGCCGCACTGTTGGAGGGGCAGTACTGATGGAGCACCGCACTGTCGGAGGGGCAGTACTGAGGGAGCGCCGCACCGTCGGAGGGACAGTACAGCGGGAGCGCCGCACTGTCGGAGGAACAGTACTGAGGGAGCGCCGCACTGTCGGAGGGGCAGTACTGAGGGAGCGCCGCACTGTCGGAGGGTCAGTACTGAGGGAGCGCCGCACTGTCGGAGGGGCAGTACTGATGCAGCACTGCACTGACGGAGGGGCAGTACTCAGGGAGCGCCGCACTGTCGGAGGGGCAGTACTGAGGGAGTGCCGCACTGTCGGAGGGGCGTTACTGAGGGAGCGCCGCACTGTCGGAGGGGCAGTACTGAGGGAGCGCCGCACTGTCGGAGGGGCAGTGCTGAGGGAGCGCCGCACTGTCGGAGGGGCGTTACTGAGGGAGCGCCGCACTGTCGGTGGGGTGGTACTGAGGGAGCGCCGCACTGTCGGAGGGGTGGTTCTGAGGGAGCGCCGCACTGTCGGAGGGGCGGTACTGAGGGAGCGCCGCACTGTCGGAGGGTTGGTACTGAGGGAGTGCCGCACTGTCGGAGGGGCAGCACTGAGGGAGCACCGCACTGTCGGAGGGGCAGTACTGAGGGAGCGCCGCACCGTCGGCGGGACAGTACTGCGGGAGCGCCGCACTGTCGGAGGGGCAGTACTGAGGGAGCGCCGCACTGTCGGAGGGGCAGTACTGAGGGAGCACTGCACTGTCGGAGGGGCAGTACTGTGGGAGCGCCGCAATGTCGGAGGGGCAGTACTGAAGGAGCGGCGCACTTTCGGAGGTGCAGTACTGAGGGAGTGCCGCACTGTCGGAGGGGCAGTACTGAGGGGGCGCCGCACTGTCCGAGGGGCGGTACTGAGGGAGCGCCGCACTGGCGGAGGGGCAGTACTGAGGGAGCGCCGCTCTGTCGGAGGGTCGGCACTGAGGGAGCGCCGCACTGACGGAGGGGCAGTACTGAGGGAGCTCCGCACTGTCGGAGGGGCAGTAATGAGGGAGGGCCGCACTGTCGGAGGGGCATTACTGAGGGAGCGCCGCACTGTCGGAGGGGCGGTATGGAGGGAGCGCCGCACTGTCGGAGGGGCACGACTGAGGGAGCGCCGCACTGTCGGAGGGGCAGTACTGAGGGAGCGCCGCACTGTTGGTGGGGTAGTACTGAGGGAGCGCCGCACTGTTGGAGGAGCAGTACTGAGGGAGCGCCGCACTGTCGGAGGGGCAGTACTGAGGGAGCGCCGCACTGTCGGAGGGGCAGTACTGAGGGAGCGCCGCACTGTCGGAGGGGCAGTACTGAGGGAGCGCCGCACTTTCAGAGGGGCAGTACTGAGGGAGCGCCGCACTGTCGGAGGGGCGTTACTGAGGGAGCGCCGCACTGTCGGAGTGCTAGTACTGAGGGAGCGCCGCACTGTCGGAGGGGCAGTACTGAGGGAGCGCCGCACTGTCAGAGGGGCAGCACTGAGGGAGCGCCGCACTGTAGGAGGGGCAGTACTGATGGAGCACCGCACTGTCGGAGGGGCAGTACTGAGGGAGCGCCGCACCGTCGGAGGGACAGTACAGCGGGAGCGCCGCACTGTCGGAGGAACAGTACTGAGGGAGCGCCGCACTGTCGGAGGGGCAGTACTGAGGGAGCGCCGCACTGTCGGAGGGTCAGTACTGAGGGAGTGCTGCACTGTCGGAGGGGCAGTACTGATGCAGCACTGCACTGACGGAGGGGCAGTACTGAGGGAGCGCCGCACAGTCGGAGGGGCGTTACTGAGGGAGCGCCGCACTGTCGGAGGGGCAGTACTGAGGGAGCGCCGCACTGTCGGAGAGGCGGTACTGAGGGAGCACCGCACTGTCGGAGGTGCGGTACTGAGGGAGCGCCGCACTGTGGGAGGGGTGGTACTGAGGGAGCGCCGCACTGTCGGAGGGGCGGTACTGAGGGAGCGCCACAATGTCGGAGGGGCAGTACTGAAGGAGCGCTGCACTGTCGGAGTGGCAGTACTGAGGGTGCGCTGCACTGTCGGAGTGGCAGTACTGAGGGAGGTCCGCACTGTCAGAGGGGCAGTACTGAGGGAGCGCCGCACTGTCGGAGGGGCAGTTCTGAGGCAGTGCCGCACTGTCAGAGGGGCAGTACTGAGGGAGCGCCGCACTGTCGGAGGGGCAGTACTGAGGGAGCGCCGCACTGTCGGAGGGGCAGTACTGAGGGAGCGCCGCACTGTCGGAGGGGCAGTACTGAGGGGGCGGCGCACTGTCGGAGGGGCAGTACTGAGGGAGCGGCGCACTTTCGGAGGGGCAGTACTGAGGGAGCGCCGCACTGTCGGAGGGGCGTTACTGAGGGTGCGCCGCACTGTCGGAGTGGTAGTACTGAGGGAGCGCCGCACTGTCGGAGGGGCAGAACTGAGGGAGCACCGCACTGTCGGAGGGGCAGTACTGAGGGAGCGCCGCACTGTCGGAGGGGCAGTGCTGAGGGAGCGCCGCACTGTCGGAGGGGCAGTACTGATGGTGCACTGCACTGTCGGTGGGGCAGTACTGAGGGAGCGCCGCACTGTTGGAGGAGCAGTACTGAGGGAGCGCCGCACTGTCGGAGGGGCAGTACTGAGGGACCGCCGCACTGTCGGAGGGGCAGTACTGAGGGAGCGCCGCACTGTCGGAGGGGCAGTACTGAGGGAGCGCCGCACTTTCGGAGGGGCAGTACTGAGGGAGCGCCGCACTGTCGGAGGGGCGTTACTGAGGGAGCGCCGCACTGTCGGAGCGGTAGTACTGAGGGAGCGCCGCACTGTCGGAGGGGCAGTACTGAGGGAGCGCCGCACTGTCGGAGGGGCGTTACTGAGGGAGCGCCGCACTGTCGGAGGGGCGTTACTGAGGGAGCGCCGCACTGTCGGTGGGGTGGTACTGAGGGTGCGCCGCACTGTCGGAGGTGTGGTTCTGAGGGAGCGCCGCACTGTCGGAGGGGCAGTACTGAGGGGGCGGCGCACTGGCGGAGGGGCAGTACTGAGGGAGCGGCGCACTTTCGGAGGGGCAGTACTGAGGGAGTGCCGCACTGTCGGAGGGGCAGTACTGAGGCAGTGCCGCACTGTCAGAGGGGCAGTACTGAGGGAGCGCCGCACTGTCGGAGGGGCAGTACTGAGGGAGCGCCGCACTGTCGGAGCGGCAGTACTGAGGGAGGGCCGCACTTTCAGAGGGGCAGTACTGAGGGAGCGCCGCACTTTCAGAGGGGCAGTACTGAGGGAGCGCCGCACTGTCGGAGGGGCAGAACTGAGGGAGCACCGCACTGTCGGAGGGGCAGTACTGAGGGAGCGCCGCACTGTCGGAGGGGCAGTACTGAGGGAGCGCCGCACCGTTGGAGGGACACTACAGCGGGAGCGCCGCACTGTCGGAGGAATAGTACTGAGGGAGCGCCGCACTGTCGGAGGGGCAGTACTGAGGGAGCGCCGCACTGTCGGAGGGTCAGTGCTGCGGGAGCGCCGCCCTGTCGGAGGGGCAGTACTGATGGTGCACTGCACTGTCGGTGGGGCAGTACTGAGGGAGCGCCGCACTGTCGGAGGAGCAGTACTGAGGGAGCGCCGCACTGTCGGAGGGGCAGTACAGAGGGACCGCCGCACTGTCGGAGGGGCAGTACTGAGGGAGCGCCGCACTGTCGGAGGGGCAGTACTGAGGGAGCGCCGCACTTTCAGAGGGGCAGTACTGAGGGAGCGCCGCACTGTCGGAGGGGCGTTACTGAGGGAGCGCCGCACTGTCGGAGCGGTAGTACTGAGGGAGCGCCGCACTGTCGGAGGGGCAGTACTGAGGGAGCGCCGCACTGTCGGAGGGGCGTTACTGAGGGAGCGCCGCACTGTCGGAGGGGCAGTACTGAGGGAGCGCCGCACTGTCGGAGGGGCAGTGCTAAGGGAGCGCCGCACTGTCGGTGGGGTGGTACTGAGGGAGCGCTGCACTGTCGGAGGGGTGGTACTGAGGGAGCGCCGCACTGTCGGAGGGGCGGTACTGAGGGAGCGCCGCACTGTCGGAGGGTTGGTACTGAGGGAGCGCCGCACTGTCGGAGGGGCAGCACTGATGGAGCGCCGCACTGTCGGAGGGGCAGTACTGAGGGAGCGCCGCAACGTCGGCGGGACAGTACTCTGGGAGCGCCGCACTGTCGGAGGGGCAGTACTGAGGGAGCGCCGCACTGTCGGAGGGGCAGTACTGAGGGAGCACTGCACTGTCGGAGGGGCAGTACTGTGGGAGCGCCGCAATGTCGGAGGGGCAGTACTGAAGGAGCGGCGCACTTTCGGAGGTGCAGTACTGAGGGAGTGCCGCACTGTCGGAGGGGCAGTACTGAGGGGGCGCCGCACTGTCCGAGGGGCGGTACTGAGGGAGCGCCGCACTGGCGGAGGGGCAGTACTGAGGGAGCGCCGCACTGTCGGAGGGTCGGAACTGAGGGAGCGCCGCACTGACGGAGGGGCAGTACTGAGGGAGCTCCGCACTGTCGGAGGGGCAGTAATGAGGGAGGGCCGCACTGTCGGAGGGGCGCTACTGAGGGAGCGCCCACTGTCGGAGGGGCGGTACGGAGGGAGCGCTGCACTGTCGGAGGGGCACGACTGAGGGAGCGCCGCACTGTCGGAGGGGCAGTACTGAGGGAGCGCCGCACTGTCGGTGGGGCAGTACTGAGGGAGCGCCGCACTGTTGGAGGAGCAGTACTGAGGGAGCGCCGCACTGTCGGAGGGGCAGTACTGAGGGAGCGCCGCACTGTCGGAGGGGCAGTACTGAGGGAGCGCCGCACTGTCGGAGGGTCAGTACTGAGGGAGCGCCGCACTGTCGGAGGGGCAGTACTGAGGGAGCGCCGCATTGTCGGAGAGGCAGCACTGAGGGAGCGCCGCACTGTCGGAGTGGTAGTACTGAGGGAGCGCCGTAATGTCGGAGGGGCAGTACAGAGGGAGCGCCGCACTGTCGGAGGGGCGTTACTGAGGGAGCGCCGCACTGTCGGAGGGGCAGTACTGAGGGAGCGCCGCACCGTCGGAGGGACACTACAGCGGGAGCGCCGCACTGTCGGAGGAATAGTACTGAGGGAGCGCCGCACTGTCGGAGGGGCAGAACTGAGGGAGCGCCGCACTGTCGGTGGGTCAGTGCTGAGGGAGCGCCGCACTGTCGGAGGGGCAGTACTGATGGTGCACTGCACTGTCGGTGGGGCAGTACTGAGGGAGCGCTGCACTGTTGGAGGAGCAGTACTGAGGGAGCGCTGCACTGTCGGTGGGGCAGTACTGAGGGACCGCCGCACTGTCGGAGGGGCAGTACTGAGGGAGCGCCGCACTGTCGGAGGGGCAGTACTGAGGGAGCGCCGCACTGTCGGAGGGGCGTTACTGAGGGAGCGCCGCACTGTCGGAGTGGTAGTACTGAGGGAGCGCCGCACTGTCGGAGGGGCAGTACCGAGGGAGCGCCGCACTGCCGGAGGGGCAGTACTGAGGGGGCGCCGCACTGTCCGAGGGGCGGTACTGAGGGAGCGCCGCACTGTCGGAGGGTCGGCACTGAGGGAGCGCCGCACTGACGGAGGGGCAGTACTGAGGGAGCTCCGCACTGTCGGAGGGGCAGTAATGAGGGAGGGCCGCACTGTCGGAGGGGCGTTACTGAGGGAGCGCCGCACTGTCGGAGGGGCGGTACGGAGGGAGCGCCGCACTGTCGGAGGGGCACGACTGAGGGAGCGCCGTACTGTCGGAGGGGCAGTACTGAGGGAGCGCCGCACTGTCGGTGGGGCAGTACTGAGGGAGCGCCGCGCTGTTGGAGGAGCAGTACTGAGGGAGCGCCGCACTGTCGGAGGGGCAGTACTGAGGGAGCGCCGCACTGTCGGAGGGGCAGTACTGAGGGAGCGCCGCACTGTTGGAGGGGCAGTACTGATGGAGCACCGCACTGTCGGAGGGGCAGTACTGAGGGAGCGCCGCACTGTCGGAGGGGCAGTACCGAGGGAGCGCCGCACTGCCGGAGGGGCAGTACTGAGGGGGCGCCGCACTGTCCGAGGGGCGGTACTGAGGGAGCGCCGCACTGTCGGAGGGTCGGCACTGAGGGAGCGCCGCACTGACGGAGGGGCAGTACTGAGGGAGCTCCGCACTGTCGGAGGGGCAGTAATGAGGGAGGGCCGCACTGTCGGAGGGGCGTTACTGAGGGAGCGCCGCACTGTCGGAGGGGCGGTACGGAGGGAGCGCCGCACTGTCGGAGGGGCACGACTGAGGGAGCGCCGTACTGTCGGAGGGGCAGTACTGAGGGAGCGCCGCACTGTCGGTGGGGCAGTACTGAGGGAGCGCCGCGCTGTTGGAGGAGCAGTACTGAGGGAGCGCCGCACTGTCGGAGGGGCAGTACTGAGGGAGCGCCGCACTGTCGGAGGGGCAGTACTGAGGGAGCGCCGCACTGTCGGAGGGGCAGTACTGAGGGAGCGCCGCACTTTCAGAGGGGCAGTACTGAGGGAGCGCCGCACTGTCGGAGGGCCGTTACTGAGGGAGCGCCGCACTGTCGGAGTGGTAGTACTGAGGGAGCGCCGCACTGTCGGAGGTGCAGTACTGAGGGAGCGCCGCACCGTTGGAGGGACAGTACAGCGGGAGCGCCGCACTGTCGGAGGAACAGTACTGAGGGAGCGCCGCACTGTCGGAGGGGCAGTACTGAGGGAGCGCCGCACTGTCGGAGGGTCAGTACTGAGGGAGTGCCGCACTGTCGGAGGGGCAGTACTGATGCAGCACTGCACTGACGGAGGGGCAGTACTCAGGGAGCGCCGCACTGTCGGAGGGGCAGTACTGAGGGAGCGCCGCATTGTCGGAGCGGCAGCACTGAGGGAGCGCCGCACTTTCAGAGGGGCAGTACTGAGGGAGCGCCGCACTGTCGGAGGGGCGTTACTGAGGGAGCGCCGCACTGTCGGAGTGGTAGTACTGAGGGAGCGCCGTAATGTCGGAGGGGCAGTACAGAGGGAGCGCCGCACTGTCGGAGGGGCGTTACTGAGGGAGCGCCGCACTGTCGGAGGGGCAGTACTGAGGGAGCGCCGCACTGTCGGAGGGTCAGTGCTGAGGGAGCGCCGCACTGTCGGAGGGGCAGTACTGATGGTGCACTGCACTGTCGGTGGGGCAGTACTGAGGGAGCGCTGCACTGTTGGAGGAGCAGTACTGAGGGAGCGCTGCACTGTCGGTGGGGCAGTACTGAGGGACCGCCGCACTGTCGGAGGGGCAGTACTGAGGGAGCGCCGCACTGTCGGAGGGGCAGTACTGAGGGAGCGCCGCACTTTCAGAGGGGCAGTACTGAGGGAGCGCCGCACTGTCGGAGGGGCGTTACTGAGGGAGCGCCGCACTGTCGGAGTGGTAGTACTGAGGGAGCGCCGCACTGTCGGAGGGGCAGTACTGAGGGAGCGCCGCACTGTCGGAGGGGCGTTACTGAGGGAGCGCCGCACTGTCGGAGGGGCAGTACTGAGGGAGCGCCGCACTGTCGGAGGGGCAGTGCTGAGGGAGCGCCGCACTGTCGGAGGGGCGTTACTGAGTGAGCGCCGCACTGTCGGTGGGGTGGTACTGAGGGAGCGCCGCACTGTCGGAGGGGTGGTACTGAGGGAGCGCCGCACTGTCGGAGGGGCGGTACTGAGGGAGCACCGCACTGTCGGAGGGTTGGTACTGAGGGAGCGCCGCACTGTCGGAGGGGCAGCACTGAGGGAGCGCCGCACTGTCGGAGGGGCAGTACTGAGGGAGCGCCGCACCGTCGGCGGGACAGTACTGCGGGTGCGCCGCACTGTCGGAGGGGCAGTACTGAGGGAGCGCCGCACTGTCGGAGGGGCAGTACTGAGGGAGCACTGCACTGTCGGAGGGGCAGTACTGTGGGAGCGCCGCAATGTCGGAGGGGCAGTACTGAAGGAGCGGCGCACTTTCGGAGGTGCAGTACTGAGGGAGTGCCGCACTGTCGGAGGGGCAGTACTGAGGGGGCGCCGCACTGTCCGAGGGGCGGTACTGAGGGAGCGCCGCACTGGCGGACGGGCAGTACTGAGGGAGCGCCGCACTGTCGGAGGGTCGGCACTGAGGGAGCGCCGCACTGACGGAGGGGCAGTACTGAGGGAGCTCCGCACTGTCGGAGGGGCAGTAATGAGGGAGGGCCGCACTGTCGGAGGGGCGTTACTGAGGGAGCGCCGCACTGTCGGAGGGGCGGTACGGAGGGAGCGCCGCACTGTCAGAGGGGCACGACTTAGGGAGCGCCGCACTGTCGGAGTGGCAGTACTGAGGGAGCGCCGCACTGTCGGTGGGGCAGTACTGAGGGAGCGCCGCACTGTTGGAGGAGCAGTACTGAGGGAGCACCGCACTGTCGGAGGGGCAGTACTGAGGGAGCGCCGCACTGTCGGAGGGGCAGTACTGAGGGAGCGCCGCACTGTCGGAGGGGCAGTACTGAGGGAGCGCCGCACTTTCAGAGGGGCAGTACTGAGGGAGAGCCGCAATGTCGGAGGGGCGTTACTGAGGGAGCGCCGCACTGTCGGAGTGGTAGTACTGAGGGAGCGCCGCACTGTCGGAGGGGCAGTACTGAGGGAGCGCCGCACTGTCGGAGGGGCGTTACTGAGGGAGCGCCGCACTGTCGGAGTGGTAGTACTGAGGGAGCGCCGCACTGTCGGAGGGGCAGTACTGAGGGAGCGCCGCACCGTTGGACGGACAGTACAGCGGGAGCGCCGCACTGTTGGAGGAACAGTACTGAGGGAGCGCCGCACTGTCGGAGGGGCAGTACTGAGGGAGCGCCGCACTGTCGGAGGGTCAGTACTGAGGGAGCGCCGCACTGTCGGAGGGGCAGTACTGAGGGAGCGCCGCATTGTCGGAGAGGCAGCACTGAGGGAGCGCCGCACTTTCAGAGGGGCAGTACTGAGGGAGCGCCGCACTGTCGGAGGGGCGTTACTGAGGGAGCGCCGCACTGTCGGAGTGGTAGTACTGAGGGAGCGCCGTAATGTCGGAGGGGCAGTACAGAGGGAGCGCCGCACTGTCGGAGGGGCGTTACTGAGGGAGCGCCGCACTGTCGGAGGGGCAGTACTGAGGGAGCGCCGCACCGTCGGAGGGACACTACAGCGGGAGCGCCGCACTGTCGGAGGAATAGTACTGAGGGAGCGCCGCACTGTCGGAGGGGCAGAACTGAGGGAGCGCCGCACTGTCGGTGGGTCAGTGCTGAGGGAGCGCCGCACTGTCGGAGGGGCAGTACTGATGGTGCACTGCACTGTCGGTGGGGCAGTACTGAGGGAGCGCTGCACTGTTGGAGGAGCAGTACTGAGGGAGCGCTGCACTGTCGGTGGGGCAGTACTGAGGGACCGCCGCACTGTCGGAGGGGCAGTACTGAGGGAGCGCCGCACTGTCGGAGGGGCAGTACTGAGGGAGCGCCGCACTGTCGGAGGGGCGTTACTGAGGGAGCGCCGCACTGTCGGAGTGGTAGTACTGAGGGAGCGCCGCACTGTCGGAGGGGCAGTACTGAGGGAGCGCCGCACTGTCGGAGGGGCGTTACTGAGGGAGCGCCGCACTGTCGGAGGGGCAGTACTGAGGGAGCGCCGCACTGTCGGAGGGGCAGTGCTGAGGGAGCGCCGCACTGTCGGAGGGGCGTTACTGAGTGAGCGCCGCACTGTCGGTGGGGTGGTACTGAGGGAGCGCCGCACTGTCGGAGGGGTGGTACTGAGGGAGCGCCGCACTGTCGGAGGGGCGGTACTGAGGGAGCACCGCACTGTCGGAGGGTTGGTACTGAGGGAGCGCCGCACTGTCGGAGGGGCAGCACTGAGGGAGCGCCGCACTGTCGGAGGGGCAGTACTGAGGGAGCGCCGCACCGTCGGCGGGACAGTACTGCGGGTGCGCCGCACTGTCGGAGGGGCAGTACTGAGGGAGCGCCGCACTGTCGGAGGGGCAGTACTGAGGGAGCACTGCACTGTCGGAGGGGCAGTACTGTGGGAGCGCCGCAATGTCGGAGGGGCAGTACTGAAGGAGCGGCGCACTTTCGGAGGTGCAGTACTGAGGGAGTGTCGCACTGTCGGAGGGGCAGTACTGAGGGGGCGCCGCACTGTCCGAGGGGCGGTAGTGAGGGAGCGCCGCACTGGCGGACGGGCAGTACTGAGGGAGCGCCGCACTGTCGGAGGGTCGGCACTGAGGGAGCGCCGCACTGACGGAGGGGCAGTACTGAGGGAGCTCCGCACTGTCGGAGGGGCAGTAATGAGGGAGGGCCGCACTGTCGGAGGGGCGTTACTGAGGGAGCGCCGCACTGTCGGAGGGGCGGTACGGAGGGAGCGCCGCACTGTCAGAGGGGCACGACTTAGGGAGCGCCGCACTGTCGGAGGGGCAGTACTGAGGGAGCGCCGCACTGTCGGTGGGGCAGTACTGAGGGAGCGCCGCACTGTTGGAGGAGCAGTACTGAGGGAGCGCCGCACTGTCGGAGGGGCAGTACTGAGGGAGCGCCGCACTGTCGGAGGGGCAGTACTGAGGGAGCGCCGCACTGTCGGAGGGGCAGTACTGAGGGAGCGCCGCACTTTCAGAGGGGCAGTACTGAGGAAGAGCCGCACTGTCGGAGGGGCGTTACTGAGGGAGCGCCGCACTGTCGGAGTGGTAGTACTGAGGGAGCGCCGCACTGTCGGAGGGGCAGTACTGAGGGAGCGCCGCACTGTCGGAGGGGCAGTACTGAGGGAGCGCCGCACTGTTGGAGGGGCAGTACTGATGGAGCACCGCACTGTCGGAGGGGCAGTACTGAGGGAGCGCCGCACCGTCGGAGGGACAGTACAGCGGGAGCGCCGCACTGTCGGAGGAACAGTACTGAGGGAGCGCCGCACTGTCGGAGGGGCAGTACTGAGGGAGCGCCGCACTGTCGGAGGGTCAGTACTGAGGGAGCGCCGCACTGTCGGAGGGGCAGTACTGATGCAGCACTGCACTGACGGAGGGGCAGTACTCAGGGAGCGCCGCACTGTCGGAGGGGTAGTACTGAGGGAGCGCCGCACTGTCGGAGAGGCAGCACTGAGGGAGCGCCGCACTTTCAGAGGGGCAGTACTGAGGGAGCGCCTCACTGTCGGAGGGGCGTTACTGAGGGAGCGCCGCACTGTCGGAGTGGTAGTACTGAGGGAGCGCCGTAATGTCGGAGGGGCAGTACAGAGGGAGCGCCGCACTGTCGGAGGGGCGTTACTGAGGGAGCGCCGCACTGTCGGAGGGGCAGTACCGAGGGAGCGCCGCACTGCGGGAGGGGCAGTACTGAGGGAGCACCGCACAGTCGGAGGGGCGTTACTGAGGGAGCGCCGCACTGTCGGAGGGGCAGTACTGAGGGAGCGCCGCACTGTCGGAGAGGCGGTACTGAGGGAGCGCCGCACTGTCGGAGGTGCGGTACTGAGGGAGCGCCGCACTGTGGGAGGGGTGGTACTGAGGGAGCGCCGCACTGTCGGAGGGGCAGTACTGAAGGAGCGCTGCACTGTCGGAGTGGCAGTACTGAGGGTGCGCTGCACTGTCGGAGTGGCAGTACTGAGGGAGGGCCGCACTGTCAGAGGGGCAGTACTGAGGGAGCGCCGCACTGTCGGAGGGGCAGTACTGAGGCAGTGCCGCACTGTCAGAGGGGCAGTACTGAGGGAGCGCCGCACTGTCAGAGGGGCAGTACTGAGGGAAGCGCCGCACTGTCGGAGGGGGCAGTACTGAGGGAGCGCCGCACTGTCGGAGGGGCAGTACTGAGGGGGCGGCGCACTGTCGGAGGGGCAGTACTGAGGGAGCGGCGCACTTTCGGAGGGGCAGTACTGAGGAGTGCCGCACTGTCGGAAGGGCAGTACTGAGGGGGCGCCGCACTGTCCGAGGGGCTGGTAACTGAGGGAGCGCCGCACTGACGGAGGCGCAGTACTGATGGAGCGCCGCACTGTCGGAGGGTCGGTACTGAGGGAGCGCTGCACAGACGGAGTGGCAGTACTAAGGGAGCGCCGCACTGTCGGAGGGGCGGTAATGAGGGAGGGCCGCACTGTCGGAGGGGCGTTACTGAGGGAGCGCCGCACTGTCGGAGGGGCGGTACTGAGGGAGCGCCGCACTGTCGGAGGGTCGGTACTGAGGGAGCGCCGCACTGTCGGAGGGGCGGTACTGAGGGAGCACCGCACTGTCGGAGGGGCAGTACTGAGGGAGCGCACTGTCGGAGGGGCAGTACTGAGGGAGCGCCGCACCGTCGGAGGGACACTGCAGCGGGAGCGCCGCACTGTCGGAGGAATAGTACTGAGGGAGCGCCGCACTGTCGGAGGGTCAGTGCTGAGGGAGCGCCGCACTGTCGGAGGGTCAGTGCTGAGTGAGCGCCGCACTGTCGGAGGGGCAGTACTGATGGGGCACTGCACTGTCGGTGGGGCAGTACTGAGGGAGCGCCGCACTGTTGGAGGAACAGTACTGAGGGAGCGCCACACTGTCGGAGGGGCAGTACTGCGGGAGCTCCGCACTGTTGGAGGGGCAGTACTGAGGGAGCGCAGCACTTTCAGAGGGGCAGTACTGAGGGAGCGCCGCACTGTCGGAGGGGCGTTACTGAGGGAGCGCCGCACTGTCGGAGTGGTAGTACTGAGGGAGCGCCGCACTGTCAGAGGGGCGTTACTGAGGGAGCGCCGCACTGTCGGAGTGGTACTACTGAGGGAGCGCCGCACTGTCGGAGGGGCAGTACTGAGGGAGCGCCGCACTGTCGGAGGGGCGTTACTGAGGGAGGGGAGCGCCGCACTGTCGGAGGGGCAAGTGCTGAGGGAGCGCCGCACTGTCGGAGGGGCGTTACTGAGGGAGCGCCGCTCTGTCGGAGGGTTGGTACTGAGGGAGCGCCGCACTGTCGGAGGGGGCAGCACTGAGGGAGCGCCGCACTGTCGGAGGGGGCAGTACTGAGGGGAGCGCCGCACCGTCGGCGGGGACAGTACTGCGGGAGCGCCGCACTGTCGGAGGGGAAGTACTGAGGGGAGCGCCGCACTGTCGGAGGGGCAGTACTGAGGGAGCACCCGCACTGTCAGAGGGGCAGTACTGTGGTGAGCGCCGCAATGTCGGAGGGGGCAGTACTGATGGAGCGGCGCACTTTCGGAGGGGCGGTACTGAGGTGAGTGCCGCACAGACAGAGGGTCCAGTACTGAGGGAGCGCCGCACTGTCGGAGGGGCGGTACTGAGGGAGCAGCGCACTGTCGGAGGGGCAGTACTGAGGGAGCGCCGCACTGTCGGAGGGTCGGTACTGAGGGGAGCGCCGCACTGTCGGAGGGTCGGTACTGAGGGAGCGCCGCACTGTCGGAGGGGGGCGGTTACTGAGGGAGCAGCGCACTGTCCGGAGGGGCAGTACTGAGGGAGCGCCGCACTGTCGGAGGGGCAGTACTGAGGGGAGCGCCGCACTGTCGGAGGGGTCGGTGCTGAGGGAGCGCCGCACTGTCGGAGGGGGCATTACTGAGGGAGCGCCGCACTGTCGAGGGGGCAGTACTGAGGGGAGCGCCGCACTGTCGGAGGGGCAGTACTGAGGGAGCGCCGCACTGTCGGAGGGGCAGTACTGAGGGAGCGCCGCACTGTCGGAGGGGCAGTACTGAGGAGCGCCGCACTGTCGGAGGGGGCAGTACTGAGGGAGCGCCGCACTGTCGGAGGGGCAGAACTGAGGGAGCACTGCACTGTCGGAGGGGCAGTACTGAGGGAGCGCCGCACTGTCGGAGGTGCAAGTACTGAGGGAGCGCCGCACCGTCGGAGGGACACTACAGCGGGGAAGCGCCGCACTGTCGGAGGGAATAGTACTGAGGGAGCGCCGCACTGTCGGAGGGGCAGTACTGAGGGGAGCGCCGCACTGTCGGAGGGTCAGTGCTGAGGGAGCGCCGCACTGTCGGAGGGGGCAGTACTGATGGTGCACTGCACTGTCGGTGGGGCAAGTACTGAGGGAGCGCCGCACTGTTGGAGGAGCAGTACTGAGGGAGCGCCGCACTGTCGGAGGGGCAGTACTGAGGGACCGCCGGCACTGTCGGAGGTGGCAGTACTGAGGGAGCGCCGCACTGTCGGAGGGGCAGTACTGAGGGAGCGCCGCACTGTCGGAGGGGGCGTTACTGAGGGAGCGCCGCACTGTCGGGAGCGGTTAGTACTGAGGGAGCGCCGCACTGTCGGAGGGGCAGTACTGAGGGGAGCGCCGCACTGTCGGAGGGGCGTTACTGAGGGAGCGCCGCACTGTCGGAGGGGCGTTACTGAGGGAGCGCCGCACTGTCGGTGGGGTGGTACTGAGGGAGCGCCGCACTGTCGGAGGGGTGGTTTCTGAGGGAGCGCCGCACTGTCGGAGGGGCAGTACTGAGGGGGCGGCGCACTGTCGGAGGGGCAGTACTGAGGGAGCGGCCGCACTTTCGGAGGGGCCAGTACTGAGGGAGTGCCGCACTGTCGGAGGGGCAGTACTGAGGCAGTGCCGCACTGTCAGAGGGGCAGTACTGAGGGAGCGCCGCACTGTCGGAGGGGCAGTACTGAGGGAGCGCCGGCACTGTCGGGAGCGGCAGTACTGAGGGAGGGCCGCACTTTCAGAGGGCAGTACTGAGGGAGCGCCGCACTTTCAGAGGGGCAGTACTGAGGGATCGCCGCACTGTCGGAGGGGCGTTACTGAGGGTGCGCCGCACTGTTGGAGTGGTAGTACTGAGGGAGCGCCGCACTGTCGGAGGGGCAGACTGAGGGAGCACCGCACTGTCGGAGGGGCAGTACTGAGGGAGCGCCGCACTGTCGGAGGGGCAGTACTGAGGGAGCGCCGCACCGTCGGAGGGACACTACAGCGGGAGCGCGCCTGCGATGTCGGAGGAATAGTACTGAGGAGCGCCGCACTGTCGGAGGGGCAGTACTGAGGGAGCGCCGCACTGTCGGAGGGGTCAGTGCTGAGGGAGCGCCGCACTGTCGGAGGGGCAGTACTGATGGTGCACTGCACTGTCGGTGGGGCAGTACTGAGGGAGCGCCACACTGTCGGTGGAGCAGTACTGAGGGAGCGCCGCACTGTCGGAGGGGCAGTACAGAGGGACCGCCGCACTGTCGGAGGGGCAGTACTGAGGGAGCGCCGCACTGTCGGAGGGGCAGTACTGAGGGAGCGCCGCACTTTCAGAGGGGCAGTACTGAGGGAGCGCCGCACTGTCGGAGGGGCGTTACTGAGGGAGCGCCGCACTGTCGGAGCGGTAGTACTGAGGGAGCGCCGCACTGTCGGAGGGCAGTACTGAGGGAGCGCCGCACTGTCGGAGGGGCGTTACTGAGGGAGCGCCGCACTGTCGGAGGGGCGGGTACTGAGGGAGCGCCGCACTGTCGGAGGGGCAGTGCTGAGGGAGCGCCGCACTGTCGGTGGGGTGGTACTGAGGGAGCGCTGCACTGTCGGAGGGGTGGTACTGAGGGAGCGCCGCACTGTCGGAGGGGCGGGTACTGAGGGAGCGCCGCACTGTCGGAGGGTTGGTACTGAGGGAGCGCCGCACTGTCGGAGGGGCAGCACTGATGGAGCGCCGCACTGTCGGAGGGGCAGTACTGAGGGAGCGCCGCACCGTCGGCGGGACAGTACTCTGGGAGCGCCGCACTGTCGGAGGGGCAGTACTGAGGGAGCGCCGCACCTGTCGGAGGGGCAGTACTGAGGGAGCACTGCACTGTCGGAGGGCCAGTACTGTGGGAGCGCCGCAATGTCGGAGGGGCCAGTACTGAAGGAGCGGCGCACTTTCGGAGGTGCAGTACTGACGGAGTGCCGCACTGTCGGAGGGGCAGTACTGAGGGGGGCGCCGCACTGTCCGAGGGGCGGTACTGAGGGAGCGCCGCACTGGCGGAGGGGCAGTACTGAGGGAGCGCCGCACTGTCGGAGGGGTCGGAACTGAGGGAGCGCCGCACTGACGGAGGGGCAGTACTGAGGGAGCTCCGCACTGTCGGAGGGGCAGTAATGAGGGAGGGCCGCACTGTCGGAGGGGCGGTACGGAGGGAGCGCTGCACTGTCGGAGGGACACTGCAGCGGGAGCGCCGCACTGTCGGGGGAATAGTACTGAGGGAGCGCCGCACTGTCGGAGGGTCAGTGCTGAGGGAGCGCCGCACTGTCGGAGGGTCAGTGCTGAGTGAGCGCCGCACTGTCGGAGGGGCAGTACTGATGGGGCACTGCACTGTCGGTGGGGCAGTACTGAGGGAGCGCCGCACTGTTGGAGGAACAGTACTGAGGGAGCGCCGCACCGTCGGAGGGACACTGCAGCGGGAGCGCCGCACTGTCGGAGGAATAGTACTGAGGGAGCGCCGCACTGTCGGAGGGGCAGTACTGATGGGGCACTGCACTTGTCGGTGGGGCAGTACTGAGGGAGCACCGCACTGTTGGAGGAACAGTACTGAGGGGGCGCCGCACTGTCCGAGGGGCGGTACTGAGGGAGCGCCGCACTGGCGGAGGGGCAGTACTGAGGGAGCGCCGCACTGTCGGAGGGTCGGAACTGAGGGAGCGCCGCACTGACGGAGGGGCAGTACTGAGGGAGCTCCGCACTGTCGGAGGGGCAGTAATGAGGGAGGGGCCGCACTGTCGGAGGGGCGCTACTGAGGGAGGCGCCCACTGTCGGAGGGGCGGTACGGAGGGAGCGCTGCACTGTCGGAGGGGCACGACTGAGGAGAGCGCCGCACTGTCGGAGGGGCAGTACTGAGGGAGCGCCGCACTGTCGGTGGGGCAGTACTGAGGGAGCGCCGCACTGTTGGAGGAGCAGTACTGAGGGAGCGCCGCACTGTCGGAGGGGCAGTACTGAGGGAGCGCCGCACTGTCGGAGGGGCAGTACTGAGGGAGCGCCGCACTGTCGGAGGGGCAGTACTGAGGGAGCGCCGCACTTTCAGAGGGGCAGTACTGAGGGAGCGCCGCACTGTCGGAGGGGCGTTACTGAGGGAGTGCCGCACTGTCGGAGTGGTAGTACTGAGGGAGCGCCGCACTGTCGGAGGGGCTCTACTGAGGGAGTGCCGCACTGTCGGAGGGGCAGTACTGAGGGAGCGCCGCACTGTTGGAGGGGCAGTACTGATGGAGCACCGCACTGTCGGAGGGGCAGTACTGAGGGAGCGCCGCACTGTCGGAGGGGCAGTACCGAGGGAGCGCCGCACTGCCGGAGGGGCAGTACTGAGGGGGCGCCGCACTGTCCGAAGGGCGGGTACTGAGGGAGCGCCGCACTGTCGGAGGGTCGGCACTGAGGGAGCGCCGCACTGACGGAGGGGCAGTACTGAGGGAGCTCCGCACTGTCGGAGGGGCAGTAATGAGGGAGGGCCGCACTGTCGGAGGGGCGTTACTGAGGGAGCGCCGCACTGTCGGAGGGGCGGGTACTGAGGGAGCGCCGCACTGTCGGAGGGGCAGTACTGAGGGAGCGCCGCACTGTCGGAGGGGCAGTACTGAGGGAGCGCCGCATTGTCGGAGGGGCAGTACTGAGGGAGCGCCGCACTTTCAGAGGGGCAGTACTGAGGGAGCGCCGCACTGTCGGAGGGGCGTTACTGAGGGAGCGCCGCACTGTCGGAGTGGTAGTACTGAGGGAGCGCCGCACTGTCGGTGGGGCAGTACTGAGGGAGCGCCGCACTGTCGGAGGGCAGTACTGAGGGGAGCGCCGCACTGTCGGAGGGGCGTTACTGAGGGAGCGCCGCACTGTCGGAGGGGCAGTACTGAGGGAGCGCCGCACTGTCGGAGGGGCAGTGCTGAGGGAGCGCCGCACTGTCGGAGGGGCGTTACTGAGTGAGCGCCGCACTGTCGGTGGGGTGGTACTGAGGGAGCGCCGCACTGTCGGAGGGGTGGTACTGAGGGAGCGCCGCACTGTCGGAGGGGCGGTACTGAGGGAGCACCGCACTGTCGGAGGGTTGGTACTGAGGGAGCGCCGCACTGTCGGAGGGGCAGCACTGAGGGAGCGCCGCACTGTCGGAGGGGCAGTACTGAGGGAGCGCCGCACCGTCGGCGGGACAGTACTGCGGGTGCGCCGCACTGTCGGAGGGGCAGTACTGATGGAGCGCCGCACTGTCGGAGGGGCAGTACTGAGGGAGCACTGCACTGTCGGAGGGGCAGTACTGAGGGAGCGCCGCAATGTCGGAGGGGCAGTAGTGAAGGAGCGGCGCACTTTCGGAGGTGCAGTACTGAGGGAGTGCCGCACTGTCGGAGGGGCAGTACTGAGGGGGCGCCGCACTGTCCGAGGGGCGGTACTGAGGGAGCGCCGCACTGGCGGACGGGCAGTACTGAGGGAGCGCCGCACTGTCGGAGGGTCGGCACTGAGGGAGCGCCGCACTGACGGAGGGGCAGTACTGAGGGAGCTCCGCACTGTCGGAGGGGCAGTAATGAGGGAGGGCCGCACTGTCGGAGGGGCGTTACTGAGGGAGCGCCGCACTGTCGGAGGGGCGGTACGGAGGGAGCGCCGCACAGTCAGAGGGGCACGACTTAGGGAGCGCCGCACTGTCGGAGGGGCAGTACTGAGGGAGCGCCGCACTGTCGGTGGGGCAGTACTGAGGGAGCGCCGCACTGTTGGAGGAGCAGTACTGAGGGAGCGCCGCACTGTCGGAGGGGCAGTACTGAGGGAGCGCCGCACTGTCGGAGGGGCAGTACTGAGGGAGCGCCGCACTGTCGGAGGGGCAGTACTGAGGGAGCGCCGCACTTTCAGAGGGGCAGTACTGAGGGAGAGCCGCACTGTCGGAGGGGCGTTACTGAGGGAGCGCCGCACTGTCGGAGTGGTAGTACTGAGGGAGCGCCGCACTGTCGGAGGGGCAGTACAGAGGGAGCGCCGCACTGTCGGAGGGGCAGTACTGAGGGAGCGCCGCACTGTTGGAGGGGCAGTACTGATGGAGCACCGCACTGTCGGAGGGGCTGTACTGAGGGAGCGCCGCACCGTCGGAGGGACAGTACAGCGGGAGCGCCGCACTGTCGGAGGAACAGTACTGAGGGAGCGCCGCACTGTCGGAGGGGCAGTACTGAGGGAGCGCCGCACTGTCGGAGGGTCAGTACTGAGGGAGCGCCGCACTGTCGGAGGGGCAGTACTGATGCAGCACTGCACTGACGGATGGGCAGTACTCAGGGAGCGCCGCACTGTCGGAGGGGTAGTACCGAGGGAGCGCCGCACTGTCGGAGGGGCAGTAGTGAAGGAGCGGCGCACTTTCGGAGGTGCAGTACTGAGGGAGTGCCGCACTGTCGGAGGGGCAGTACTGAGGGGGCGCCGCACTGTCCGAGGGGCGGTACTGAGGGAGCGCCGCACTGGCGGACGGGCAGTACTGAGGGAGCGCCGCACTGTCGGAGGGTCGGCACTGAGGGAGCGCCGCACTGACGGAGGGGCAGTACTGAGGGAGCTCCGCACTGTCGGAGGGGCAGTAATGAGGGAGGGCCGCACTGTCGGAGGGGCGTTACTGAGGGAGCGCCGCACTGTCGGAGGGGCGGTACGGAGGGAGCGCCGCACAGTCAGAGGGGCACGACTTAGGGAGCGCCGCACTGTCGGAGGGGCAGTACTGAGGGAGCGCCGCACTGTCGGTGGGGCAGTACTGAGGGAGCGCCGCACTGTTGGAGGAGCAGTACTGAGGGAGCGCCGCACTGTCGGAGGGGCAGTACTGAGGGAGCGCCGCACTGTCGGAGGGGCAGTACTGAGGGAGCGCCGCACTGTCGGAGGGGCAGTACTGAGGGAGCGCCGCACTTTCAGAGGGGCAGTACTGAGGGAGAGCCGCACTGTCGGAGGGGCGTTACTGAGGGAGCGCCGCACTGTCGGAGTGGTAGTACTGAGGGAGCGCCGCACTGTCGGAGGGGCAGTACAGAGGGAGCGCCGCACTGTCGGAGGGGCAGTACTGAGGGAGCGCCGCACTGTTGGAGGGGCAGTACTGATGGAGCACCGCACTGTCGGAGGGGCTGTACTGAGGGAGCGCCGCACCGTCGGAGGGACAGTACAGCGGGAGCGCCGCACTGTCGGAGGAACAGTACTGAGGGAGCGCCGCACTGTCGGAGGGGCAGTACTGAGGGAGCGCCGCACTGTCGGAGGGTCAGTACTGAGGGAGCGCCGCACTGTCGGAGGGGCAGTACTGATGCAGCACTGCACTGACGGATGGGCAGTACTCAGGGAGCGCCGCACTGTCGGAGGGGTAGTACCGAGGGAGCGCCGCACTGTCGGAGAGGCAGCACTGAGGGAGTGCCGCACTTTCAGAGGGGCAGTACTGAGGGAGCGCCGCACTGTCGGAGGGGCGTTACTGAGGGAGCGCCGCACTGTCGGAGTGGTAGTACTGAGGGAGCACCATAATGTCGGAGGGGCAGTACAGAGGGAGCGCCGCACTGTCGGAGGGGCGTTACTGAGGGAGCGCCGCACTGTCGGAGGGGCAGTACCGAGGGAGCGCCGCACTGCCGGAGGGGCAGTACTGAGGGAGCACCGCACAGTCGGAGGGGCGTTACTGAGGGAGCGCCGCACTGTCGGAGGGGCAGTACTGAGGGAGCGCCGCACTGTCGGAGAGGCGGTACTGAGGGAGCGCCGCACTGTCGGAGGTGCGGTACTGAGGGAGCGCCGCACTGTGGGAGGGGTGGTACTGAGGGAGCGCCGCACTGTCGGAGGGGCGGTACTGAGGGAGCGCCACAATGTCGGAGGGGCAGTACTGAAGGAGCGCTGCACTGTCGGAGTGGCAGTACTGAGGGTGCGCTGTACTGTCGGAGTGGCAGTACTGAGGGAGGGCCGCACTGTCAGAGGGGCAGTACTGAGGGAGCGCCGCACTGTCGGAGGGGCAGTACTGAGGCAGTGCCGCACTGTCAGAGGGGCAGTACTGAGGGAGCGCCGCACTGTCAGAGGGGCAGTACTGAGGGAGCGCCGCACTGTCGGAGGGGCAGTACTGAGGGAGCGCCGCACTGTCGGAGGGGCAGTACTGAGGGGGCGGCGCACTGTCGGAGGGGCAGTACTGAGGGAGCGGCGCACTTTCGGAGGGGCAGTACTGAGGGAGTGCCGCACTGTCGGAAGGGCAGTACTGAGGGGGCGCCGCACTGTCCGAGGGGCGGTACTGAGGGAGCGCCGCACTGACGGAGGCGCAGTACTGATGGAGCGCCGCACTGTCGGAGGGTCGGTACTGAGGGAGCGCCGCACAGACGGAGTGGCAGTACTAAGGGAGCGCCGCACTGTCGGAGGGGCGGTAATGAGGGAGGGCCGCACTGTCGGAGGGGCGTTACTGAGGGAGCGCCGCACTGTCGGAGGGGCGGTACTGAGGGAGCGCCGCACTGTCGGAGGGTCGGTACTGAGGGAGCGCCGCACTGTCGGAGGGGCGGTACTGAGGGAGCACCGCACTGTCGGAGGGGCAGTACTGAGGGAGCGCCGCACTGTCGGAGGGGCAGTACTGAGGGAGCGCCGCACCGTCGGAGGGACACTGCAGCGGGAGCGCCGCACTGTCGGAGGAATAGTACTGAGGGAGCGCCGCACTGTCGGAGGGTCAGTGCTGAGGGAGCGCCGCACTGTCGGAGGGTCAGTGCTGAGGGAGCGCCGCACTGTCGGAGGGGCAGTACTGAGGGAGCGCCACACTGTCGGAGGGGCAGTACTGAGGGAGCTCCGCACTGTCGGAGGGGCAGTACTGAGGGAGCGCCGCACTGTCGGAGGGGCAGTACTGAGGGAGCGCAGCACTTTCAGAGGGGCAGTACTGAGGGAGCGCCGCACTGTCGGAGGGGCGTTACTGAGGGAGCGCCGCACTGTCGGAGTGGTAGTACTGAGGGAGCGCCGCACTGTCGGAGGGGCGTTACTGAGGGAGCGCCGCACTGTCGGAGTGGTACTACTGAGGGAGCGCCGCACTGTCGGAGGGGCAGTACTGAGGGAGCGCCGCACTGTCGGAGGGGCGTTACTGAGGGAGCGCCGCACTGTCGGAGGGGCAGTACTGAGGGAGCGCCGCACTGTCGGAGGGGCAGTGCTGAGGGAGCGCCGCACTGTCGGAGGGGCGTTACTGAGGGAGCGCCGCTCTGTCGGAGGGTTGGTACTGAGGGAGCGCCGCACTGTCGGAGGGGCAGCACTGAGGGAGCGCCGCACTGTCGGAGGGGCAGTACTGAGGGAGCGCCGCACCGTCGGCGGTACAGTACTGCGGGAGCGCCGCACTGTCGGAGGGGAAGTACTGAGGGAGCGCCGCACTGTCGGAGGGGCAGTACTGAGGGAGCACCGCACTGTCGGAGGGGCAGTACTGTGGGAGCGCCGCAATGTCGGAGGGGCAGTACTGATGGAGCGGCGCACTTTCGGAGGGGCGGTACTGAGGGAGTGCCGCACAGACAGAGGGTCAGTACTGAGGGAGCGCCACACTGTCGGAGGGGCGGTACTGAGGGAGCAGTGCACTGTCGGAGGGGCAGTACTGAGGGAGCGCCGCACTGTCGGAGGGTTGGTACTGAGGGAGCGCCGCACTGTCGGAGGGGCGGTACTGAGGGAGCAGCGCACTGTCGGAGGGGCAGTACTGAGGGAGCGCCGCACTGTCGGAGGGGCAGTACTGAGGGAGCAGCGCACTGTCGGAGGGGCAGTACTGAGGGAGCACCGCACTGTCGGAGGGGCAGTACTGAGGGAGCAGCGCACTGTCGGAGGGGCAGTACTGAGGGAGCACCGCACTGTCGGAGGGGCAGTACTGAGGGAGCGCCGCACTGTCGGAGGGTCGGTGCTGAGGGAGCGCCGCACTGTCGGAGGGGCATTACTGAGGGAGCGCCGCACTGTCGGAGGGGCAGTACTGAGGGAGCGCCGCACTGTCGGAGGGGCAGTACTGAGGGAGCGCCGCACTGTCGGAGGGGCAGTACTGAGGGAGCGCCGCACTGTCGGAGGGGCAGTACTGAGGGAGCGCTGCACTGTCGGAGGGGCAGTACTGAGGGAGCGCCGCACTGTCGGAGAGGCGGTACTGAGGGAGCGCCGCACTGTCGGAGGGGCGGTACTGAGGGATCGGCGCACTGTCGGAGGGGCGGTACTGAGGGAGCGCCGCACTGTCGGAGGGGCTGTACTGAGGGAGCGCCGCACCGTCGGAGGGACAGTACAGCGGGAGCGCCGCACTGTCGGAGGAGCAGTACTGAGGGAGCGCCGCACTGTCGGAGTGGCAGTACTGAGGGAGGGCCTCGGGGCAGTACTGAGGGAGCGCCGCACTGTCGGAGGGGCAGTCCTGAGGCAGTGCCGCACTGTCAGAGGGGCAGTACTGAGGGAGCGCCGCTCTGTCGGAGGGGCGGTACTGAGGGAGCGCCGCACTGACGGAGGGGTAGTACTGAGGGAGCGCCGCGCTGTCGGAGGGGCAGTACTGAGGGAGCGCCGCACTTTCGGAGGGGCGTTACTGAGGGAGCGCCGCACTGTCGGAGGGGCAGTAATGAGGGAGCGCCGCACTGTCGGAGGGGCAGTACTGAGGGAGCGCCACAATGTCGGAGGGGCAGTACTGAAGGAGCGGCGCACTGTCGGAGGGGCAGTACTGAGGGAGTGCCGCACTGTCGGAGGGGTAGCACTGAGGGAGCGCCGCACTGTCGGAGAGGCAGCACTGAGGGAGCACCGCACTGTCGGAGGGGCAGTACTGAGGGAGCGCCACAATGTCGGAGGGGCAGTACTGAAGGAGCGCTGCACTGTCGGAGTGGCAGTACTGAGGGTGCGCTGCACTGTCGGAATGGCAGTCCTGACTGTCAGAGGGGCAGTACTGAGGGAGCGCCGCACTGTCGGAGGGGCAGTACTGAGGCAGTGCCGCACTGTCAGAGGGGCAGTACTGAGGGAGCGCCGCACTGTCGGAGGGGCATTACTGAGGGAGCGCCGCACTGTCGGAGGGGCAGTACTGAGGGAGCGCCGCACTGTCGGAGGGGCAGTACTGAGGGAGCGCTGCACTGTCGGAGGGGCAGTACTGAGGGAGCGCCGCACTGTCAGAGGGGCAGTACAGAGGGATCGCCGCACTGTCGGAGGGGCAGCACTGAGGGGGCGCCGCACTGTCCGAGGGGCGGTACTGAGGGAGCGCAGCACTGACGGATGAGCAGTACTGAGGGAGCGCCGCACTGTCGGAGGGTCGGTACTGAGGGAGCGCCGCACTGACGGAGGGGCAGTACTGAGGGAGCGCCGCACTTTCTGAGGGGCAGTAATGAGGGAGCGCCGCACTGTCGGAGGGGCGTTACTGAGGGAGCGCCACACTGTCGGAGGGGCGGTACTGAGGGAGCGCCGCACTGTCGGAGGGTCGGTACTGAGGGAGCGCAGCACTGTCGGAGGGGCGGTACTGAGGGAGCACCGCACTGTCGGAGGGGCAGTACTGAGGGAGCGCCGCACCGTCGGAGGGACAGTACAGCGGGAGCGCCGCACTGTCGGAGGAACAGTACTGAGGGAGCGCCGCACTGTCGGAGGGGCAGTACTGAGGGAGCGCTGCACTGTCGGACGGTCAGTATTGAGGGAGCGCCGCACTGTCGGAGGGGCAGTACTGATGGAGCACTGCACTGACGGAGGGGCAGTACTGAGGGAGCGCCGCAATGTCGGAGGGGCAGAACTGAGGGAGCGCCGCACTGTCGGAGGTGCAGTACTGAGGGAGGGCCGCACTTTCAGAGGGGCAGTACTGAGGGAGCGCCGCACTGTCGGAGGGGCGTTACTGAGGGAGCGCCGCACTGTCGGAGGGGCAGTACTGAGGGAGCGCCGCACTGTCGGAGAGGCGGTACTGAGGGAGCGCCACACTGTCGGAGGGGCGGTACTGAGGGAGCGCCGCACTGTCGGAGGGGTGGTTCTGAGGGAGCGCCGCACTGTCGGAGGTGCAGTACTGAGGGAGCGCCACAATGTCGGAGGGGCAGTACTGAAGGAGCGCTGCACTGTCGGAGTGGCAGTACTGAGGGTGCGCTGCACTGTCGGAGTGGCAGTACTGAGGGAGGGCCGCACTGTCAGAGGGGCAGTACTGAGGGAGCGCCGCACTGTCGGAGGGGCAGTACTGAGGCAGTGCCGCACTGTCAGAGGGGCAGTACTGAGGGAGCGCCGCACTGTCGGAGGGGCAGTACTGAGGGAGCGCCGCACTGTCGGAGGGGCAGTACTGAGGGAGCGCCGCACTGTCGGAGGGGCAGTACTGAGGGAGCGCCGCACTGTCGGACGGTCAGTATTGAGGGAGCGCCGCACTGTCGGAGGGGCAGGACTGATGGAGCACTGCACTGACGGAGGGGCAGTACTGAGGGAGCGCCGCACTGTCGGAGGGGCAGTACTGAGGGAGCGCCGCACTG
>NC_140998.1:206932617-206960755 GCF_052327205.1 Somniosus microcephalus | reverse complement strand
TACTGGATTTTCTTAATAAACATAATATCCTTAGAAAAAATCAAATAGGCTTTCTTCCAAAACACCGCACCACCGACCATATCTATACCCTTCACACTCTCATTGAAAAACATATACACCAAACAAAAAATGGGAAAATATTCGCTTGTTTCATTGACTTCAAGAAAGCCTTTACCTCTATCTGGCACGAAGGGCTCTATTATAAACTTCTTCAGTGTGGAATAGGGGGCAAAGTCTATGACCTTATTAAATCGATGTATCTGAAAAATAAATGCGGTGTCAAAATTGGAGACAAACGCACCGGTTTCTTCACCCAGAGAAGAGGCGTCCGGCAGGGTTGCAACTTGAGTCCGACCCTGTTCAACATATACATAAACTAGCTGGGGAGTCCCGCGTTGCGAGGGCAATTTTGGGGCGCTTGGTCTCCCTGCCCCTGTGTGTCCCCCCCTCTCCCTGTCATGTCCTCTCCCTGTCCTATCCCCTCCTCTCCCTCCCCTCCCTCCCCTCCCCTGTCTCCCTCCTTCCCCTCCCCCCCACCCCCTCCCCTCGCCCAACCCCACCCCCTCCCCTCCCCTCCCCCACTCCCCCGCTCCCCCACTCCCCTCTGTCCCTCTCTCCGACCCCTCCCCCTGCCGAGCGCCTGAGGTCCGGTGCCGTTGCGATAACGGCCGTGCGGGGCCTAGCGCTTAAGGCGCGGTCGGGTTCTGAGGCCGGGACGGACCGGAGCTGAGGTCCCCCGCGTATCGCGCGGCTGATGGATGGCCGCTGCGGGGCGGGCGGCGCATGCGCGGTCAGTGCAGGCGGCGCATGCGCGGTCAGTGTGGGCAGCGCATGCGCGGTCAGTGCGGGCGGCGCATGCGCGGTCAGTGCGGGCGGCGCGAGGCGGCCCGCGGGGAGCAGGCAAGGGCAGCTTGGCGGCCGTTAGCGAGCGGGAAACTTCGGGCGGCCCCCGCCCCAGCGACACCGTGAAAACTGAGAGGGGGAAGTAGAGAGAGACAGAGAGGGAAGAGGAGAAGGAGAGAGAGGGAAGAGGAGAGAGGGAAGAGGAGAAGGAGAGAGAGGGAAGAGGAGAAGGAGAGAGAGAGAGGGAAGAAAGAGAGAGAGAGAGAGAAATTTTTTGAGCTTCAGGCCCCAAGTCCCCCCCTGCGCGAGGGTGAGGAGGAGGGGGGGGTGGTTGCTAAACACAATATAAAACTCAAATAAATTGTTAATTAATTCCCTAACACATAATTCAAATATTTACCTTACTTCCCTAACACACTGAAAGTGTGGGGAAAAAATTGTGAAAAATCAAGATGGCGGGCCACTCACCTCGGTTCAGAAGGATAAGGCCCGCCCACACACGCACCGATTGGTCGACCGGTCAGGTCGCCGAAGCGTAGGATTGGTCAATCGTCGAGTCACTCGACACTCAACTGTAGGAAGGAACCCGCCGTCCGATTGGTCGACCTCGACGTCACACGGTCGCTAATGAGATGCTAATGAGCGGAAGGCTGAACGTTTTTCAGATACCGCGGGCGGGATTTTTGTTGCGAGGGCAATTTTGGGGCGCTTGGTCTCCCTGCCCCTGTGTGTCCCCCCTCTCCCTGTCATGTCCTCTCCCTGTCCTATCCCTCCCCTCCCCTCCCCTCCCCTCTCTCCCTCCCCTCCTCTCCCTCCCCTCCCCCTCCTCTCCCTCCCTCCCCTCCCCTGTCTCCTCCCTCCCCCCCTCCCTGCGGGCGGGATTTTTGTGCGGCCAAAACGTAAATACACCTATGACCGGTCCCGGAATCGCAAGCTTTCTTTTGAGGCGACGCGCGGGTCGGTACGCTCTGTAACTTTCAAACGTATAGAGAACAGACAGACAGACAGACATCGGGACAGACAGACAGAAGAGCCGTTTTATATATATAGATGAGTTAGCAGACAAGCTGGAGCAAAGCGAGTCACCGGGTCTCTTTCTCCTAGATGGGGAAGTGAAATCCCTGTTCTATGCGGACAACCTGGTTCTGCTGTCTCCCACAGAACAGGGATTACAGCAACATTTAGACCTACTCGACAAATACTGCCAAAATTGGGCCCTGACAGTAAATCTAAAGAAAACCAACATCATGATTTTTCAAAAAAGGCCCAGATGTCAGGAAAACAAATACCAGTTTACTCTCAGTGATACCATCATAGGACACACTATGAGCTACACTTACCTTGGTCTAACCATTACAGCATCAGGGAGCTTCAACATAGCAGTGAATGCACTAAAAGAAAAAGCCCGAAGAGCCCTATATGCAATAAAAAGAAAATTCTACAACATCCAAATTCCAATCAAAATCTGGCTCAAAATATTTGATAGTATAATCCTGCCCATTGCGCTGTATGGTAGTGAAGTATGGGGCCCACTCAATCACCATAGCTACACTAAATGGGAAAAACACACAATAGAAGCGCTACATGCAGAATTTTGCCGAAGCATTCTTCGCACCCAAAGGAATACACCAACAAATGCATGTAGAGCTGAACTAGGCAGATACCCACTGATAATAAACATCCAAAAACGAGCACTAAACTTTCTAAATCACCTCAAATCTAGTTCCCCAGACACCCTTCATTTTAAAGCCCTCCAGACCCAAGAGCTGAACCCAGAAACGAGTCCCCTGAGTCAGTTGTTACTGAAACTAAGTTCTCCTACCCAGCCGGACCCTGACCAGTCCCAGACCAACACTGCTCCCCAAACACCAATCCGAGTGAACCAAATCATTAAACAATGCAAAGAAACCTACCTGGAACATTGGAACAAAATAACCAAAAGCCAAAGCAGATTAGAATGCTACCGGGCCCTAAAAAGAGAATATAAACTGGCAGACTATCCCTCGACCATCAGAGACACAAAACAGAGACAGACCCTCACCAGATACAGACTAAGCGACCACCAACTGGCAATTGAAAAAGGAAGATACAAGAAATCCTGGCAACCTAAAGAAAATAGAATATGTGATCACTGTCTGGCCGGCGAGGTTGAGACAGAGGTGCACTTCCTCCTAAAATGCGAAAAATTCAACAAAACAAGAAACATATATTTTGACAAGCTCAGCCTTACAACCCCAGATTTCAAAGAATTGGATGACCTGTCAAAATTAAGAATAGTCCTGGGGGAAGGAGACAGACCATATCTTGGTGCCCAATATGTAACAACATGTCACAGCCTGAGGAACAGTGAGTGACTAACGAGCACACCCATAGCATATATACTCTAAAAATGTTTAAATCAATACCGAATGTACCCAACGACTGTTTAAATTAATACTGAATGTACTCAACGAGGGTCAACGACTGTTTAAATTAATACTGTCTGTACCCAACGAAGGTCAAAATTGTTTGACACCTACAGAATGTTGGAAACCTGTACTTTCTTGTTATGTAAGCTTTGGCAATATGGTTCCCTGTAAACTTTCATGCCAATAAAGCATTTGAATTTGAATTTGAATTTGAGAGAGACTGGGAATGTGAGAGAGAGAGAGAGAGACGGAGTGAGAAAGAGAGAGAGAGAGAGACTGGGAGTGGGAGTGAGAGAGAGAGAGAGAGAGAGAGAGAGAGAGACTGGGAGTGAGAGAGAGAGAGACTGGGAGTGTGAGAGAGAGAGAGAGAGAGTGGGAGTGTGTGTGAGAGAGAGAGAGAGTGGGAGTGTGAGAGAGAGAGAGAGAGAGTGGGAGTGTGAGAGAGAGAGAGAGAGAGTGGGAGTGAGAGAGAGAGAGTGGGAGTGGGAGAGAGAGTGTGAGAGAGATTGAGAGTGGGAGAGTTTGAGAGAGAGAGAGAGAGAGAGAATGGGAGTGTGTGAGAGAGAGAGATTGGGAGTGTGAGAGAGGGAGAGATTGGGAGTGTGAGAGAGAGAGACTGGGAGTGTGAGGGAGAGAGAGGCTGGGAGTGTGAGAGAGAGAGATTGGGAGTGAGAGAGAGAGAGACTGGGAGTGTGAGAGAGAGAGATTGGGAGTGAGAGAGAGAGAGAGATTGGGAGTGTGAGAGAGAGATTGGGAGTGTGAGAGAGAGAGAGACTGGGAGTGAGAGAGAGAGAGAGATTGGGAGTGAGTGAGAGAGAGAAAGATTGGGAGTGAGAGAGAGAGAGATTGGGAGTGTGAGAGAGAGATTGGGAGTGTGAGAGAGAGAGAGATTGGGACTGTGATAGAGAGAGACTGGGATTATGAGAGAGAAAGATTGGGAGTGTGAGAGAGAGAGACTGGGAGTGTGAGAGAGAGAGATTGGGAGTATGAGAGAGAGAAAGATTGGGAGTGTGAGAGAGAGAGACTGGGAGTGAGAGAGAGAGAGATTGGGAGTATGAGAGAGAGAAAGATTGGGAGTGAGAGAGAGAGTACAACACAATTGCAAGCATTACCAATCCAAGATGGCGACATCTGGAGAACACATTTTGAAAACCTCTACAAAGACATCCCAATAAACGAAACAAACCCAAGTCAACATCAGGTCACAGAAAAACTCCACACATTAGAAGCAACAATCAAAGACAACCAAAACCCTCTAGACTCCCCAATCACATGGAAAGAAATGGCCACAAAAACAAAATCTCTCCACCTAAAGAAAGCCTGTGGCCCAGACAACATCAAAAATGAAATGCTCAAGTTCAGCAATATGGAGATGCAGGGTGCGGTACTCAAATTATTCAACATCATATTACGTTCAGGCTGTTTTCCCGATATCTGGTGCCAAGGACTAATCTCCCCCATATATAAAAGCGGAAACAAATCAGACCCAAATAACTACCGCGGCATCTGTGTCAACAGTTGTCTAGGGAAGTTATTCTGCAGTATTCTAAATAGTAGATTACTTGATTTTCTTAACAAACATAATATCCTCAGAAAAAACCAAATAGGCTTTCTTCCAAAACACCGCACCGCCGACCATATCTATACCCTTCACACCCTCATTGAAAAACATATACACCAAACAAAAAATGGGAAAATATTCGCCTGTTTCATCGACTTCAAGAAAGCCTTTGACTCTATATGGCACGAAGGGCTCTATTATAAACTTCTTCAATGTGGAATAGGGGGCAAAGTCTATGACCTTATTAAATCAATGTATCTGAAAAACAAATGCGGGGTCAAAATTGGAGACAAACGCACCGATTTCTTCACCCAGAGAAGAGGCGTCCGGCAGGGCTGCAATTTGAGCCCGACCCTGTTCAACATATACATAAATGAATTAGCAGACATGCTGGAGCAAAGCGAGTCACCAGGTCTCCGTCTCCTGGATGGAGAAGTGAAATCCCTGTTCTATGCGGACGACCTGGTTCTGCTGTCTCCCACAGAACAGGGATTACAGCAACAACTAGACCTACTCGACAAATACTGCCAAAATTGGGCTCTAACAGTAAATCTAAAGAAAACCAACATCATGATTTTTCAAAAAAGGCCCAGATGTCAGGAAAACAAATACCAGTTTACCCTCAGTGATATCACTATAGGACACACTATGAGCTACACCTACCTTGGTCTAGCTATTACAGCATCAGGGAGCTTCAGCATAGCAGTGAATGCACTAAAAGAAAAAGCCCGAAGAGCCCTATATGCAATAAAAAGAAAATTCTACAACATCCAAATCCCAATCAAAATCTGGCTCAAAATATTTGACAGCATAATCCTGCCCATTGCACTGTACGGTAGTGAAGTATGGGGCCCGCTAAATCACCAAAGCTACACTAAATGGGAAAAACATACAATAGAAGCCCTACATGCAGAATTCTGCCGAAGCATCCTTCGCACCCAAAGAAAAACGCCAACAAATGCATGCAGAGCCGAACTAGGCAGATACCCACTGATAATAAACATCCAAAAACGAGCACTAAACTTCCTAAATCACCTCAAATCTAGCTCCCCAGACACCCTTCATTTCAAAGCCTTTCAGACCCAAGAGCTAAACCCAGAAAAGAGTCCCCTGAGTCAGCTGCTACGGAAACTAAGTACTCAGCCGGACCCTGACCAGCCCCAGACCAACACAGCCGTCCAAACACCAATCCGAGTGAACCAAATCATTAAAAAATGCAAAGAAACCTACCTGGAACATTGGAACAAAATAACCGAAAGCCAAAGCAGATTAGAATGTTACCGGGCCCTAAAAAGAGAATATAAACTGGCAGACTACCTCACGACCATCAGAGACACAAAACAGAGACAGACCCTCACCAGGTACAGACTAAGCGACCACCAACTGGAAATTGAAAAAGGCAGATACAAGAAATCCTGGCAGCCTAGAGAGAATAGAATATGCGATCAATGTCTGGCTGGCGAGGTTGAAACAGAAATGCATTTCCTCCTAAAATGCGAAAAATTCAACACATCAAGAAACATATTATTCAACAAGCTAAGCCAAACAACCCCAGATTTCAAGGAATTGGATGATCTGTCAAAATTGAGATTAGTCCTAGGAGAAGGAGACAGACCATACCTTGGGGCCAAATATGTAACAACATGTCACAACCTGAGGACTGTTTAAAATTAAGACTGTTTAAAATTAATATTGAACGTACCAAATGAAGTACAAAGACTGTTTAAAATTAATATTGTTTAAAAGTAATATTGTATGTACCCAACAAATGTCAAATCGATTGACACCTACAGAATGTTGGAAAACTGTACCTTTTTGCTATGTAAGCTTTGGCAATATGGTTCTCTGTAAACTTTCA
Organism: Somniosus microcephalus; assembly: GCF_052327205.1. Classification (NCBI taxonomy): domain Eukaryota; kingdom Metazoa; phylum Chordata; class Chondrichthyes; order Squaliformes; family Somniosidae; genus Somniosus; species Somniosus microcephalus. The sequence continues at coordinate 206,954,085 of NC_140998.1, read as the reverse complement.
TGCCAATAAAGCATTTTAATTGGAATTGGAATTGGAATTGGAATTGGATTGGGACTGTGATAGAGAGAGATTGGGAGTGTGAGAGAGAGAGATTGGGAGTGAGAGAGAGAGACTGGGAGTGTGAGAGAGAGAGAGATTGGGAGTGTGAGAGAGAGAGATTGGGAGTACGAGAGAGAGACTGGGAGTGAGAGAGAGAGACTGGGAGTGTGAGAGAGAGACAGACTGGGAGTGTGAGAGAGAGAGACTGGGAGTGTGAGAGAGAGAGAGATTGGGAGTGTGATAGAGGGAGATTGGGAGTGTGAGAGAGAGAGAGATTGGGAGTGTGAGAGAGAGAGAGAGAGATTGGGAGTGTGAGAGAGAGAGATTGGGAATGTGAGAGAGAGAGAAAGATTGGAAGTGTGAGACAGAGAGTTTGGGAGTGTGAGAGAGAGAGAGATTGGGAGTGTGAGAGAGAGAGATTGGGAATGTGAGAGAGAGAAAGATTGGGAGTGTGAGACAGAGAGACTGGGAGTGTGAGACAGAGAGAGAGATTAGGAGTGTGAGAGAGAGATTGTGAGTGTGAGAGAGAGAGATTGGGAGTGTGTGAGAGAGAGAGATTGGGAGTGTGTGAGAGAGAGAGACTGGGAGTGTGAGAGAGAGATTGTGAGTGTGAGAGAGAGATTGTGAGTGTGAGAGAGAGAGAGATTTGGAGTGTGAGAGAGAGAGAGAGATTCGGAGTGTGAGAAAGAGAGAGACTGGGAGTGTGAGAGAGAGCGAGATTGGGAGTGAGAGAGAGAGAGATTCGGAGTGTGAGAGAGAGAGAGCGATTTGGAGTGTGAGAAAGAGAGAGACTGGGAGTGTGAGAGAGAGAGAGACTGGGAGTGAGAGAGAGAGAGATTCGGAGTGTGAGAGAGAGAGAGAGATTCGGAGTGTGAGAAAGAGAGAGACTGGGAGTGTGAGAGAGAGAGAGACTGGGAGTGAGAGAGAGAGAGATTGGGAGTGAGAGAGAGAGAGATTGGGAGTGTGAGAGAGAGAGAGATTGGGAGTGTGAGAGAGAGACTGGGAGTGAGAGAGAGAGAGACTGGGAGTGTGAGAGGGAGAAAGATTGGGAGTGTGAGAGAGAGATAGATTGGGAGTATGAGAGAGAGAGATTGGGAGTGTGAGAGAGAGAGAGATTGGGAGTGTGAGAGAGAGAGTTTGGGAGTGTGAGAGAGAGAGAGATTGCGAGTGTGAGAGAGAGAGATTGGGAGTGTGAGAGAGAGAAAGATTGGGAGTGTGAGAGAGAGAGATTGGGAGTGTGAGAGAGAGAGAGATTGGGAGTGTGAGAGAGAGAGAGAGATTGGGAGTGTGAGAGAGAGAGATTGGGAGTGAGAGAGAGAGAGAGAGAGAGATTGGGAGTGTGAGAGAGAGAGACTGGGGGTGAGAGAGAGAGAGAGATTGGGAGTGTGAGAGAGAGAGAGATTGGGAGTGTGTGCGAGAGAGATTGGAAGTGTGAGAGAGAGAGAGAGATTGGGAGTGTGAGAGAGAGAGACTGGGAGTGAGAGAGAGAGAGAGAGATTGGGAGTGAGAGAGAGATTGGCAGTGTGAGAGAGTGAAAGATTGGGAGTGTGAGAGAGAGAGAGATTGGGAGTGTGAGAGAGAGAGAGATTGGGAGTGTGAGAGAGAGATAGATTGGGAGTGTGAGAGAGAGAAAGATTGGGAGTGAGAGAGAGAGAGATTGGGAGTGTGAGAGAGAGATTGGGAGTATGAGAGAGAGAGATTGGGAGTGTGAGAGAGAGAGAGATTGGGAGTGTGAGAGAGAGATTAAATACTTTCTCTACACTACCAATAATGAGCGAATCAGAAGAGCCACAACAGCCCCCGAGGGACACTGAGAGCAACCGCTTCCAGATTCCCCCAACACCACAAAAAATGCTATAAAATCGATCAAGCATGAGCAGATGAGAGAAAAACCAGAAACTCTTTTTGCTGACTGGTACAACACTGGGACAAAATGTAACCTCATTTTCTACTCAGATCAGCCAGCGGCTTGGATCACAGCAATAAAATCACACTGTACCAGTGTTAAGCTAGAAAAAACCGCTAATGGGTCCAAAATGAAAATTAACACACCAGGAGACAGGGCAACCACGACTGTCAACATGTACAATACCGGAACAATATTAGTGCAAGGCAACCTCGACAACTTTGCAACGGTCTTCAAGACACTGAAAGGAATAACTGAGAGGGGAAGGAACAGCCCCAGAGTGGCTAACAGGGGAAAAGCGACCCGCACTCCCCCCAACATTGACAACTTACCAGGAGGAAATCAGCCTGGTCAGGAGGTGAACGAGCCACACAGTTCAAACCAAACACTAACCCCGGGGACCCACAGCCACATGATACAACTGACAAACCCCAGCATAACTACCAGGGAGGAAGCCACACATAGTCCCCCTACCAATTCCAGCTCACCAAGAGAAGAGCAGCATAGCCAGGAAATGAGTGAGCCTTCCAGGGTCGACCAGACACATACCCCGGGATCACACAGCCAGATACAACTAAAAGATAAATTTAATCAATTAGAGATAGAGATGGTTAAACTTAGAGAGGATTTCCTTAAAATGAATCACGAACAAAAGCAAGAGAGGGAGAGACACAAGAGAGAGCTGAATCTACTTGAGAACCAGGTGAATCTACTTGGGAATCGGGTGAAAGAGCTGCAGGAAAACGAAGAGAGCCATAGAGGAGAGATAACACCATTAGACCAGCAACCAGAGGCTAGAGATAAGACAAGACAGAGCCCGACAGAACGGCTGCACTCCCACACGGAACAACAGCAGCAGACACACAATACAAGGGGTGCCACACAGACCGACCAGCATACTGAATCTCAATCTTCCCCCACCACCGTGGAACCACAAGCGAGCCGCTCACAAGAGGAACGCACACACCAGACACCCCAGCCCAACACACACACTATGAGTCCAGGCGAAAGCCACCAGACAGTAAACACAAACAAGGCTGACATCGTAATACTCATAGACTCAAATGGGAAATTTCTATGGGAGAAAAAGCTCTTCCTTAGAAGTAAAGTAGAAAAGATCTGGTGCCCAACAACAGACAGAGCCATGGGATGGCTGACCAAAACCCGATTAGGCTCCCCCCAACACATAATAATACACACGGGCACAAATGACCTAAAGGCCCAACAGAAAGAGGTAGCAACATCGCTCAGAGCAGTGATTAGGAAGGCAAGCAGTACATTTCCAAACACTAGAATCACTGTTTCCACAATATTGCCGAGAACAGACTTCAACAACAACACAATTCATGAGATAAATGCCAGCATAGCAAGAGACTGCGAATCAAAACACAACGTGCACCTGGCCCAACACCCCACCCTCGATGAGGAATGTCTTTACGACCACGTCCACATCCAAAGGAAAAGAATATCGATCTTTGCTAAAGCCCTGAAGGACGTCGCTTTTAACCGGGTCCTTACCCAGACTCCAAGAGGACCCCCCCCCGACCACCAGAGATCAGCGGGGTACATATCAGGACCACTACAAAGACCACCACCACACCAACCGAGACCAGAGAAGATCCCCATGCACAACAACAATATCAGACCTGCACCACTCCTGTCCCACAGGGGAACAGGACCGCTCCCAGCCAGACAGAGGGAGAGATGCACAGGACGTACGCAATACCTCAGACAGAGACAATCCATTAAGAGACAATAAGCAGATGTGCAGCAGCATCTACTTCCGCCTTATGGATCAAGGACTAATTAATAGAAAGAACTGTAGCCAAATAGTATTAACTTTTATAGACAACTGAGATGATCTTTTTTTCCCACACTTAGACACGACAAACACGTACCACTCTTTAACCTATCATGGTAAAAGATCAAACTTAACATGAAATCCTTATATATTTCGACCTGGAATATCCAAGGTCTACGCTCTTCGGTGCTCGACGTGAAGAGTAGGACCCCAGAGTTCATAGATGAAACTAAAGATCTAGATATTATCATTTTACAGGAAACTTGGTATAAAGGAAAAGGACACACTGGCTGTCCCCAAGGGTACACTGAGCTGGTGGTCCCCTCCAATAAATTACCAAGAGTAACCCAAGGCAGAGACTCCGGAGGCATACTGATCTGGTTTAAAACAGAACTTAAGAATTACATCAAATTTATAAAAAAGGGCGAAAACCACATGTGGCTCAAAATTGAGAGGGAGATTATCTCTAACACCCAAGATGTTTACATTTGCGCACTTTATATCCCCCCAATGGATTCCCCGTACTTTAAAGAGGACACCTTCTCCAACATAGAGGGGGAAATTATCCAATACCAGGCCCAGGGGAACGTGTTGATCTGTGGGGACCTCAATTCAAGAACGGGCGAAGAACCAGACTTCACCAATAATCAGGGAAACAATTACATATTCGGGAATAACCACTTTGATATCCCTTCCCTTCCATACAGGCATAACTGCGACAAGCAGACAAATACCAACGGACAACAGCTCCTACAGCTCTGTCGAAGCCTGGGTCAGTACATTGTCAATGGTAGGTTCATAGGAGACCTCCTAGGGAGATCGACCTATTGCTCACCTCTTGGCTGCAGCACAGTAGACTATATGATTACAGATTTGGACCCATCCTCTTTCAGAGCATTCACAGTCAAACCACAAACAACACTGTCAGATCACAGTCAAATTACTATGTATCTCAAAAAGACAGAAACAAACAACATAGAAACACAACCCAGTAAACTGTACAGCACCAAAAAATCGTACAGATGGGCCAAAAATGACACAGAAAAATACCAGAAAACAATTAGCAATGCATCAACTCAAGCTCTCTTGGACACCTTTCTGGATAACATATACACTCACAATAAAGAAGGCGTAAACCGGGCAGTAAATAACCTAAACAATATATTTGATAATTTGGCAACAAGTGCAAACTTGAAAGCTCGCAAGAACAAACTCAAAACAAAAAACTATGAAAAATGGTTTGACCCAGATTGCCATAACATGAGGAAAAAACTTAGAAAAATATCAAACCAAAAACACAGACATCCAGAAAATGAGGAATTACGCCTTACTTATTGTCAGACACTAACACAATACAGAAACACACTCAGAACCAAAAAAGAGCAATATATTAAGAATACACTCAGCTCCATGGAGGAATCCATTGATTCCAATTGTTTCTGGGACAACTTGAATACACTACACAAAAAACAACACGACGAATTGGCCATTCAAAATGGGGACACATGGGAAAACCACTTTGAAAAATTATACCAGAAAAACACACTAAGGCCAGAGCAACACCAAATATGCAAAAAACTGGAAAAGCTAGAAATGGCCATAAAAGATAACCAAAACCCGCTAGACTCCATAATAACAGAAAAAGAACTTTTTGAAAAACTCAAGGACCTGCGACCAGGAAAAGCTTGCGGGACAGACGGCATACTAAACGAGATGATTAAACACACAGACGATAAAATGAAACTGGCTATCCTAAAACTCTTCAACTTGGTTCTGAGTGTCGGTTACTTCCCTGATATCTGGAACAAAGGACTCATAACGCCCATAAAGAAAAGTGGGGACAAAGTCGACCCAAATAACTATCGAGGCATCTGTGTAAACAGTAACCTGGGGAAGGTATTCTGTAGCATCATAAACAAAAGACTTATAAACTTCCTTGAGGAGCACAATGTCTTGAGTAAAAGCCAAATTGGATTCCTGCCAAACTGTAGAACATCAGATCATATCTTCACCCTACAGACCCTAATTGACAAACACGTTCACCATAACAAAAGCAAAATCTACGCATGCTTTATAGATTTCCAGAAGGCTTTCAACTCCATCTGGCATGACGGTTTATTCCTGAAACTTATCGAAAGCGGGGTAGGGGGAAAAACATATGATGTAATTAAATCAATGTATACAAACAACAAATGTGCAGTTAAAATTGGAGACAAACAAACAAAATACTTCCCACAGGGGCGGGGGGTGACGCAGGGCTCGCCAATCTCACCGACACTCTTTAATATTTACATAAATGAATTGGCAAAACTACTTGAACAATCTACAGCACCCGGCCTCACCCTATCTGAATCCAAGGTTAAATTCCTCCTCTATGCAGACGACCTGGTTCTGCTGTCACCAACTAAGGAGGGTCTACAGCAGAACCTGGATCTGCTGGAGTCGTACTGCCAGACTTGGGCCCTGACAATAAATCCCCAAAAAACCAAAGTCCTTGTGTTCCAGCAAAGATTCAGACATCAGGGACCCAAAATAAATTTCACACTAGGAACAACCAAAATTGAACAAACCACTAACTACACATACTTGGGCTTAAAAATCAGTTCTACGGGAAACTTCAAACTGGCTGTGAATGAACTGAAAGAGAAAGCAAGAAGGGCTTTCTATGCCATTAAAAGATCAATCCAAATAGAAATCCCAATTAGCATTTGGCTCAAAATTTTCAAATAAGTAATTGAACCAATTGCACTCTATGGCAGTGAGGTATGGGGACCGCTAACACAACAAGAATTTGCAAAATGGGACAAACACCCAATTGAGATCCTACATGCAGAATTCTGTAAAAGTATCCTCTGGACTCAAAGGAAAACAGTAAACAATGCATGCAGGGCGGAACTAGGCCAATATCCATTAATAATCACTATCCAAAAAAGAGCCACCAAATTTTGGAATCACCTACAAATGAGCAACCCCCAATGCTATCACTACGACGCCCTGAAATGCCAAGAGCTGACCATAAAGAAGAATACCCTCAGTCAACTAGTCCTGGGACTCAGTGAAGTAACTACTAACACTACTAATAATAACCAGACCCAGGACAGTGACAGCGTAACACAAAGAATTCGACCCAACACAATCGTCGCTAAGCAAAAGGAAAAATATCTGACATATTGGGCAGAAACAACAAAAACCCAAAGCAAACTCAATTGCTACTTGGCCCTAAACAGACAATACAACATAGCTGATTACCTGACCATGGTAAAGGACAGCAAACTGAGAAAAATCCTGACAATGTACAGACTTAGTGAACATAGCCTGGCGATCGAAAAAGGTAGACACAGGCAGACCCGGCGACCAAGAGAGGACAGGATATGCTCTCACTGCAGTCAGGGAATGGTGGAGACAGAGATGCACTTCCTCACAGCTTGTAGAAAATATCAGGGCATAAGGGAGAATTTCTACCCAAAATTTACAAAAATATGCCCGGAATTCAGAAAATTGAATGACGACCAAAAACTCCCATACCTACTAGGGGAAGAGAGAAGTTGCATAACACTAGCGGCACACTATGTTACAGCTTGCCATAAACAGAGGGACAACCACTAAAGATAAGATAAGAGTATATATAAATTATATGAAAGTATATTTATACACTCAGGGATATATCTGTTTATACACTGTATGGATAGATCTGTATTTTTGTGAACAAACGTGAATGTTTTCCGATGCTTTGGGCAACATAAGATGTAACTTGTCATGCCAATAAAGGGATTGAATTGAATTGAATTGATTGAGAGAGACTGGGCCGCCGCAACCGCTCACCTGATGGCTTTGGGTCAGGCTCTCGGGCGGGGCTGTTGACGCCGCGGGGAAGTTTTGTGCGCGGTGGCTCCCGGCACTGCCCGCCGCAGTCGGTGACCTGGTGGCTTTGGGTCGGGCTCTCGGGCGGGGCTGTTGACGCCGCGGGGAAGTTTTGTGCGCGGTGGCTCCCGGCACTGCCCGCCGCGGCCGGCGACCTGATGGCTTTGGGTCGGGCTCTGGGGCGGGGATGTTGACGTCGCAGGGAAGTTTTGTGCGCGGCGGCTACTGGCAGGGCCCGCAACTCAAGGCCCAGGCTTCCCGGGCTGCTAGGCCGCGCCCGGTGCTGGCACAGCCGCTCGAAATGGCCGTCAAAGTAGGCGAGCCTCCGGGCGAAGGGCAGGGGATCACTTCATTTCCTAATGTTGCTAAATACAATTTAAAACTGAAATAAATTGTTATTTTCCTTAGTTCCCTAACACACAGAAAGTGTGGTAAAAAAAAAATCAAGATGGCGGCCACTCAACTCGGTTCAGAATGATAAGGCCCGCCCACCATCAGGTCACTGAACTGTAGGATTGGTCAATGGTCAACTCACTCAACACTCAACTGTAGGATGGCCCGCCCGCACGCGCAATGAACCCGCCCCCGTGATGCAGCGATTGGTCAACCGTCGGTCAAATGTCAGGTCACTCGACCGCACGATTGGTCAACCTTCATTGCACTCAATGCTAATGAGCAAATGAGCGGAACTTTTCTCATTTAATGAGCGGAATTTTGAACGTTTTTGGGATACCGTGGGCACGATTTTTATCTGACGGAAAAGTAAATACACCTATGACCGGTCCGTAATCGTAAGCTTTCTTTTGATGTGACGCGCGTGTAGGTACGCTCTATAACTTTCGAACGTATAGAGAACGGACAGACAGACAGACAGACAGAAGAGGTCTTTTATATATATAGACTAGCTGGGGGTGCCCGGCTGTGCTGAGGCTTTTTCGAGGGCATGTTGTTGTTGGAAGAGAGAGAGAGAGCGACTGGGGGGGGTTGGGGGGGGCAGAAGAGAGAGAGAGAGTGACTGGGGTGGGGGGAAGAGAGAGAGAGAGTGACTGGGGGGGGAAGAGAGAGAGAGAGTGACTGGGGGGTGGAAGAGAGAGCGAGAGCGACTGGGGGGGGAAGAGAGAGAGCGACTGGGGGGGGAAAGAGAGAGAATGACTGGGGGGGGGAAGAGAGAGCGCGACTGCGGGGGGAAGAGAGAGAGCGACTGGGGGGGAAGAGAGAGAGTGACTGGGGAGGAAGAGAGAGAGCGACTGGGGGGGAAGAGAGAGAGCGACTGGGGGGAAGAGAGAGAGCAACTGGGGGGGAAGAGAGAGAGCGACTGGGGGGGAAGAGCGAGAGCGACTGGGGGGGAAGAGAGAGAGCGACTGGGGGGAAGAGAGAGAGCGACTGGGGGGAAGAGAGAGAGCGACGGGGGGGAAGAGAGAAAGCGACTGGGGGGGAAGAGAGAGAGAGAGCGACGGGGGGGAAGAGAGAGAGCGACTGGGGGGGGAAAGAGAGAGAACGACTGGGGGGGGAAGAGAGAGCGCGACTGGGGGGAAGAGAGAGAGCGACTGGGGGGGAAGAGAGAGAGCGACTGGGGGGGAAGAGAGAGAGCGACTGGGGGGGAAGAGAGAGAGCGACTGGGGGGAAGAGAGAGAGCGACTGGGGGAAGAGAGAGAGCGACTGGGGGGAAGAGAGAGCGCGACTGGGGGGTGTGGTAAACCACTGTAGTTCACTGTGTTCACTTGTTGTTGTTGTTGTTGTTGTCGTTCACTCTTGTTTAACTGTTATGTCTGACTATGCCTCAGCTGACTCCGCCCTCGGCTACCGAGTATAAGGACGGCCGCATGGCAGCTCCAGGCATTCGGTCATCCACTAGAGGCATAGTCCTGATCTGTCTGAAGTGCAATTCAGTAGTTAATAAAAGCCTGTCGTTCTGAACTCTGCTCAGCCTCTCATTAGAATTGATAGCGCATCAATTTTATTAACTACTGAAAAAAAAAAAAAATAATAATAACGATGCTGCAGATACTTAAGATCAAGTGTCTGGAACTCGACCCGCAAGAACCGGACTCGACTGCTAAGTTCTCGCACTGGCTGAACTGTTTTGAGTCCTTTCTGGCTGCATCCGGCGAGACTGTCGCCGCCGATGCCGACAAGCTCAGGGTGCTGAATTCTAAAGTAAACCACCGAGCTTTTGCCCTTATCCGGGATTCTACGAGCTACCAGGGGGCTATCCACATTTTGAAGGAGCAATACGCACGCCCGGTGAACTATGTTTACGCAAGACATCTCCTGGGGTCCCGCAAACAACAGCCCGGGGAACCCACAGAAGCATACATACGGGCGCTGAAGGAACTCGGCCGAGCCTGCGAATGCAAGCAAGTATCAGCCACGGAACATACGGAGGAGCTCATCCGTGACGCTCTCGTTGCGGGCCTCAGGTCCACTCACACACGGCAGCGACTGCTGGAAAGTAGCAAGCTCGACCTGAAGAAGGCGATTTCACTCACCCTTTCGTTGGACGTAGCCCACCGGAACATGGAGGCCTACTCCCCGGACCGCGCGGCCGCCTCATGGATGCCGCAGCCGCCGCCATCTTGGGACGCGGCGCCGCCACGGGCCCCGGCCTCAACTGCTGCAGCGATGTCCCGCCCGAGCCAGAAATGTTATTTCTGTGGCCAAACCAAACACCCCAGGGCGCGCTGCCCGGCGAAAAACGCGGTCTGCTCTGCCTGCGGTAAGAAGGGACACTACGCTGGCGTCTGCAGAAGTCAGAAGACCCCTACCTCCAGCAGCGCCGCGTGCGATTCGTGGGAGCGGCCATCTTGCCTTCCTCCAGCCTCGTGGGGATCGGGATCGTCATGGGCGCCGCCATTTTGTCCTTCTTCTCCGACGCCGCCATTTTGCCAACGGGCCCCCGACTCACCCACCGCCGCCTCACCGGGGTTCTACAGCGACGCTCCCGACTCCACAGCGGCCTCCATTACGCTGGATCAATCCAGACCCCATCAGCTAGCCAGGTCCACGATGGACATCCAGGTAAATGGTTGCGCCACAACTTGCCTTTTTGATTCCGGGAGCACGGAGAGCTTCATACACCCTGATACGGTACGGCATTATTCCCTCTCGGTCCGGCCAACGCGCCATCGGATCTCCATGGCCTCAAAATCTCACTCAGCAGACGTCGGCGGCTACTGCGTAGTGACCCTCTCGGTGAAGGGCTCCGTTTATAAAAACGTAAAGCTATTGGTCCTGCCACATCTCTGTGCTGCCGTTCTGCTGGGGTTGGACTTTCATTGTCACTTTAAGAGCGTCACCTTGACATACGGTGGACCTCTTCCCCCGCTCACTGTCTGCAACCAGCAGTTTTTAAATTGCCCGCCGCGCCCCACCTGTAGTCTCTCCACCCTCAAAATCACCCCCCCCCCCTGTTCGCCAACCTCACCCGCGACTGCAAGCCTATCGCCACAAAGAGCAGGCGATACAGCACCGGGGACAGATCCTTCATAAGATCTGAGGTGACGCGGCTCCTGAAAGAGGGGATTATTGAGGATAGTACCAGCCCCTGGTGAGCTCAGGTGGTAGTCGTTAAGACTGGCAACAAGCAGCGCCTGGTCATTGACTACAGCCAGACTATCATCAAGTATACCCAGTTGGACGCATACCCTCTCCCCCGCATAGCCGACATGGTTAATAAGATAGCGCAATATCGCGTTTTCTCGACCATTGACCTCAAGGCAGCATACCACCAAATCCCTATCCGCCCTGAGGACCGCCAGTACACAGCTTTCGAGGCAAACGGCCGTCTTTTTCACTTCCTCAGGGTTCCTTTCGGCGTCACCAACGGTGTCTCCGTCTTCCAGAGGGAGATGGACCGGATGGTCGACGAGAATGCGTTACAGGCCACGTTTCCCTACCTGGACAACGTGACCATCTGCGGCCATGACCTGCAGGACCATGACGCCAATCTTGATAAGTTCCTTCGCACGGCCCAACTCCTAAACCTCACGTACAACAAGGAAAAGTGCATATTCCGCACAGCCCGCCTCGCTATCCTTGGTTGCGTGGTGGAACACGGAGTCATCGGCCCTGACCCTGACCGGATGCGCCCATTGATGGAACTTCCCCTGCCCCACTGTCTCAAGGCCCTCAAAAGGTGCCTGGGCTTCTTTTCCTATTACGCCCAGTGGGTCCCTCATTATGCGGACAAAGCCCGTCCACTTATCAAGTCCACTTCCTTCCCCCTGACAGCGGAGGCCCGCTCAGCCTTTCACCGTATAAAAGACGACATTGCCAAGGCCACCATGCACTCGGTAGACGAGTCCATCCTCTTCCAGGTGGAGAGCGATGCATCCGACTTTGCCCTGGCCGCTACCCTTAACCAGGCGGGAAGACCCGTGGCCTTCTTTTCACGAACCCTCCAGGGCTCCGAACTCAGACACTCCTCTGTGGAAAAGGAGGCCCAGGCCATTGTGGAGGCGGTGCGCCACTGGCGGCACTACCTGACTGGAAAACGATTTACCCTGCTTACTGACCAACGTTCACTCGCTTTCATGTTCAACAACAAGCAGAGGGGCAAAATCAAAAATGACAAGATTTTGAGGTGGAGAATTGAACTTTCCACCTACAATTACGACATCTTGTACCGGCCCGGGAAACTCAACGAACCCTCAGATGCTCTATCGCGAGGCACATGCTCCACCGCGCAGATCGATAGACTACGGGGCCTCCACAACGACCTCTGCCACCCGGGGGTCACCAGGTTCTTCCATTTCATTAAAGGCCGCAACCTGCCTTACTCCATCGAGGAGGTCAGGACCATGACCAGGAGCTGCCCAGTCTGTGCAGAGTGCAAGCCGCGCTTCTATACGCCTGACAGAGCAAACCTGATCAAGGCCACCCGCCCTTTTGAGCGCCTGAGTGTCGACTTTAAAGGGCCCCTCCCCTCCTCTGACCGTAATGTGTACTTCCTCAACATAGTTGATGAGTACTCCCGTTTCCCTTTCGCCATCCCCTGCCCGGACACGACCACCGCTACGGTCATTAAATGCCTGCACAACCTCTTTGCTCTGTTCGGTTTTCCCAGCTATATTCATAGCGACCGGGGCTCGTCCTTCATGAGCGACGAACTCCGTCAGTACCTGCTCATGAGAGGCATTGCCTCAAGCCGGACCACCAGCTACAACCCCCGGGGGAACGGACAGGTTGAAAGAGAAAACGCGACGGTTTGGAAGGCGGCCCTCCTAGCCTTAAAATCTAGGGGCCTTCCGACCTCCCGTTGGCAGGATGTCCTACCTGATGCGCTCCACTCCATCCGGTCACTGCTGTGTACGGCCACCAACGCCACCCCCCATGAGCGAATGTTCGTTTTTCCCCGGAGGTCCACATCCGGTACCTCACTACCACACTGGCTGACGTTCCCAGGGCCCGTCCTGCTGAGGAAGCATGTAAGGTCCCACAAAACGGCTCCCCTGGTAGAGAAGGTTCACCTCCTCCATGCCAACCCCCAGTACGCCTACGTGGCATACTCGGACGGGCTGGAGGATACAGTCTCCATTAGAGATCTGGCACCCTCGGGGTCCACTGACCCGTCACCATTGCCCTCCACCACGACCCCCTTCGACACGGCCCAAAATTCAGTAGACCAAATTCTCACCCCTATCCATTCCACCCCAGTAGACGGCATGCCGCGACCCCAGGACCAGCCGGAGTCCACTCGCCCACCCAACACCAAAGGGGACGATACACCGGTGCCCGACCCCGCTCAAGACGCGTCGTTGGAAGCTGTAACATCGCAACCGTCGCCACGAAGATCTCGACGGCAAACGAGGCCGCCCGACAGACTCGCCTACTCGAACTTTTGATACACTTCACCCCGCCGGACTTAATTTTAAACGAGGGGTGAATGTGGTAAACCACTGTAGTTCACTGTGTTCACTTAAGAACATAAGAACATAAGAAATAGGAGCAGGAGTAGGCCAATTGGCCCCTCGAGCCTGCTCCGCCATTCAATAAGATCATGGCTGATCTGATCCTAACCGCCAATCCACTATGACAGGACTATCTCCTGAATCTAACAGCATTAGACACACGAAAACAGGAGCAGGATCAGGCTACACGGCCCCTCGGCCCGCTCCGCTACCCACAGGGCCATGACCTATCCGAACCTAGACTCATGTCCAAATTCCTGCCCGCTCCCCGTAACCCTTAATTCCCTTTTCTACTAGGAAACTGTCTATTTCTGTTTTAAATTTATGTAATGATGTAGCTTCGACAGCTTTTTGGGGCAGCATATTCCATGGACCTACCACCCTCTGAGTGAAGTAGTTCCTCCTCATCTCAGTTTTGAAAGAGCAGCCCCTTATTCTAAGGCTATGCCCCCTAGTTCTAGTTTCACCCATCATCTGGAACATCCTCCCTGCATCCACCCGATCCAACCCCTTCATAATCTTATATGTTTCAATAAGATCGCCTCTCATTCTTCTGAACTCCAATGAGTAGAGTCCCAATCTACTCAACCTCTCCTCATATGTCCATCCCCTCATCCCCGGGATTAATCGAGTGAACCTTCTTTGTACTGACTCGAGAGCAAGTATGTCCTTTCTTAAGTATGGACACCAAAACTGTATGCAGTATTCCAGGTGCGGTCTCACCAATACCTTGTACAACTGAAGCAATACCTCCCTATTTTTATATTCTATCCCCCTAGCAATGAAAGCCAACATTCCATTGGCCTTCTTAATCACTTGCTGCACCTGCATACTAACCTTTTGAGTTTCGTGCACCAGGACCCCCAGATCCCTTTGTACTTCAGTACTTTCAAGTTTCTTGCCATTAAGATAATAACTTGCTCTACGATTTTTCCTGCCAAAGTGCATAACCTCACACTTTCCAGTATTGTATTCCATCTGCCAAATCTCTGCCCACTTAGTTAGCCTGTCTATGTCCCCTTGCAGGTTTTTTATGTCCTCCTCACTCACTACTTTCCCTCCCATCTTAGTATCATCTGCAAACTTTGATGTGTTACACTCGGTCCCCTCCTCCAAATCGTTAATATAGATTGTAAAGAGTTGGGGACCCAGCACTGACCCCTGCGGAACACCACTGGTTACTGATTGCCAGTCTGAATATGAACCATTTATCCCAACTCTCTGCCTTCTGTTAGATAGCCAATCCTCTATCCATGCCAGAATATTACTCCCAATCCCGTGATTTTTTATCTTAAGCAATAATCTTTTGTGTGGCACCTTGTCAAATGCCTTTTGGAAGTCTAAATACACTACGTCCACTGGTTCACCTTTATCCACCCTATATGTTACTTCCTCAAAGAACTCCAGCAAATTTGTCAAACATGACTTCCCCTTCATAAAACCATGCTGACTTTGTCTTATTAAATTATGATTATCCAAATGTCCTGTTACTGTCTCCTTAATAATGGACTCCAAAATTTTACCTACCACAGATGTTAGGCTAACCGGTCTATAGTTTCCAGCCTTCTGTCTACTGCCCTTTTTAAATAAGGGTGTTACATTAGCAGTTTTCCAGTCTGCCGGGACCTTTGCTGAGTCCAGGGAGTTTTGGAAGATTATTACCAATGCATCCACAATCCCTACCGCCACTTCCCTCAAAACCCTGGGATGTAAGCCATCAGGTCCAGGTGATTTATCCGCCTTGAGTCCCATTATTTTACCAAGTACTACTTCCTTAGTGATTTTAATCGTATTTAGCTCCTCCCCCCCTATAGCCCCCTGCTTGTCAAGTGTTGGGATATTCTTGGTGTCCTCTACTGTAAAGACTGATACAAAATATTCATTCAGTGTTTTTGCCATCTCCATATTTCCCACCATTAATTTCCCGGTCTCATCCTCTAAGGGACCAACATTTACTTTAGCCACCCTTTTTCTTTTTATATAACTATAAAAACTCTTACTATCTGTCTTTATATTTTTTGCTAATTTACTTTCATAATCTATCTTCCCTTTCTTAATCAATCTTTTTGTTATTTTTTGCTGTCTTTTAAAGTTTTCCCAATCCTCTATCCTCCCACTAGATTTGGCTACCTTATATGCCCTTGTTTTTAGTCGAATACTATCCTTAATTTCTTTACTTAGCCACGGATGGCTGTCTTTTCTTTTACACCCTTTTTTTCTCAGTGGAATATACTTTTTTTGGAATTTGTAAAATAACTCCTTAAATGTACACCACTGATCATGTATCGTCTTATCCTTTAACCTATTTTCCCAATCCACTTTACTCAATTCCGCTCTCATACCTTCATAGTCTCCTTTATTCAAGCTTAGCACGCTTGTTTGAGATACAGCCTCCTCACCCTCTAACTGAATATGGAATTCAACCATGTTATGGTCACTCATTCCAAGGGGATCCTTTACTAGGACATTTTTAATTAATCCTGTCTCGTTACACAGGACCAGATCTAAGGTTGCTTGCCCCCTGGTTGGTTCAGTTACATACTGCTCAAGAAACCCATCCCTAATACACTCAATGAACTCATCCTCAAGGCAGCCCTGCCCAATTTGATTCGTCCAATTTATATGATAGTTAAAATCCCCCATAATTATAGATGTTCCCTTATTACAAGCCTCAACTATTTCCTGATTGACACTCCGTCCAACCGAGTTGCGACTGTTCGGAGGCCTATACACTACACCCACTAGTGTTTTTTTCCCCTTATTATTCCTTATCTCCACCCAAACTGTTTCATTATCCTGATCCTTTGACCCAATATCATTTCTCTGTATTACAGTGATTCCTTCCTTTATTAACATAGCCACCCCACCTCCCCTTCCTTCCTGCCTGTCCTTCCTGATTGTTAAATAACCTGGTATGTTTAATTCCCAGGCATTGTCACCCTGCAGCCATGTTTCTGTAATGGCCACAAGATCATACGCCAGCTCATTAAATATATTTAAGAGGGAATTAGATATATTTCTACGGGCAAAGGGGGTTAAGGGTTACGGAGAGAAGGCGGGGACGGGATACTGAATTAAAGGATCAGCCATGATCTCATCGAATGGCGGAGCAGGCACGAAGGGCCGAATGGCCTACTCCTGCTCCTATCTTCTATGTATCTATGTATACCCATATGTAGCTATTTGTGCCTTTAACTCGTCTATTTTGTTACGAATGCTACGTGCATTCAGATAGAGAACTTTCAAATATGTTTTGTGACACTTAGTTCCTGCTATTGCCCTTTTTATTACTTTACCTTTTACTCCACACCTTCTACCCCTTCCTGACACGCTCTGGTTTTTAATTTCCCCACTGCTACCTAAGTCTTTGACCTTCTCTGTTGTCATTTTTATTATTTGCTCTCTAGGAACCTCCCCCCCACTAGTTAGTTCAAAGCCCTCTCTACAGCCCTAGTTATATGATCCGCCAGGACTCTAGTCCCAGCACTGGCCAAGTGAAGCCCGTCCCAACGGAACAGCTGCCTCCTGTCCCAGTACTGGTGCCAGTGTCCCAGGAAGCAAAACCCATTTCTCCCACACCAGTCTTTGAGCCACGCATTTAACTCTCTTATTTTATTTGTCCTAGCCAAATTCGCTCGTGGCTCAGGTAATAATCCAGAGATTATTACCCTTGTGGTTCTGCTTTTTAATTTGGCCCCTAGCTGCTCAAACTCCCTCAGCAGAACCTCCTTCCTTGTCCTATCTATGTCGTTGGTACCAACATGGACCACGACAACTGGATCCTCCCCCTCCCACTCCAAGTTTCTGTCCAGCCCAGAGGAGATGTCCTTAACCCTGGCACCGGGTAGGCAACACAGCCTACGGGACTCTCGCTCTTGGCTGCAGAGAACTCTATCTATCCCCCTAATAATACTATCCCCTACCACTACAACATTTCTATTTACTCCCCCCTCTTGAATGGCCCCCCTCTCCACGGTGCTGTGGCCAGGTTGCTCATCCTCCCTGCAGCCCCTGCTTCCGTCTCCACAGGGAGTAAGAAGCTCGAACCTGTTGGACAAGAGCAAGGGCTGCGGCTCCTCCAACACTACCTTGTTGTTGTTGTTGTTGTTGTCGTTCACTCTTGTTTAACTGTTATGTCTGACTATGCCTCAGCTGACTCCGCCCTCGGCTACCGAGTATAAGGACGGCCGCATGGCAGCTCCAGGCATTCGGTCATCCACTAGAGGCATAGTCCTGATCTGTCTGAAGTGCAATTCAGTAGTTAATAAAAGCCTGTCGTTCTGAACTCTGCTCAGCCTCTCATTAGAATTGATAGCGCATCAGGGGGGAAGAGCGAGAGCGATTGGGGGGGAAGAGAGAGAGCGACTGGGGGGGGAAGAGAGAGAGCGACTGGGGGGGAAGAGAGAGAGCGACTGGGGGGGAAGAGAGAGAGCGACTGGGGGGGAAGAGAGAGAGTGACTGGGGGGGAAGAGAGAGAGTGACTGGGGGAAGAGAGAGAGCGACTGGGGGGGAAGAGAGAGAGCGACTGGGGGGGAAGAGAGAGAGCGACTGGGGGGAAGAGAGAGAGAGCGACTGGGGGGGAAGAGAGAGAGCGACTGGGGGGGAGAGAGAGAGCGACTGGGGGGGAAGAGAGAGAGCGACTGGGGGGGGAAGAGAGAGAGCGACTGGGGGGGAAGAGAGAGAGCGACTGGGGGGGAAGAGAGAATGCGACTGGGGGGGAAGAGAGAGTGCGACTGGGGGGGAAGAGAGAGAGCGACTGGAGGGGGAAGAGAGGGTAATGAGGTGGTTCAGTCAGTTTTTTTGAACATTTAAAAAAATTAAACATGCCTATAACACTCCCCCCCTCCCTCACACACACACTCCCCCCTCCCTCACACACACACTCCACCCCCCCTCACACACACACTCCCCCCTCCCTCACACACACACTCCCCCCTCCCTCACACACACTCCCCCCCTCCCTCACACACACACTCCCCCCCTCCCTCACACTCACACTCCCCCCTCCCTCACACTCACACTTCCCCCCACACACACACTCCCCCCTCCCTCACACACACCCCCCTCCCTCACACACACACTCCCCCCCACACACACACTCCCCCCCTCACACACACTACCCACCTCCCTCACACACACACTCCCCCCTCCCTCACACCCCCCCCACACACACACTCCCCCCCTCCCTCACATACACTCCCCCCTCCCTCACATACACACCCCCCCCCCCTCACACACACACTCCCCCCTCACACACACACTCCCCCCCCTCCCTCACACACACACTCCCCCCCTCCCTCACACTCAATTCAATTCAATTCAATTCAAATCACTTTATTGGCATGATAAGGTACATCTTATGTTGCCAAAGCATCAAAATACATTCATGGTTGAACACATAAACGCAGATCTATTCGTACAGTGCATAAACAGATATATCCCTGAGTGTATAAATATACATTCGTATAATTTGTATATACTCTTCTCTTAGGTTTACTGGTTGTCCCTCTGTTTATGGCAAGCTGTAACATAGTGTGCCGCTAGTGTTACACAGTTTCTCTCTTCCCCTAGTAGGTATGGGAGTTTTTGGTCGTCATTCAAATTTCTGAATTCAGGGCATATTTGTGAGAATTTTTGGTAGAAATTCTACCTGATGCCCTGATATTTTCCACAAGCTGTGAGGAAGTGCATCTCTGTCTCCACCACTCCCTGACTGCAGTGAGAGCATATCCTGTCCTCTCTTGGCAGCCTGGTCTGCCTGTGTCTGCCTTTTTCGATCGCCAGGCTATGTTCACTAAGTCTGTACCTTGTCAAGGTTTTTCTCAGTTTGCTATCCTTTACCATGGTCAGGTAATCAGCCATGTTGTATTGTCTGTTTAGGGCCAAGTAGCAATTGAGTTTGCTTTGGGTTTTTGTTGTTTCTGCCCAATATGACAGGAATTTTCCTTTTGCTTAGTGACAATTGTGTTGGGTCGAATTCTCTGTGCTACGATGTCACTGTCCTGGGGCTGGTTATTGTTAGTAGTGTTAGTGGTTGCTTCACTGAGTCCCAGAACTAGTTGACTGAGGGTGTTCTTCTTTATGGTCCTCTCTTGGCATTTCAAGGCTTCGTAATGATAGCAGTGGGGGTTGCTCATTTTTAGGTGTTTCCAAAATTTGGTGGCTCTTTTTTGGATAGTAATTATTAGTGGATATTAGCCTAGTTCTGCCCTGCATGCATTGTTTACGGTTTTCCTTTGAGTCCGGAGGATACTTTTACAGAATTCTGCATGTAGGATCTCAATTGGGTGTTTGTCCCATTTTGCAAATTCTTGTTGTGTTAGCGGTCCCCACACCTCACTGCCATAGAGTGCAATTGGTTCAATTACTGATTTGAAAATTTTGAGCCAAATGCTAATTGGGATTTCTATTTGGATTGATCTTTTAATGGCATAGAAAGCCCTTCTAGCTTTCTCTTTCAGTTCATTCACAGCCAGTTTGAAATTTCCCGTAGAGCTGATTTTTATGCCCAAGTATGTGTAGTTAGTGGTTTGTTCGATTTTAGTTGTTCCTAGTGTGAGATTTATTTTGGGTCCCTGATGTCTGGATCTTTGTTGGAACACGAGGACTTTGTTTTTTTGGAGGTTTATTGTCAGGGCCCAGGTCTGACAGAACGACTCCAGCAGATCCAGGTTCTGCTGTAGACCCTCCTTAGTTGGTGACAGCAGAACCAGGTCGTCTGCATAGAGGAGGAATTTAACCTTGGATTCATATAGGGTGAGGCCGGGTGCTGTAGATTGTTCAAGTAGTTTTGCCAGTTCATTTATGTAAATATTAAAGAGTGTCGGTGAGATTGGCGAGCCCTGCGTCACCCCCCGCCCCGTGGGAAGTATTTTGTTTGTTTGTCTCCAACTTTAAACTGCACATTTGTTGTTTGTATACATTGATTTAATTACATCATATGTTTTTCCCCCTACCCCGCTTTCGATAAGTTTCAGGAATAGACCGTCATGCCAGATGGAATCGAAAGCCTTCTGGAAATCTATAAAGCATGCGTAGATTTTGCTTTTGTTTTGATGAACGTGTTTGTCAATTAGGGTCTGTAGGGTGAAGATATGATCTGATGTTCTATAGTTTGGCAGGAATCCAATTTGGCTTTTACTCAAGACATTGTGCTCCTCAAGGAAGTTTATAAGTCTTTTGTTTATGATACTACAGAAAACCTTCCCCAGGTTACAGTTTACACAGATGCCTCGATAGTTATTTGGGTCAACTTTATCCCCACTTTTCTTCATGGGCGTTATGAGTCCTTTGTTCAAGATATCAGGGAAGTAACCGACACTCAGAACCAAGTTGAAGAGTTTCAGTATAGCCAATTTCATTTTATCGTCCGTGTGTTTAATCATCTCGCTTAGGATGCCGTCTGCACCGCAAACTTTTCCTGGTCGCAGGTCCTTGAGTTTTTCAATTAGCTCTTTTTCAGATATTATGGGGTCTATCGGGTTTTGGTTATCTTTTATGGCAAATTCTAGCTTTGCATGTTTTTCGCATATTTGGTATTGCTCTGGGCTTAGTGTGTTTTTCTGGTATAATTTTTCAAAATGGTTTTCCCATGTGTCTCCGTTTTGAATGGCCAATTCGTCATGTTGTTTTTTGTGTAATGTATTCCAGTTGTCCCAGAAACAATTGGAATCAATGGATTCCTCAATGGAGATGAGTGTATTCTTAATATACTGCTCTTTCTTGGTTCTGAGTGTGTTTTTGTATTGTGTTAGTGCCTGACAATAAGTAAGGCGTAATTTCTCATTTTCTGGTTGTCTGTGTTTTTGGTTTGATATTTTTCTGAGTTTTTTCCTCATGTTCTGGCAATCGGAGTCAAACCATTTTTCGTAGTTTTTTATTTTGGGTTTGTTCTTGCGAACTTTCAAGTTTGACATTGATGCCAAATTATCAAAAATTATTATTTAGGTTAT
>NC_140998.1:206924882-206932117 GCF_052327205.1 Somniosus microcephalus | reverse complement strand
CTCACCCCATCAACACCAGCCTTCTTCCCACCCCTCTTCATCTCACCCCCATCAACACCAGCCCTCCTCCCAGCCCTCTTCATCTCACCCATCAACACCAGCCTCCTCCCACCCCTCTTCATCTCACCCCCATCAACACCAACCTCCTCCCACCCCTCTTCATCTCACCCCCATCAACACCAGCCTCCTCCCACCCCCTCTTCATCTCACCCCATCAACTCCAGCCTCCTCCCACCCCTCTTCAACTCACCTCATCAACACTAACCTGCGCCCACCCCTCTTCATCTAACCCCATCAACACAAGCCTCCTCCCACCCCTCTTCAACTCACCTGATCAAAACGAGCCTCCTCCCACCCCTCTTCATCTCACTCCATCAACACCAGCCTCCTCCCATCCCTTTTCAACTCACCCCATCAACACCAGCATCATCCCACCCCTCTTCATCTCACCCCATCAACAACAGACTCCTCCCACCCCTCTTCATCTCACTCGATCACCACCAGCCTCCTCCCACCACTCTTCAACTCACCCCGTCAACACCAGCCTCCTCCCACCCCTCTTCATCTCACCCATCAACACCAGCCCCCTCCCACCCCTCTTCATCTCACCCCATCAACACCAGCCTCCTCCCACCCCTCTTCATCTCACCCCATCAACACCAGCTTCCTCCCACCCCTCTTCATCTCACCCCATCAACACCAGCCTCCTCCCACCCCTCTTCATCTCACCCCATCAAAACCAGCCTCCTCCCACCCCTCTTCATCTCACCCCATCAACACCAGCCTCCTCCCACCCCTCTTTATCTCACCCCATCAACACCAGGCTCCTCCCACCCCTATTCTTCTCACTCGATGACCACCAGCCTCCTCCCACCACTCTTCAACTCACACCGCCAACACCAGCCTCATCCCACCCCTCTTCATCTCACCCATCAACACCAGCCCCCTCCCGCCCCTCTTCATCTCACCCCATCAACACCAGCCTCCTCCCACCCATCATCATCTCACCCCATCTACACCAGGCTCCTCCCACCCCTCTTCATCTCACCCCGTCAACACCAGCCTCCTCACACCCCTCTTCATCTCACCCCATCAACACCAGCCTCCTCCCACCCCTCTTCATCTCACCCCATCAACACCAGCCTCCTCCCACCCCTCTTCATCTCACCCCATCAACACCAGCCTCCTCCCATGCCTCTTCATCTCACCCCATCAACACCAGCCTCCTCCCACCCCTCTTCATCTCACCCCATCAACACCAGCCTCCTCCCACCACTCTTCATCTCACCCCATCAACACCAGCTCCTCCCACCCATCTTCATCTCACCCCATCCACACCATCCTCATCCCACCCCTCTTCATCTCACCCCATCAACACCAGCCTCCGCCCACCCCTCTTCATCTCATCCCATCAACACCAGCCTCCTCCCACCCCTCTTCAATTCACCCCATCAACACCAGCCTCCTCCCAACCCCCTTCATCTCACCCCATCAAAACCAGCCTCCTCCCACCCCTCTTCATCTCACCCCATCAACACCAGCCTCCTCCCACCCCTCTTCATCTCACCCATCAACACCAGCCTCCTCCCACCCCTCTTCATCTCACCCCATCAACACCAACCTCCTCCCACCCCTCTTCATCTCACCCCATCAACACCAGCCTCCTCCCACCCCTCTTCATCTCACCCCATCAACTCCAGCCTCCTCCCACCCCTCTACAACTCACCTCATCAACACTAACCTGCGCCCACCCCTCTTCATCTAACCCCATCAACACAAGCCTCCTCCCACCCCTCTTCAACTCACCCGATCAAAACGAGCCTCCTCCCACCCCTCTTCATCTCACTCCATCAACACCAGCCTCCTCCCATCCCTTTTCAACTCACCCCATCAACACCAGCCTCCTCCCACCCTCTTCATCTCACCCCATCAACAACAGACTCCTCCCACCCCTCTTCATCTCACCCATCAACACCAGCCTCCTCCCACCCCTCTTCATCTCACCCCATCAACACCAACCTCCTCCCACCCCTCTTCATCTCACCCCATCAACACCAGCCTCCTCCCACCCCTCTTCATCTCACCCCATCAACACCAGCCTCCTCCCACCCCTCTTCATCTCACCCCATCAACACCAGCCTCCTCCCACCCCTCTTCATCTCACCCCATCAAAACCAGCCTCCTCCCACCCCTCTTCATCTCACCCCATCAACACCAGCCTCCTCCCACCCCTCTTTATCTCACCCCATCAACACCAGGCTCCTCCCACCCCTATTCTTCTCACTCGATGACCACCAGCCTCCTCCCACCACTCTTCAACTCACACCGCCAACACCAGCCTCCTCCCACCCCTCTTCATCTCACCCATCAACACCAGCCCCCTCCCGCCCCTCTTCATCTCACCCCATCAACACCAGCCTCCTCCCACCCATCATCATCTCACCCCATCTACACCAGGCTCCTCCCACCCCTCTTCATCTCACCCCGTCAACACCAGCCTCCTCACACCCCTCTTCATCTCACCCCATCAACACCAGTCTCCTCCCACCCCTCTTCATCTCACCCCATCAACACCAGCCTCCTCCCACCCCTCTTCATCTCACCCCATCAACACCAGCCTCCTCCCACGCCTCTTCATCTCACCCCATCAACACCAGCCTCCTCCCACCCCTCTTCATCTCACCCCATCAACACCAGCCTCCTCCCACCACTCTTCATCTCACCCCATCAACACCAGCTCCTCCCACCCATCTTCATCTCACCCCATCCACACCATCCTCATCCCACCCCTCTTCATCTCACCCCATCAACACCAGCCTCCGCCCACCCCTCTTCATCTCATCCCATCAACACCAGCCTCCTCCCACCCCTCTTCAATTCACCCCATCAACACCAGCCTCCTCCCAACCCCCTTCATCTCACCCCATCAAAACCAGCCTCCTCCCACCCCTCGTCATCTCACTCCATCTACACCAGTCTCCTCCCACTCCTCTTCATGTCATCCCATCAACACCAGCCTCCTCCCTCCCTTCTTCATCTCACCCCATCAACACCAGCCTCCTCCCACCCCTGTTCATCTCACCCCATCAACACCAGCCTCCTCCCACCCCTCTTCATCTCAGCCAGTCAACACCAGCCTCCTCCCACCCCTCTTCATCGCACCCCGTCAACACCAGCCTCCTCCCACCCCTCTTCATCTCACCCCATCAACACCGGCCTCCTCCCACCCCTCTTCATCTCACCCCATCAACACCAGCCTCCTCCCACCCCTCTTCATCTCACCCATCAACACCAGCCTGCTCCCACCCCTCTTCATCTCACACCATCAACACCAGCCTCCTCCCACCCCTCTTCATCTCACCCCATCAACACCAGCCTCCTCCCACCCCTCTTCATCTAACCCAATCAACTCCAGCCTCCTCCCAACCCTCTTCAACTCACCTCATCAACACCAACCTCCGCCCACCACTCTTCATCTAACCCCATCAACACCAGCCTCCTCCCACCCGTCTTCATCTCACCCCATCAATACCAGCCTCCTCCAACCCCTCTTCATCTCACCCCAACAAAACCAGCCTCCTCCCATCCCTCTTTATCTCACCCCATCAACACCAGCTTCCTCCCACCCCTCTTCTTGTCACTCGATCACCACCAGCCTCCTCCCACCACTCTTCAACTCACCCCAACAGCACCAGCCTCCTCCCACCCCTCTTTATCTCACCCCATCAACACCAGCCTCCTCCCACCCCTCTTCATCTCACTCGATCACCACCAGCCTCCTCCCACCACTCTTCAACTCACCCCGTCAACACCAGCCTCCTCCCACCCCTCTTCATCTCACCCATCAACACCAGCCCCCTCCCACCCCTCTTCATCTCACCCCATCAACACCAGCCTCCGCCAACCCCTCGTCATCTCACCCCATCTACACCAGGCTCCTCCCACCCCTCTTCATCTCATCCCATCAACACCAGCCTCCTCCCTCCCCTCTTCATCTCACCCCATCAACACCAGCCTCCTCCCACCCCTCTTCATCTCACCCCATCAACACCAGCCTGCTCCCACCCCTCTTCATCTCAGCCAGTCAACACCAGCCTCCTCCCACCCCTCTTCATCGCACCTCGTCAACACCAGCCTCCTCCCACCCCTCTTCATCTCAGCCCATCAACACCAGCCTCCTTCCACCCCTCTTCATCTCACCCCATCAACACCAGCCTCCTCCCACCCCTCTTCATCTCACCCATCAACACCAGCCTCCTCCCACCCCTCTTCATCTCACCCCATCAACACCAGCCTCCTCCCACCCCTCTTCATCTCACCCCATCAACATCAGCCTCCTCCCACCCCTCTTCATCTCACCCCATCAACTCCAGCCTCCTCCCACCCCTCTTCAACTCACCCGATCAAAACGAGCCTCCTCCCACCCCTCTTCATCTCACTCCATCAACACCAGCCTCCTCCCATCCCTCTTCAACTCACCCCATCAACACCAGCCTCCTCCCACCCCTCTTCATCTCACCCCATCAACACCAGCCTCCTCCCACCCCTATTCATCTCACCCCATCAACACCAGACTCCTCCCACCTCTCTTCATCTCACTCGATCACCACCAGCCTCCTCCCACCACTCTTCAACTCACCCCGTCAACACTAGCCTCCTCCCACCCCTCTTCATCTCACCCATCAACACCAGCCCCCTCACACCCCTCTTCATCTCACCCCATCAACACCAGCCTCCTCCCACCCCTCTTCATCTCACCCCATCAACACCAGCCTCCTCCCACCCCTCTTCATCTCACCCCATTAACACCAGCCTCCTCCCACCCCTCTTCATCTCACCCCATCAACACCAGCCTCCTCCCACCCCTCTTCAATTCACCCCATCAACACCAGCCTCCTCCCACCCCTCTTCATCTCACCCCATCAAGACCAGCCTACTCCCACCCCTGTTCATCTCACCCCATCAACACCAGCCTCCTCCCACCCCTCTTCATCTCCCCCCTCAACTCCAGCCTCCTCCCACCCCTCTTCAACTCAACTCATCAACACCAACCTCCTCCCACCCCTCTTCATCTCACCCCATCAACACCAGCCTCCTCCCACCCCTCTTCATCTCCCCCCTCAACTCCAGCCTCCTCCCACCCCTCTTCAACTCAACTCATCAACACCAACCTCCGCCCACCCCTCTTCATCTCACCCCATCAACACCAGCCTCCTCCCACCTCTCTTCATCTCACCCCATCAACACCAGCCTCCTCCCACCCCTCTTCATCTCACCCCATCAACACCAGCCTCCTCCCACCCCTCTTCATCTCACCCCGTCAACACCAGCCTCCTCCCACCCCTCTTCATCTCACCCCGTCAACACCAGCCTCCTCCCACCCCCCTTCATCTCACCCCATCAACACCAGCCTCCTCCCACCCCTCTTCATCTCACCCCATCAACACCAGCCTCCTCCCACCCCTCTTCATCTCACCCCATCAACACCAGCCTCCTCCCACCCCTCTTCATCTCACCCCATCAACATATCATTCTATTCCTTTCTCCCTCATGAGTTTCTCGAGCCGCCCCTTCAATCCATCTCTGCTCTTCGCCTCAACCACTCCCTGTGGGAGCGAGTTCCACTTCCTCACCAGTCTCTGGGGAAAGAAGTTTCTCCTGAATTCCCGATTGGATTTATTAATGACCCCTAGTTCTGGTCTCCCCCACAACATAAGAACATAAGAAATAGGAGCAGGAGTCGGCCACTTGGCCCCTCGAGCCTGCTCCGCCATTCAATAAGATCATGCCTGATCTTGGGCTCAAAGCCACTTCCCCGCCTCTCCCCATAACCCTTCACTCTCTTATCTTGCAAAAACCGGTCTATCTCCACCTTAAATGTATTGAGACATGGGCCATGTACAGCAGGCACCTCATGCACTGGAGAGGTACCACCAACGCTGCCTCCGCAAGATCCTGTAAATCCATTGGCAGGATAGGCGCACCAATGTCAGTGTTCTCGCTCAGGCCAACATCCCCAGCATCGAAGCTTTGACCACGCTCAATCAGCTCCGATGGACGGGTCACATCGTCCGCATGCCCGATACGAGACTCCCAAAACAAGCGCTCTACTCGGAGCTCCGGCACGGCAAGAGAGCCCCAGGTGGGCAGAGGAAACGCTTCAAGGACACCCTCAAAACCTCCTTGAAAAAGTGTAACATCTCCACTGACACCTGGGAATCCCTGGCCCCAAGACCGCACAAAGTGGAGGAGAAGCATCCGGGAAGACGCCAAACAACCTCGAGTCTCTTCGCCGGGAGCAAACGGGAAGCCAAGCGCAGGCAGTGCAAGGAGCGCCCGTCAACCCAAGCACCCCACCCACCCGCCCCTTTCAAACACCGTCTGCCCCACCTGTGACAGAGACTGTAGGTCCTGCATTGGACTCATCAGTCACCTGAGAACTCAATTTTAATGTGGAAGCAAGTCATCCTCGGTTCTCAGGAACTGCCTAAGAAGAAGAAGAAGAAATATATTTAATGACCCAGCCTCCGCAGCTCTCTGGGGCAGAGAATTCCACAGATTTACGACCCTCTGAGAGAAGAAATTCCTCCTCATCTCAGTTCTAAAAGGGCGACCCTTTATTCTGAAACTATGCCCCCGAGTTCTAGATTTCCCCACGAGGGGAAACATCCTCTCTGCATCCAGTCTGTCTAGCACTGTCAGAATTTTATACGTTTCAATGAGATCCCCTCTCATTCTTCTAAACTCTAGTGAATACAGGCCTAGTCGACCCAATCTCTCCTCATACGACAGTCCTGCCATCCCAGGAATCAGTCTGGTGAACCTTCGCTACACTCCCTCTATGGCAAGTATATCCTTTCTTATTTAAGCAGATCAAAACTGCACACAGTACTCCAGGTGTGGTCTCACCAAGGCCCTGTATAACTGTAGTAAGGCCTCCTTGCTCCTGTACTTAAATCCTCTTGCAATGAAGGCCAACATACCATTTGCCTTCCTAACTGCTTGCTGCACCTGCATGTTTGCTTTCAGTGACTGATGTACAAGGACACCTTTGTACATCAACATTTCCCAATGAGAGTGATAGATTGGGCCTATATTCTCTTGAGTTTAGAAGAATGAGAGGTGATCTCATTGAAAGGTATAAGATTCTGAGGGGGATTGACAGGGTCGATGCTGAGAGGTTGTTTCCCCTGGCTGGAGTGTCTAGAACCAGGGGTCACAGTCTCAGTATAAGG
>NC_140998.1:206902382-206919882 GCF_052327205.1 Somniosus microcephalus | reverse complement strand
CACACACAGGCTCAAACACACACACACACAGGCTCACACACACACAGGCTCACACACACACACACAGGCTCACACACACACTAACACACACACAGGCTCACACACACACACACACACACTCACACACACACAGGCTCACACACACACACACAGTCTCACACACACACACACACACACACACACACACACACAGGCTCACACACACACACACACACACATAGGCTCACACACACACACACAGACTCACACACACACACACACACAGGCTCAAACACACACACACACAGAGCCTCACACACACACAGGCTCACACACACACACACACAGGCTCACACACACACACACACACACACAGGCTCACTCACACACACACACACAGGCTCACACACACA
The DNA here is from genome assembly GCF_052327205.1 of Somniosus microcephalus. Lineage (NCBI taxonomy): Eukaryota > Metazoa > Chordata > Chondrichthyes > Squaliformes > Somniosidae > Somniosus > Somniosus microcephalus. Next base: position 206,919,490 of record NC_140998.1, on the reverse strand, counting down.
CACACACACTCACACACATACACACTCACACACACACAGGCTCACACACACACACACACAGGCTCACACACACACATACACACACACACAGGCTCTCACACACACACACACACAGGCTCAAACACACACACACACAGGCTCACACACACACAGGCTCACACACACACACAGGCTCACACACACACTAACACACACACACACACACACACACACACAGGCTCACACACACACACACAGTCTCACACACACACACACACACACAGGCTCACACACACACACACACACACACAGGCTCACACACACACACACAGACTCACACACACACACACACACACACACACAGGCTCACACACACACACACACACAGGCTCACACACACACACACACAGGCTCACACACACACAAACACACACAGGCTCACACACACACACACACACAGGCTCACACACACACACACAACCAGGCTCACACACACACACACACAGGCTCACACACACACACACACAGGCTCACACACACTCTCACACACAGGCTCACAAACACACACACACAGGCTCACACACACACACACACAGGCTCACACACACACACACAGGCTCACACACACAGGCTCACACACACAGGCTCACACACACACACACACACACACAGGCTCACACACACACAGGCTCACACACACACACACACAGGCTCACACACAGACACACAGGCTCACACACACACACACACAGACTCACACACACAAACACAGGCTCACACACACACACACACACAGGCTCACACACACACAGGCTCACACACAGACAGGCTCACACACACACACAGGCTCACACACGCACACACACAGGCTCACACACACACACACAGGCTCACACACACACACACACAGGCCCACACACACACACAGGCTCACACACACACACACACACACAGGCTCAAACACACACACACACACAGGCTCACACACACACACACAGGCTCACACACACACACACACACATGCTCACACACACACACAGGCTCACACACACACACACAAACACAGGCTCACACACACAAACACACACAGGCTCACACACACACACAGGCTCACACACACACACACACACACAGGCTCACACACACACACAGGCTCACACACACACACACAGGCTCACACACACACACACACACACACAGGCTCACACACACACACACACAAGCTCACACACACACACACACACACAGGCTCACACATACACACACAGGCTCACACACACATACACACACAGGCTCACACACACACACACACACAGGCTCACACACACACACACACACACAGGCTCACACACACAGGCTCACACACAGGCTCACACACACAGGCTCACACACACACACACAGGCTGACACACACACGCACACAGGCTCACACACACACACACACACACACACACAGGCTCGCACACACACACAGGCTCACACACACACACACACAGGCTCACACACACACACACACACAGGCTCACACACACACACAGGCTCACACACACACACACACAGGCTCACACACACACACACACAGGCTCACACACACACACACCCAGGCTCACACACACACACACACAGGCTCACACACACACACAGGCTCACACACACATACACACACAGGCTCACACACACACACGCACACACACAGGCTCACACACACACACACACAGGCTCACACACACACAGAGGCTCATACACACACACACAGGCTCACACACACACACACACAGGCTTACACACACACACACACAGGCTCACACACACACAGGCTCACACACACATACACAGGCTCACACACACACGCACACAGGCTCACACACACACACACACACACACACACACACAGGCTCAGACACTCACACACACACAGGCTCACACACACACAGAGGCTCACACACACACACACACAGGCTCACACACACACACACACACACAGGCTCACACACACACACACACAGAGGCTCACACACACACAGGCTCGCACACACACACACACACACACAGGCTCACACACACACACACACACACACACACAGGCTCACTCACACACACACACACACAGGCTCACACACACACACACACACACTCACACACATACACACTCACACACACACAGGCTCACACACACACACACACACACACACGCTCACACACACACACACACAGAGGCTCACACACACACAGGCTCACACACACACACACACAGGCTCACACACACACACACACACACAGGCACACTCACACACACACACACAGGCTCACACACACACACACACACACTCACACACATACACACTCACACACACACAGGCTCACACACACACACACACAGGCTCTCACACACACACAGGCTCACACACACACACACACAGGCTCTCACACACACACACACACACAGGCTCTCACACACACACACACACACACACAGGCTCAAACACACACACACACAGGCTCACACACACACAGGCTCACACACACACACAGGCTCACACACACACTAACACACACACACACACACACACACACACAGGCTCACACACACACACACAGTCTCACACACACACACACACACACACAGGCTCACACACACACACACACACACACACAGGCTCACACACACACACACAGACACACACACACACACACACACACAAACAGGCTCACACACACACACACACACACACAGGCTCACACACACACACACACAGGCTCACACACACACACACACAGGCTCACACACACACACACACACACACAGGCTCACACACACACACACACACAGGCTCACACACACACACACAGGCTCACACACACACACACACAGGCTCACACACACTCTCACACACAGGCTCACAAACACACACACACAGGCTCACACACACACACACACAGGCTCACACACACACACACACACAGGCTCACACACACACACACAGGCTCACACACACACAGGCTCACACACAGAGGCTCACACACACACACACACACAGGCTCACACACACACAGGCTCACACACACACACACACACACAGGCTCACACACAGACACACAGGCTCACACACACACACACACAGACTCACACGCACACACACACACAGGCAAAATCTCACACACACACACACAGGCTCACACACACACAGGCTCACACACACACAGGCTCTCACACACACACACACACACACACAGGCTCACACACACACACACACACACAGGCTCACACACACACACACAGGCTCACACACACACACACACACACACAGGCTCACACACACACACACACACAGGCTCACACACACACACACAGGCTCACACACAGGCTCACACACACAGGCTCACACACACACAGGCTCAAACTCACACACACACAGGCTCACACACACACACACACACAGGCTCACACACAAACACAGGCTCACACACACACACACACACACACAGGCTCACACACACACAGGCTCACACACAGACAGGCTCACACACACACACAGGCTCACACACGCACACACACAGGCTCACACACACAAACACAGGCTCACACACACACACACACAGGCTCACACACACACACAGGCTCACACACACACACACACACAGGCTCAAACACACACACACACACACAGGCTCACACACACACACACAGGCTCACACACACACACACACACACATGCTCACACACACACACAGGCTCACACACACACACACAAACACAGGCTCACACACACAAACACACACAGGCTCACACACACACACAGGCTCACACACACACACACACACACAGGCTCACACACACACACAGGCTCACACACACACACACAGGCTCACACACACACACACACACACACAGGCTCACACACACACACACACAAGCTCACACACACACACACACACAGGCTCACACATACACACACAGGCTCACACACACATACACACACAGGCTCACACACACACACACACACAGGCTCACACACACACACACACACAGGCTCACACACACAGGCTCACACACAGGCTCACACACACAGGCTCACACACACAGGCTCACACACACACACACACAGGCTCACACACACACACACAGGCTGACACACACACGCACACAGGCTCACACACACACACACACACACACAGGCTCGCACACTCACACACACACAGGCTCACACACACACACACACAGGCTCACACACACACAGAGGCTCACACACACACACACACAGGCTCACACACACACACACACACACACAGGCTCACACACACACACACACACACAGGCTCACACACACAAAGGCTCACACACACACACACACACACACAGGCTCACACACATACACACACAGGCTCACTCACACACACACACACACACAGGCTCACACACACACACACACACACACTCACACACATACACACTCACACACACACAGGCTCACACACACACACACACACAGGCTCACACACACACACACACACACAGGCTCACACACACACACACACACAGGCTCACACACACACACACACACGCAGGCTCAAACACACACACACAGGCTCACACACACACAGGCTCACACACACACACACACAGGCTCACACACACACACACACACACACAGGCTCACACACACACACACAGTCTCACACACACACACACACAGGCTCACACACACACACACATACACAGGCTCACACACACACACACACAGGCTCACACACACACACACACACAGGCTCACACACACACACACAGGCTCACACATACTCACACACACACACACACAGGCTCACACACACACACACACACAGGCTCACACACACACACAGAGGCTCACACACACACACACACACAGGCTCACTCACACACACACACACACACACAAGCTCACACACACACAGGCTCACACACACACACACACACAGGCTCACACACACACACACACACACACACACAAACACAGGCTCACACACACACACACACACGCAGGCTCAAACACACACACACACAGGCTCACACACACACAGGCTCACACACACACAGGCTCAAACACACACACACACAGGCTCACACACACACACACAGGCTCACACACACAGGCTCACACACACACACACACAGGCTCACACACACACGCACACAGACTCACACAAACACACACACACACACAGGCTCGCACACTCACACACACACAGGCTCACACACACACACACACAGGCTCACACACACACAGAGGCACACACACACACACACACAGGCTCACACAAACACACACACACACACACACAGGCTCACACACACACACACACACAGGCTCACACACACACAGGCTCACACACACACACACACACACACACACAGGCTCACACACACACACACACACAGGCTCACTCACACACACACGCACACAGGCTCACACACACACACACACACTCACACACATACACACTCACACACACACAGGCTCACACACACACACACACAGGCTCACACACACACACACACACACACACACAGGCTCACACACACACACACACACGCAGGCTCCAACACACACACACACAAGCTCACACACACACAGGCTCACACACACACACACACACAGGCTCACACACACACACACAGTCTCATACACACACACACACACACACACACACACAGGCTCACACACACACACATACACAGGCTCACACACACACACACACACAGGCTCACACACACACACAGAGGCTCTCACTCACACACACACACACACAGGCTCACACACACACACACAGGCTCACACACACACACACACACACACACACACACAGGCTCACACACACACACACACACACACACACAGGCTCACACACACAGAGGCTCACACACACACACACACACACAGGCTCACACACACACACACACACAGGCTCACTCACACACACACACACACAGGCTCACACACACACACACACACACTCACACACATACACCCTCACACACACACAGGCTCACACACACACACACACAGGCTCACACACACACACACACACACACACACACACAGGCTCACACACACACACACACACGCAGGCTCAAACACACACACACACACAGGCTCACACACACGCAGGCTCAAACACACACACACACAGGCTCACACAGGCTCACACACACAGGCTCACACACACACACACACAGGCTCACACACACACGCACACAGGCTCTCACACACACACACACACGCACAGGCTCGCACACTCACACACACACAGGCTCACACACACACACACACAGGATCACACACATACAGAGGCTCACACACACACACAGGCTCACACACACACACACACACACACACACACAGGCTCACACACACACACACACACAGGCTCACACACACACAGGCTCACACACACACACACACACACACAGGCTCACACACACACACACACACAGGCTCACTCACACACACACACACAGGCTCACACACACACACACACACACTCACACACATACACACTCACACACACACAGGCTCACACACACACACACACAGGCTTACACACACACACACACACACACACACACAGGCTCACACACACACACACACACACGCAGGCTCAAACACACACACACACAGGCTCACACACACACAGTCTCACACACACACACACACAGGTTCACACACACTCACACACACAGGCTCACAAACACACACACACAGGCTCACACACACACACACACACAGGCTCACACACACACACACACAGGCTCACACACACACACACAGGCTCACACACACACACACACACAGGCTCACACACACACACACACACACAGGCTCACACACACACACACACACAGGCTCACACACACACACACACACAGGCTCACACACACTCACACACACAGGCTCACAAACACACACACACAGGCTCACACACACACACACACACACAGGCTCACACACACACACACGCAGGCTCACACACACACACACAGGCTCACACACACACACACACACAGGCTCACACACACACACACACAGGCTCACACACACACACACAGGCTCACACACACACACACACACACACAGGCTCACACACACACACACACAGTCTCACACACACACACACAGGCTCACACACACACAGGCTCACACACACAGGCTCACACACACACACACACAGAGGCTCACACACACACAGGCTCACACACACACACAGGCTCACACACAGACACAAAGGTTCACACACACACACTAACACAGGCTCACACGCACACACACACACAGGCTCACTCTCACACACACACACACAGGCTCACACACACACAGGCTCACACACACACACACACAGGCTCTCACACACACACACACACAGGCTCACACACACACACACATACACACACACACAGGCTCACACACACACACACAGGCTCTCACACACACACACACACACACAGGCTCACACACACACACACACAGGCTCTCACACACACACACACACACAGGCTCACACACACACACACAGGCTCACACACAGGCTCACACACACAGGCACACACACACAGGCTCACACTCACACTCACACAGGCTCACACACACACACACACACACAGGCTCACACACACAAACACAGGCTCACACACACACACACACACAGGCTCACACGCACACAGGCTCACACACACAGGCTCACACACACACAGGCTCACACACACACACACACACAAACACAGTCTCACACACACACACACAGTCTCACACACACACACACACAGGCTCACACAGCCACACACACAGGCTCACACACACACACACACAGGCACACACACACACACACACACAGTCTCACACGCACACACACACACACACACAGGCTCACACACACACACACAGGCTCACACACACACACACACACAGGCTCACACGCGCACACACGCATAGGCTCACACACACACACACACAGACTCACACACAGGCTCACACACAGGCTCACAAACACACACACACAGGCTCACACACACACACACACACAGGCTCACACACACACACACACAGGCTCACACACACACACACAGGCTCACACACACACACACACACACACACAGGCTCACACACACACACACACACAGGCTCACACACACACACACACAGGCTCACACACACACACACACACACAGGCTCACACACACACACACACAGGCTGACACACACACACAGGCTCACACACACACAGGCTCACACACACAGGCTCACACACACACACAGAGGCTCACACACACACAGGCTCAAACACACACACACACACAGGCTCACACACACACACACAGGCTCACACACAGGCTCACACACACAGGCTCACACACACACAGGCTCAAACTCACACACACACAGGCTCACACACACACACACAAACAGGCTCACACACACAAACACAGGCTCACACACACACACACACACACACAGGCTCACACACACACAGGCTCACACACACAGGCTCACACACAGACAGGCTCACACACACACACAGGCGCACACACGCACACACACAGGCTCACACACACACACACACACAGGCTCACACACAAACACACACAGGCTCACACACACACACACAGGCTCACACACACACACACACACAGGCTCAAACACACACACACACACAGGCTCACACACACACACACAGGCTCACACACACACACACACACACATGCTCACACACACACACAGGCTCACACACACACACACAAACACAGGCTCACACACACAAACACACACAGGCTCACACACACACACAGGCTCACACACACACACACACACACACACAGGCTCACACACACACACAGGCTCACACACACACACACAGGCTCACACACACACACACACACAGGCTCACACACACACACACACAAGCTCACACACACACACACACACAGGCTCACACACACACACAGGCTCACACACACATACACACACAGGCTCACACACACACACACACACAGGCTCACACACACACACACACAGGCTCACACACACACACACACAGGCTCACACACACACACACACAGGCTGACACACACACGCACACAGGCTCACACACACACACACACACACACACAGGCTCGCACACTCACACACACACAGGCTCACACACACACACACACAGGCTCTCACACACACACACACACACACACACAGGCTCACACACACACACACACACAGGCTCACACACACACAGGCTCACACACACACACACACAGGCTCACACACATACACACACAGGCTCACTCACACACACACACACACAGGCTCACACACACACACACACACACACTCACACACATAAACACTCACACACACACAGGCTCACACACACACACACACAGGCTCACACACACACACACACACACAGTCTCACACACACACACACACACGCAGGCTCAAACACACACACACACAGGCTCACACACACACAGGCTCACACACACACACACACACACACACAGGCTCACACACACACACACACACACACACAGGCTCACACACACACACAGTCTCACACACACACACACACAGGCTTACACATAAACACACATACACAGGCTCACACACACACACACACAGGCTCACACACACACACACACACACACAGGCTCACACACACACACACAGGCTCACACACACACACACACAGGCTCACACACACACACACACAGGCTCACACACACACACACACACACACACAGGCTCACACACACACACACACACAGGCTCACACACACACACACACACACACAGGCTCACACACACACACACACACAGGCTCACTCACACACACACACACACAGGCTCACACACACACACACACACACTCACACACATACACACTCACACACACACAGGCTCACACACACACACACACACACAGGCTCACACACACACACACAGGCTCACACACACACACACACAGGCTCACACACACACACACACAGGCTCACACACACACACACACACACACACAGGCTCACACACACACACACACACAGGCTCACACACACACACACACACACAGGCTCACACACACACACACACACAGGCTCACTCACACACACACACACACAGGCTCACACACACACACACACACACTCACACACATACACACTCACACACACACAGGCTCACACAAACACACACACACACACACAGGCTCACACACACACACACACACAGGCTCACACACACACAGGCTCACACACACACACACACACACACACACAGGCTCACACACACACACACACACAGGCTCACTCACACACACACGCACACAGGCTCACACACACACACACACACTCACACACATACACACTCACACACACACAGGCTCACACACACACACACACAGGCTCACACACACACACACACACACACACAGGCTCACACACACACACACACACGCAGGCTCCATCACACACACACACAAGCTCACACACACACAGGCTCACACACACACACACACACAGGCTCACACACACACACACAGTCTCACACACACACACACACACACACACACACACACACAGGCTCACACACACACACACATACACAGGCTCACACACACACACACACACAGGCTCACACACACACACAGAGGCTCTCACACACACACACACACACACACAGGCTCACACACACACACACAGGCTCACACACACACACACACACACACACACAGGCTCACACACACACACACACACACACAGAGGCTCACACACACAGAGGCTCACACACACGCACACACACACAGGCTCACACACACACACACACACAGGCTCACTCACACACACACACACACAGGCTCACACACACACACACACACACTCACACACATACACCCTCACACACACACAGGCTCACACACACACACACACAGGCTCACACACACACACACACACACACACACAGGCTCACACACACACACACACACGCAGGCTCAAACACACACACACAAAGGCTCACACACACACACAGGCTCACACACACACACACGCAGGCTCAAACACACACACACACAGGCTCACACAGGCTCACACACACAGGCTCACACACACACACACAGGCTCACACACACACGCACACAGGCTCTCACACACACACACACACACACAGGCTCGCACACTCACACACACAGGCTCACACACACACACACACAGGATCACACACATACAGAGGCTCACACACACACACACACAGGCTCACACACACACACACACACACACACACACACAGGCTCACACACACACACACACACAGGCTCACACACACACAGGCTCACACACACACACACACACACACAGGCTCACACACACACACACACACAGGCTCACTCACACACACACACACACAGGCTCACACACACACACACACACACACTCACACACATACACACTCACACACACACAGGCTCACACACACACACAAACAGGCTTACACACACACACACATACACACACACACACACACACAGGCTCACACACACACACAAACACGCAGGCTCAAACACACACACACACAGGTTCACACACACTCACACACACAGGCTCACAAACACACACACACAGGCTCACACACACACACACACACAGGCTCACACACACACACACAGGCTCACACACACACACACACACAGGCTCACACACACACACACACACACTCACACACATACACACTCACACACACACAGGCTCACACACACACACAAACAGGCTTACACACACACACACACACACACACACACACACACACACACAGGCTCACACACACACACACACACGCAGGCTCAAACACACACACACACACAGGCTCACACACACACAGTCTCACACACACACACACACAGGTTCACACACACTCACACACACAGGCTCACAAACACACACACACAGGCTCACACACACACACACACACAGGCTCACACACACACACACAGGCTCACACACACACACACACACAGGCTCACACACACACACACACACACACAGGCTCACACACACACACACACACAGGCTCACACACACACACACACACAGGCTCACACACACACACACAGGCTCACACACACACACACACACACAGGCTCACACACACACACACGCAGGCTCACACACACACACACAGGCTCACACACACACACACACACACAGGCTCACACACACACACACACAGGCTCACACACACACAGGCTCACACACACACACAGGCTCACACACAGACACAAAGGTTCACACACACACACTAACACAGGCTCACACGCACACACACACACAGGCTCACTCTCACACACACACACACAGGCTCACACACACACAGGCTCACACACACACACACACAGGCTCTCACACACACACACACACACAGGCTCACACACACACACACACACACACACACACACACACAGGCTCACACACACACACACACAGGCTCTCACACACACACACACACACAGGCTCACACACACACACACACAGGCTCTCACACACACACACACACAGGCTCACACACACACACACAGGCTCACACACAGGCTCACACACACAGGCACACACACACAGGCTCACACTCACACACACACAGGCTCACACACACACACACACAAAGGCTCACACACACAAACACAGGCTCACACGCACACAGGCTCACACACACAGGCTCACACACACACAGGCTCACACACACACACACACACAAACACAGTCTCACACACACACACACAGTCTCACACACACACACAGGCTCACACAGCCACACACACAGGCTCACACACACACACACAGTCTCACACGCACACACACACACACACACAGGCTCACACACACACACACAGGCTCACACACACACACACACACAGGCTCACACGCGCACACACACATAGGCTCACACACACACACACACAGGCTCACACACAGGCTCACACACAGGCTCACAAACACACACACACAGGCTCACACACACACACACACACAGGCTCACACACACACACACACAGGCTCACACACACACACACAGGCTCACACACACACACACACACACACACAGGCTCACACACACACACACACACAGGCTCACACACACACACACACAGGCTCACACACACACACACACACACAGGCTCACACACACACACACACAGGCTGACACACACACACAGGCTCACACACACACAGGCTCACACACACAGGCTCACACACACACACACAGAGGCTCACACACACACAGGCTCAAACACACACACACAGGCTCACACACACACACACAGGCTCACACACAGGCTCACACACACAGGCTCACACACACACAGGCTCAAACTCACACACACACAGGCTCACACACACACACACAAACAGGCTCACACACACAAACACAGGCTCACACACACACACACACACACACAGGCTCACACACACACAGGCTCACACACACAGGCTCACACACAGACAGGCTCACACACACACACAGGCGCACACACGCACACACACAGGCTCACACACACACACACACACAGGCTCACACACACACACACACAGGCTCACACACACACACACAGGCTCACACACACACACACACACAGGCTCAAACACACACACACACACACAGGCTCACACACACACACACAGGCTCACACACACACACACACCCACATGCTCACACACACACACAGGCTCACACACACACACACAAACACAGGCTCACACACACAAACACACACAGGCTCACACACACACACAGGCTCACACACACACACACACACACACAGGCTCACACACACACAGGCTCACACACACACACACAGGCTCACACACACACACACACACAGGCTCACACACACACACACACAAGCTCACACACACACACACAGGCTCACACACACACACAGGCTCACACACACATACACACACAGGCTCACACACACACACACACACAGGCTCACACACACACACACACAGGCTCACACACACAGGCTCACACACACACACACACAGGCTCACACACACACACACACAGGCTGACACACACACGCACACAGGCTCACACACACACACACACACACACACAGGCTCGCACACTCACACACACACAGGCTCACACACACACACACACAGGCTCACACACACACACACACACACACACAGGCTCACACACACACACACACACAGGCTCACACACACACAGGCTCACACACACACACACACACACACAGGCTCACACACATACACACACAGGCTCACTCACACACACACACACACACAGGCTCACACACACACACACACACACTCACACACATAAACACTCACACACACACAGGCTCACACACACACACACAGGCTCACACACACACACACACACACACAGGCTCACACACACACACACACACGCAGGCTCAACACACACACACACAGGCTCACACACACACAGGCTCACACACACACACTCACACAACAGGCTGACACACACACACACACACACACAGGCTCACACACACACACAGTCTCACACACACACACACACAGGTTACACATAAACACACATACACAGGCTCACACACACACACACACAGGCTCACACACACACACACACACACAGGCTCACACACACACACAGGCTCACACACACACACACACAGGCTCACACACACACACACACACACACACAGGCTCACACATGCACACACACACAGCGCTCACACACACACACACACACAGGCTCACACACACACACACACACAGGCTCACTCACACACACACACACACAGGCTCACACACACACACACAGCACACACACACACATCACACACTCACACACACACACAGGCTCACACACACACACACAGGCACACACACACAAACACAGGCTCACACACACACACACACGCAGGCTCAACACACACACACACAGGCTCACACACACACAGGCTCACACACACACAGGCTCAAACACACACACACACAGGCTCACACACACACACACACACAGGCTCACACACAGCTCACACACACACACACAGGCTCACACACACACGCACACAGGCTCACACACACACACACACAGGCTCGCACACTCACACACACACAGGCTCACACACACACACACACACAGGCTCACACACACACAGAGGCTCACACACACACACACACAGGCTCACACAAACACACACACACACACAGGCTCACACACACACACACACACAGGCTCACACACACACAGGCTCACAACACACACAACACACACACACAGGCTCACACACACACACACACATGCACACAGTCCTCACACACACACACACACTCGACACACACTACACACTCACACATACACAGGCTCACACACACACACACACAGGCTCACACACACACACACACACACACAGGCTCACACACACAGCACACACGCGGATCAAACACACACACACACAGGCTCACACACACACAGGCTCACACACACACACACACACACAGGCTCACACACACACACACAGTCTCACACACACACACACACACAACACACACACAGGCTCACACACACACACACACACACAGGCTCACACACACACACACAGGCTCACACACACACACACACAGGCTCACACACACACACACACACACACACACACACAGGCTCACACACACACACACACACAGCTCACACAACACAGGCTCACACACACACACACACACACACAGCTCACACACACACACACACACAGGCTCACTCACACACACACACACACAGGCTCACACACACACACACACACACACACACACATACACCCTCACACACACACAGGCTCACACACACACACACACAGGCTCACACACACTCACACAACACACACAGGCTCACACACACACACACACACGACAGGCTCACACACACACACACACACGCAGGCTCAAACACACACACACACAGGCTCACACACACACAGGCTCACACACACACACACGCAGGCTCAAACACACACACACACAGGCTCACACACACACAGGCTCACACACCACACACACAGGCTCACACACACACGCACACAGGCTCTCACACACACACACACACACAGGCTCGCACACTCACACACACACAGGCTCACACACACACACACACAGGATCACACACACACAGAGGATCACACACACACACACACACAGGCTCTCACACACACACACACACACACAACACACACCACACACGCTCACACACACACACTCATACAGGCTCACACACACACAGGCTCACACACAACACACACACACACACAGGCTCACACACACACCACACACAGGCTCACTCACACACACACACACACAGGCTCACACACACACACACACACTCACACACATACACACTCACACACACACAGGCTCACACACACACACACACAGGCTTACACACACACACACACACACACAACAGGCTCACACACACACACACAACAGGCTCAAACACAACACACACGCAGGCTCAAACACACACACACACAGGCTCACACACACACAGTCTCACACACACACACACACAGGTTCACACACACTCACACACACAGCTCACAAACACACACACACAGGCTCACACACACACAGGCTCAGACACACACACACACAGGCTCACACACACACACACACACAGGCTCACACACACACACACACACACTGGCTCACACAAACACACACACAGGCTCACACACACACACACACAGGCTCACACACACACACACATACACAGGCTCACACACACTCACACACACAGGCTCACAAACACACACACACAGGCTCACACACACACACACACACAGGCTCACACACACACACACACAGGCTCACACACACACACACACAGGCTCACACACACACACACACACACAGGCTCACACACACACACACACACAGGCTCACACCCTCACACACACAGGCTCACACACACACACACACAGGCTCAAACACACCCACACACAGGCTCACACACACACACACAGGGCTCACACACACACAGGCTCACACACACAGGCTCACACACACACACACACACAGAGGCTCACACACACAGGCTCACACACACACACAC
>NC_140998.1:206879459-206899382 GCF_052327205.1 Somniosus microcephalus | reverse complement strand
CATCAAAACCAGCCTCCTCCCATCCCTCTTCAACTCACCCCATCAACACCAGCTTCCTCCCACCCTTCTTCATCTCACCCCAATCACACCAGCTCCTCCCACCCGTCTTCATCTCACCCCATCCACACCAGCCTCCTCCCACCCCTCTTCATCTCACCCCATCAACACCAGCCTCCTCCCACCCCTCTTCATCTCACCACATAAACACCAGCCTCCTCCCACCCCTCTTCAATTCACCCCATCAGCATCAGCCTCCTCCCACCTCTCTTCATCTCACCCCATCAACACCAGCCTACTCCCACCCCCTTTTCATCTCACCCCATCAACACCAAGCCTCCTCCCACCCCTCTTCATCTCACCCCATCAACTCCAGCCTCCTCCCACCCCTCTTCAACTCACCTCATCAACACCAACCTCCGCCCACCCCTCTTCATCTAACCCCATCAACACCAGCCTCCTCCCACCCCTCTTCAACTCACCCCATCAAAACGAGGCTCCTCCCACCCCTCTTCATCTCACCCCATCAACACCAGCTTCCTCCCACCCCTTTTCATCTCACCCCATCAACACCAGCCTCCTCCCACCCCTCTTCATCTCATCCCAACAAAACCAGCCTCCTCCCACCCCTCTTTATCTCACCCCATCAACACCAGGCTCCTCCCACCCCTATTCTTCTCACTCGATGACCACCAGCCTCCTCCCACCACTCTTCAACTCACCCCGCCAACACCAGCCTCCTCCCACCCCTCTTCATCTCACCCATCAACACCAGCCCCCTCCGCCCCTCTTCATCTCAAGCCATCTGCACCAGGCTCCTCCCACCCCTCTTCATCTCACCCCATCAACACCAGCCTCCTCACACCCCTCTTCATCTCACCCCATCAACACCAGCCTCCTCCCACCCCTCTTCATCTCACCCCATCAACACCAGCCTCCTCCCACCCCTCTTCATCTCACCCCATCAACACCAGCCTCCTCCCACACCTCTTCATCTCACCCCATCAACACCAGCCTCCTCCCACCCCTCTTCATCTCACCCCATCAACACCAGCCTCCTCCCACCACTCTTCATCTCACCCCATCAACACCAGCTCCTCCCACCCGTCTTCATCTCACCCCATCCACACCATCCTCATCCCACCCCTCTTCATCCTCACCCCATCAACACCAGCCTCCGCCCACCCCTCTTCATCTCATCCCATCAACACCAGCCTCCTCCCACCCCTCTTCAATTCACCCCCATCAACACCAGCCTCCTCCCACCCTCCTTCATCTCACCCTATCAAAACCAGCCTCCTCCCACCACTCGTCATCTCACTCCATCTACACCAGGCTCCTCCCACCCCTCTTCATCTCAGCCAGTCAACACCAGCCTCCTCCCACCCCTCTTCATCGCACCCCGTCAACACCAGCCTCCTCCCCACCCATCTTCATCTCACACCATCAACAACAGCCTCCTCCCACCCCCTCTTCATCTCACCCCAAACAAAACCAGCCTCCTCCCACCCCTCTTTATCTCACCCCATCAACACCAGCTTCCTCCCACCCCTCTTCATGTCACTCGATCACCACCAGCCTCCTCCCACCACTCTTCAACTCACCCCAACAGCACCAACCTCCTCCCACCCCTCTTTATCTCACCCCATCAACACCAGCCTCCTCCCACCCCTCTTCATCTCACTCGATCACCACCAGCCTCCTCCCACCACTCTTCAACTCACCCCCGTCAACACCAGCCTCCTCCCGCACCTCTTCATCTCACCCATCAACACCAGCCACCTCCCACCCCTCTTCATCTCACCCCATCAACACCAGCCTCCTCCAACCCCATTCATCTCACCCCATCTACACCAGGCTCCTCCCACCCCTCTTCATCTCATCCCTTCAACACCAGCCTCCTCCCTCCCCTCTTCATCTCACCCCCATCAACACCAGCCTCCTCCCACCCCTCTTCATCTCACCCCATCAACACCAGCCTCCTCCCACCCCTCTTCATCTCAGCCAGTCAAACACCAGCCTCCTCCCACCCCTCTTCATCGCACCCCCGTCAACACCAGCCTCCTCCCACCCCTCTTCATCTCACCCCATCAACACCAGCCCTCCTCCCACCCCTCTTCATCTCACCCCATCAACACCAGCCTCCTCCCACCCCTCTTCATCTCACCCATCAACACCAGCCTCCTCCCACCCCTCTTCATTCTCACCCCATCAACACCAACCTCCTCCCACCCCTCTTCATCTCACCCCATCAACACCAGCCTCTTCCCACCCCCTCTTCATCTCACCCCATCAACTCCAGCCTCCTCCCACCCCTCTTCAACTCACCTCATCAACACTAACCTCCGCCCACCCCTCTTCATCCAACCCCATCAACACCAGCCTCCTCCCACCCCTCTTCAACTCACCCGATCAAAACGAGCCTCCTCCCACCCCTCTTCATCTCACTCCATCAACACCAGCCTCCTCCCATCCCTTTTCAACTCACCCCATCAACACCAGCCACCTCCCACCCCTCTTCATCTCACCCCATCAACACGAGCCTCCTCCCACCCCTCTTCATCTCACTCGATCACCACCAGCCTCATCCCACCACTCTTCAACTCACCCCGTCAACACCAGCCTCCTCCCACCCCTCTTCATCTCACCCATCAACACCAGCCCCCTCCCACCCCTCTTCATCTCACCCCATCAACACCAGCCTCCTCCCACCCCCTCTTCATCTCACCCCATCAACACCAGACTACTCTCCCACCCAACTTCATCTCACCCAATCAACACCAGCCTCCTCCCACCCCTCTTCATCTCACCCCATCAAAACCAGCCTCCTCCCACCCCTCTTCATCTCACCCCATCAACACCAGCCTCCTCCCACCCCTCTTTATCTCACCCCATCAACACCAGGCTCCTCCCACCCCTATTCTTCTCACTCGATGACCACCAGCCTCCTCCCACCACTCTTCAACTCACCCCCGCCAACACCAGCCTCCTCCCACCCCTCTTCATCTCACCCCATCAACACCAGCCTCCTCCCACCACTCTTCATCTCACCCCATCAACACCAGCTCCTCCCACCCGTCTTCATCTCACCCCATCCACACCATCCTCATCCCACCCCTCTTCATCTCACCCCATCAACACCAGCCTCCGCCCACCCCTCTTCATCTCATCCCATCAACACCAGCCTCCTCCCACCCCTCTTCAATTCACCCCATCAACACCAGCCTCC
Organism: Somniosus microcephalus; assembly: GCF_052327205.1. NCBI lineage: Eukaryota > Metazoa > Chordata > Chondrichthyes > Squaliformes > Somniosidae > Somniosus > Somniosus microcephalus. The sequence continues at coordinate 206,896,156 of NC_140998.1, read as the reverse complement.
TCCCACCCCCCTTCAGTCTCACCCTATCAAAACCAGCCTCCTCCACCACTCGTCATCTCACTCCATCTACACCAGGCTCCTCCCACCCCTCTTCATCTCAGCCAGTCAACACCAGCCTCCTCCCACCCCTCTTCATCGCACCCCGTCAACACCAGCCTCCTCCCACCCATCTTCATCTCACACCATCAACAACAGCCTCCTCCCACCCCTCTTCATCTCACCCCATCAACACCAGCCTCCTCCCACCCCTCTTCATCTCACCCCATCAACTCCAGCCTCCTCCCACCCCTCTTCAACTCACCTCATCAACACCAACCTCCGCCCACCACTCTTCATCTAACCCCATCAACACCAGCCTCCTCTCACCCGTCTTCATCTCACCCCATCAAAACCAGCCTCCTCCCACCCCTCTTCATCTCACCCCAACAAAACCAGCCTCCTCCCACCCCTCTTTATCTCACCCCATCAACACCAGCTTCCTCCCACCCCTCTTCATGTCACTCGATCACCACCAGCCTCCTCCCACCACTCTTCAACTCACCCCAACAGCACCAACCTCCTCCCACCCCTCTTTATCTCACCCCATCAACACCAGCCTCCTCCCACCCCTCTTCATCTCACTCGATCACCACCAGCCTCCTCCCACCACTCTTCAACTCACCCCGTCAACACCAGCCTCCTCCCGCACCTCTTCATCTCACCCATCAACACCAGCCACCTCCCACCCCTCTTCATCTCACCCCATCAACACCAGCCTCCTCCAACACCATTCATCTCACCCCATCTACACCAGGCTCCTCCCACCCCTCTTCATCTCATCCCTTCAACACCAGCCTCCTCCCTCCCCTCTTCATCTCACCCCATCAACACCAGCCTCCTCCCACCCCTCTTCATCTCACCCCATCAACACCAGCCTCCTCCCACCCCCCTTCATCTCACCCCGTCAACACCAGTCTCCTCCCACCCCTCTTCATTTCACCCCGTAAACACCAGCCTCCTCCCATCCCTCTTCATCTCACCCCATCAACACCAGCCTCCTCCCACACCTCTTCATCTCACCCCATCAACACCAGCCGCCCCCCACCCCTCTTCATCTCACCCAATCAACACCAGCCTCCTCCCAACCACTTCATCTCACCTCATCAACACCAGCCTCCTCCCACCTCTCTTCATCTCACCCCATCATCACCAGCCTCCTCCCACCACTCTTCATCCCACCCCATCTACACCAGACTCCTCCCACCCCTCATCAGCTCACCCCATCAACACCAGCCTCCTCCCACCCCTCATCATCTCACCCCATCAACACCAGCCTCCTCCCACCACTCTTCATCTCACCCCATCAACACCAGCCTCCTCCCACCCCTCTTCATCTCACTCCATCAACACCAGCCTCCTCCCAAACCTCTTCACCTCACCCCATCAACAACAGCCTCCTCCCACCTCTCTTCATCTCACCCCATCAACACCAGCCTCCTCCCACCCCTCTTCATCTCACCCCATCAACACCAGCCTCCTGCCAACCCTCTTGACCGCACCCCATCAACACCAGCCTCCTCCCACCCCTCTTCATCTCACCCTATCAACACCAACATCCTCCCACCCCTCTTCCTCTCACCCCATCAACACCAGACTCCTCCCATCCCTCTTCAACTCACCCTATCAACACCAACATCCTCCCACCCCTCTTCCTCTCACCCCATCAACACCAGCCTCCTCCCACCCTCTTCATCTCACCCCATCAACAGCAGCCTCCTCCCATCCCTCTTCATCTCACCCCATCAACAACAGCCTCCTCCCACCCCTCTCCAACTCACCCCATCAACACCAGCCTCCTCCCACGCCTCTTCATCTCACCCCATCAACACCAGCCTCCTCCCACACCTCTTCATCTCACTCCATCAAAACCAGCCTCCTCCCATCCCTCTTCAACTCACCCCATCAACACCAGCTTCCTCCCACCCTTCTTCATCTCACCCCATCAAAACCAGCTCCTCCCACCCGTCTTCATCTCACCCCATCCACACCAGCCTCCTCCCACCCCTCTTCATCTCACCCCATCAACACCAGCCTCCTCCCACCCCTCTTCATCTCACCACATAAACACCAGCCTCCTCCCACCCCTCTTCAATTCACCCCATCAGCATCAGCCTCCTCCCACCTCTCTTCATCTCACCCCATCAACACCAGCCTACTCCCACCCCTTTTCATCTCACCCCATCAACACCAGCCTCCTCCCACCCCTCTTCATCTCACCCCATCAACTCCAGCCTCCTCCCACCCCTCTTCAACTCACCTCATCAACACCAACCTCCGCCCACCCCTCTTCATCTAACCCCATCAACACCAGCCTCCTCCCAACCCTCTTCAACTCACCCCATCAAAACGAGGCTCCTCCCACCCCTCTTCATCTCACCCCATCAACACCAGCTTCCTCCCACCCCTTTTCATCTCACCCCATCAACACCAGCCTCCTCCCACCCCTCTTCATCTCATCCCAACAAAACCAGCCTCCTCCCACCCCTCTTTATCTCACCCCATCAACACCAGGCTCCTCCCACCCCTATTCTTCTCACTCGATGACCACCAGCCTCCTCCCACCACTCTTCAACTCACCCCGCCAACACCAGCCTCCTCCCACCCCTCTTCATCTCACCCATCAACACCAGCCCCCTCCCGCCCCTCTTCATCTCACCCCATCTGCACCAGGCTCCTCCCACCCCTCTTCATCTCACCCCATCAACACCAGCCTCCTCACACCCCTCTTCATCTCACCCCATCAACACCAGCCTCCTCCCACCCCTCTTCATCTCACCCCATCAACACCAGCCTCCTCCCACACCTCTTCATCTCACCCCATCAACACCAGCCTCCTCCCACCCCTCTTCATCTCACCCCATCAACACCAGCCTCCTCCCACCACTCTTCATCTCACCCCATCAACACCAGCTCCTCCCACCCGTCTTCATCTCACCCCATCCACACCATCCTCATCCCACCCCTCTTCATCTCACCCCATCAACACCAGCCTCCGCCCACCCCTCTTCATCTCATCCCATCAACACCAGCCTCCTCCCACCCCTCTTCAATTCACCCCATCAACACCAGCCTCCTCCCACCCTCCTTCATCTCACTCTATCAAAACCAGCCTCCTCCCACCACTCGTCATCTCACTCCATCTACACCAGGCTCCTCCCACCCCTCTTCATCTCAGCCAGTCAACACCAGCCTCCTCCCACCCCTCTTCATCGCACCCCGTCAACACCAGCCTCCTCCCACCCATCTTCATCTCACACCATCAACAACAGCCTCCTCCCACCCCTCTTCATCTCACCCCAACAAAACCAGCCTCCTCCCACCCCTCTTTATCTCACCCCATCAACACCAGCTTCCTCCCACCCCTCTTCATGTCACTCGATCACCACCAGCCTCCTCCCACCACTCTTCAACTCACCCCAACAGCACCAACCTCCTCCCACCCCTCTTTATCTCACCCCATCAACACCAGCCTCCTCCCACCCCTCTTCATCTCACTCGATCACCACCAGCCTCCTCCCACCACTCTTCAACTCACCCCGTCAACACCAGCCTCCTCCCGCACCTCTTCATCTCACCCATCAACACCAGCCACCTCCCACCCCTCTTCATCTCACCCCATCAACACCAGCCTCCTCCAACCCCATTCATCTCACCCCATCTACACCAGGCTCCTCCCACCCCTCTTCATCTCATCCCTTCAACACCAGCCTCCTCCCTCCCCTCTTCATCTCACCCCATCAACACCAGCCTCCTCCCACCCCTCTTCATCTCACCCCATCAACACCAGCCTCCTCCCACCCCTCTTCATCTCAGCCAGTCAACACCAGCCTCCTCCCACCCCTCTTTATCGCACCCCGTCAACACCAGCCTCCTCCCACCCCTCTTCATCTCACCCCATCAACACCAGCCTCCTCCCACCCCTCTTCATCTCACCCCATCAACACCAGCCTCCTCCCACCCCTCTTCATCTCACCCATCAACACCAGCCTCCTCCCACCCCTCTTCATCTCACCCCATCAACACCAACCTCCTCCCACCCCTCTTCATCTCACCCCATCAACACCAGCCTCCTCCCACCCCTCTTCATCTCACCCCATCAACTCCAGCCTCCTCCCACCCCTCTTCAACTCACCTCATCAACACTAACCTCCGCCCACCCCTCTTCATCCAACCCCATCAACACCAGCCTCCTCCCACCCCTCTTCAACTCACCCGATCAAAACGAGCCTCCTCCCACCCCTCTTCATCTCACTCCATCAACACCAGCCTCCTCCCATCCCTTTTCAACTCACCCCATCAACACCAGCCACCTCCCACCCCTCTTCATCTCACCCCATCAACAACAGACTCCTCCCACCCCTCTTCATCTCACTCGATCACCACCAGCCTCATCCCACCACTCTTCAACTCACCCCGTCAACACCAGCCTCCTCCCACCCCTCTTCATCTCACCCATCAACACCAGCCCCCTCCCACCCCTCTTCATCTCACCCCATCAACACCAGCCTCCTCCCACCCCTCTTCATCTCACCCCATCAACACCAGACTCCTCCCACCCAACTTCATCTCACCCAATCAACACCAGCCTCCTCCCACCCCTCTTCATCTCACCCCATCAAAACCAGCCTCCTCCCACCCCTCTTCATCTCACCCCATCAACACCAGCCTCCTCCCACCCCTCTTTATCTCACCCCATCAACACCAGGCTCCTCCCACCCCTATTCTTCTCACTCGATGACCACCAGCCTCCTCCCACCACTCTTCAACTCACCCCGCCAACACCAGCCTCCTCCCACCCCTCTTCATCTCACCCATCAACACCAGCCCCCTCCCGCCCCTCTTCATCTCACCCCATCAACACCAGCCTCCTCCCACCCATCATCGTCTCACCCCATCTACAACAGGCTCCTCCCACCCCTCTTCATCTCACCCCATCAACACCAGCCTCCTCACACCCCTCTTCATCTCACCCCATCAACACCAGCCTCCTCCCACCCCTCTTCATCTCACCCCATCAACACCAGCCTCCTCCCACCCCTCTTCATCTCACCCCATCAACACCAGCCTCCTCCCACGCCTCTTCATCTCACCCCATCAACACCAGCCTCCTCCCACCCCTCATCTCACCCCATCAACACCAGCCTCCTCCCACCACTCTTCATCTCACCCCATCAACACCAGCTCCTCCCACCCATCTTCATCTCACCCCATCCACACCATCCTCATCCCACCCCTCTTCATCTCACCCCATCAACACCAGCCTCCGCCCACCCCTCTTCAATTCACCCCATCAACACCAGCCTCCTCCCACCCCCCTTCATCTCACCCCATCAAAACCAGCCTCCTCCCACCCCTCGTCATCTCACTCCATCTACACCAGTCTCCTCCCACCCCTCTTCATGTCATCCCATCAAAACCAGCCTCCTCCCACCCCTGTTCATCTCACCCCATCAACACGAGCCTCCTCCCACCCCTCTTCATCTCAGCCAGTCAACACCAGCCTCCTCCCACCCCTCTTCATCTCACCCCATCAACACCGGCCTCCTCCCACCACTCTTCATCTCACCCCATCAACACCGGCCTCCTCCCACCCCTCTTCATCTCACCCATCAACACCAGCCTCCTCCCACCCCTCTTCATCTCACACCATCAACACCAGCCTCCTCCCACCCCTCTTCATCTCACCCCATCAACACCAGCCTCCTCCCACCCATCTTCATCTCACCCCATCAACTCCAGCCTCCTCCCACCCCTCTTCAACTCACCTCATCAACACCAACCTCCGCCCACCACTCTTCATCTAACCCCATCAACACCAGCCTCCTCCCACCCGTCTTCATCTCACCCCATCAATACCAGCCTCCTCCCACCCCTCTTCATCTCACCCCAACAAAACCAGCCTCCTCCCATCCCTCTTTATCTCACCCCATCAACACCAGCTTCCTCCCACCCCTCTTCATGTCACTCGATCACCACCAGCCTCCTCCCACCACTCTTCAACTCACCCCAACAGCACCAGCCTCCTCCCACCCCTCTTTATCTCACCCCGTCAACACCAGCCTCCTCCCACCCCTCTTCATCTCACTCGATCACCACCAGCCTCCTCCCACCACTCTTCAACTCACCCCGTCAACACCAGCCTCCTCCCACCCCTCTTCATCTCACCCCATCAACACCAGCCTCCTCCCACCCCTCTTCATCTCACCCCATCAACACCAGCCTCCTCCCACCCCTCTTCATCTCACCCCATCAAAACCAGCCTCCTCCCACCCCTCTTCATCTCACCCCATCAACACCAGCCTCCTCCCACCCCTCTTTATCTCACCCCATCAACACCAGGCTCCTCCCACCCCTATTCTTCTCACTCGATGACCACCAGCCTCCTCCCACCACTCTTCAACTCACACCGCCAACACCAGCCTCCTCCCACGCCTCTTCATCTCACCCCATCAACACCAGCCTCCTCCCACCCCTCTTCATCTCACCCCATCAACACCAGCCTCCTCCCACCACTCTTCATCTCACCCCATCAACACCAGCTCCTCCCACCCATCTTCATCTCACCCCATCCACACCATCCTCATCCCACCCCTCTTCATCTCACCCCATCAACACCAGCCTCCGCCCACCCCTCTTCATCTCATGCCATCAACACCAGCCTCCTCCCACCCCTCTTCAATTCACCCCATCAACACCAGCCTCCTCCCAACCCCCTTCATCTCACCCCATCAAAACCAGCCTCCTCCCACCCCTCGTCATCTCACTCCATCTACACCAGTCTCCTCCCACCCCTCTTCATGTCATCCCATCAACACCAGCCTCCTCCCTCCCTTCTTCATCTCACCCCATCAACACCAGCCTCCTCCCACCCCTGTTCATCTCACCCCATCAACACCAGCCTCCTCCCACCCCTCTTCATCTCAGCCAGTCAACACCAGCCTCCTCCCACCCCTCTTCATCGCACCCCGTCAACACCAGCCTCCTCCCACCCCTCTTCATCTCACCCCATCAACACCGGCCTCCTCCCACCCCTCTTCATCTCACCCCATCAACACCAGCCTCCTTCCACCCCTCTTCATCTCACCCATCAACACCAGCCTCCTCCCACCCCTCTTCATCTCACACCATCAACACCAGCCTCCTCCCACCCCTCTTCATCTCACCCCATCAACACCAGCCTCCTCCCACCCCTCTTCATCTCACCCCATCAACTCCAGCCTCCTCCCACCCCTCTTCAACTCACCTCATCAACACCAACCTCCGCCCACCACTCTTCATCTAACCCCATCAACACCAGCCTCCTCCCACCCGTCTTCATCTCACCCCATCAATACCAGCCTCCTCCCACCCCTCTTCATCTCACCCCAACAAAACCAGCCTCCTCCCATCCCTCTTTATCTCACCCCATCAACACCAGCTTCCTCCCACCCCTCTTCATGTCACTCGATCACCACCAGCCTCCTCCCACCACTCTTCAACTCACCCCAACAGCACCAGCCTCCTCCCACCGCCCTTTATCTCACCCCATCAACACCAGCCTCCTCCCACCCCTCTTCATCTCACTCGATCACCACCAGCCTCCTCCCACCACTCTTCAACTCACCCCGTCAACACCAGCCTCCTCCCACCCCTCTTCATCTCACCCATCAACACCAGCCCCCTCCCACCCCTCTTCATCTCACCCCATCAACACCAGCCTCCGCCAACCCCTCGTCATCTCACCCCATCTACACCAGTCTCCTCCCACCCCTCTTCATCTCATCCCATCAACACCAGCCTCCTCCCTCCCCTCTTCATCTCACCCCATCAACACCAGCCTCCTCCCACCCCTCTTCATCTCACCCCATCAACACCAGCCTGCTCCCACCCCTCTTCATCTCAGCCAGTCAACACCAGCCTCCTCCCACCCCTCTTCATCGCACCTCGTCAACACCAGCCTCCTCCCACCCCTCTTCATCTCACCCCATCAACACCAGCCTCCTTCCACCCCTCTTCATCTCACCCCATCAACACCAGCCTCCTCCCACCCCTCTTCATCTCACCCATCAACACCAGCCTCCTCCCACCCCTCTTCATCTCACCCCATCAACACCAGCCTCCTCCCACCACTCTTCATCTCACCCCATCAACATCAGCCTCCTCCCACCCCTCTTCATCTCACCCCATCAACTCCAGCCTCCTCCCACCCCTCTTCAACTCACCTCATCAACACCAACCTCCGCCCACCCCTCTTCATCTAACCCCATCAACACCAGCATCCTCCCACCCCTCTTCAACTCACCCGATCAAAACGAGCCTCCTCCCACCCCTCTTCATCTCACTCCATCAACACCAGCCTCCTCCCATCCCTCTTCAACTCACCCCATCAACACCAGCCTCCTCCCACCCCTCTTCATCTCACCCCATCAACACCAGCCTCCTCCCACCCCTATTCATCTCACCCCATCAACACCAGACTCCTCCCACCCCTCTTCATCTCACTCGATCACCACCAGCCTCCTCCCACCACTCTTCAACTCACCCCGTCAACACTAGCCTCCTCCCACCCCTCTTCATCTCACCCATCAACACCAGCCCCCTCCCACCCCTCTTCATCTCACCCCATCAACACCAGCCTCCTCCCACCCCTCTTCATCTCACCCCATCAACACCAGCCTCCTCCCACCCCTCTTCATCTCACCCCATCAACACCAGCCTCCTCCCACCCCTCTTCATCTCACCCCATCAAAACCAGCCTCCTCCCACCCCTCTTCATCTCACCCCATCAACACCAGCCTCCTCCCACCCCTCTTTATCTCACCCCATCAACACCAGGCTCCTCCCACCCCTATTCTTCTCACTCGATGACCACCAGCCTCCTCCCACCACTCTTCAACTCACACCGCCAACACCAGCCTCCTCCCACCCCTCTTCATCTCACCCATCAACACCAGCTCCCTCCCGCCCCTCTTCATCTCACCCCATCAACACCAGCCTCCTCCCACCCATCATCATCTCACCCCATCTACACCAGGCTCCTCCCACCCCTCTTCATCTCACCCCGTCAACACCAGCCTCCTCACACCCCTCTTCATCTCACCCCATCAACACCAGCCTCCTCCCACCCCTCTTCATCTCACCCCATCAACACCAGCCTCCTCCCACCCCTCTTCATCTCACCCCATCAACACCAGCCTCCTCCCACGCCTCTTCATCTCACCCCATCAACACCAGCCTCCTCCCACCCCTCTTCATCTCACCCCATCAACACCAGCCTCCTCCCACCACTCTTCATCTCACCCCATCAACACCAGCTCCTCCCACCCATCTTCATCTCACCCCATCCACACCATCCTCATCCCACCCCTCTTCATCTCACCCCATCAACACCAGCCTCCGCCCACCCCTCCTCATCTCATCCCATCAACACCAGCCTCCTCCCACCCCTCTTCAATTCACCCCATCAACACCAGCATCCTCCCAACCCCCTTCATCTCACCCCATCAAAACCAGCCTCCTCCCACCCCTCGTCATCTCACTCCATCTACACCAGTCTCCTCCCACCCCTCTTCATGTCATCCCATCAACACCAGCCTCCTCCCTCCCTTCTTCATCTCACCCCATCAACACCAGCCTCCTCCCACCCCTGTTCATCTCACCCCATCAACACCAGCCTCCTCCCACCCCTCTTCATCTCAGCCAGTCAACACCAGCCTCCTCCCACCCCTCTTCATCGCACCCCGTCAACACCAGCCTCCTCCCACCCCTCTTCATCTCACCCCATCAACACCGGCCTCCTCCCACCCCTCTTCATCTCACCCCATCAACACCAGCCTCCTCCCACCCCTCTTCATCTCACCCATCAACACCAGCCTCCTCCCACCCCTCTTCATCTCACACCATCAACACCAGCCTCCTCCCACCCCTCTTCATCTCACCCCATCAACTCCAGCCTCCTCCCACCCCTCTTCAACTCACCTCATCAACACCAACCTCCGCCCACCACTCTTCATCTAACCCCATCAACACCAGCCTCCTCCCACCCGTCTTCATCTCACCCCATCAACACCAGCCTCCTCCCACCCCTCTTCATCTCAGCCAGTCAACACCAGCCTCCTCCCACCCCTCTTCATCGCACCCCGTCAACACCAGCCTCCTCCCACCCCTCTTCATCTCACCCCATCAACACCGGCCTCCTCCCACCCCTCTTCATCTCACCCCATCAACACCAGCCTCCTCCCACCCCTCTTCATCTCACCCATCAACACCAGCCTCCTCCCACCCCTCTTCATCTCACACCATCAACACCAGCCTCCTCCCACCCCTCTTCATCTCACCCCATCAACTCCAGCCTCCTCCCACCCCTCTTCAACTCACCTCATCAACACCAACCTCCGCCCACCACTCTTCATCTAACCCCATCAACACCAGCCTCCTCCCACCCGTCTTCATCTCACCCCGTCAACACCAGCCTCCTCCCACCCCTCTTCATCTCACCCATCAACACCAGCCCCCTCCCACCCCTCTTCATCTCACCCCATCAACACCAGCCTCCGCCAACCCCTCGTCATCTCACCCCATCTACACCAGGCTCCTCCCACCCCTCTTCATCTCATCCCATCAACACCAGCCTCCTCCCTCCCCTCTTCATCTCACCCCATCAACACCAGCCTCCTCCCACCCCTCTTCATCTCACCCCATCAACACCAGCCTGCTCCCACCCCTCTTCATCTCAGCCAGTCAACACCAGCCTCCTCCCACCCCTCTTCATCGCACCTCGTCAACACCAGCCTCCTCCCACCCCTCTTCATCTCACCCCATCAACACCAGCCTCCTTCCACCCCTCTTCATCTCACCCCATCAACACCAGCCTCCTCCCACCCCTCTTCATCTCACCCATCAACACCAGCCTCCTCCCACCCCTCTTAATCTCACCCCATCAACACCAGCCTCCTCCCACCACTCTTCATCTCACCCCATCAACATCAGCCTCCTCCCACCCCTCTTCATCTCACCCCATCAACTCCAGCCTCCTCCCACCCCTCTTCAACTCACCTCATCAACACCAACCTCCGCCCACCCCTCTTCATCTAACCCCATCAACACCAGCATCCTCCCACCCCTCTTCAACTCACCCGATCAAAACGAGCCTCCTCCCACCCCTCTTCATCTCACTCCATCAACACCAGCCTCCTCCCATCCCTCTTCAACTCACCCCATCAACACCAGCCTCCTCCCACCCCTCTTCATCTCACCCCATCAACACCAGCCTCCTCCCACCCCTATTCATCTCACCCCATCAACACCAGACTCCTCCCACCCCTCTTCATCTCACTCGATCACCACCAGCCTCCTCCCACCACTCTTCAACTCACCCCGTCAACACTAGCCTCCTCCCACCCCTCTTCATCTCACCCATCAACACCAGCCCCCTCCCACCCCTCTTCATCTCACCCCATCAACACCAGCCTCCTCCCACCCCTCTTCATCTCACCCCATCAACACCAGCCTCCTCCCACCCCTCTTCATCTCACCCCATCAACACCAGCCTCCTCCCACCCCTCTTCATCTCACCCCATCAAAACCAGCCTCCTCCCACCCCTCTTCATCTCACCCCATCAACACCAGCCTCCTCCCACCCCTCTTTATCTCACCCCATCAACACCAGGCTCCTCCCACCCCTATTCTTCTCACTCGATGACCACCAGCCTCCTCCCACCACTCTTCAACTCACACCGCCAACACCAGCCTCCTCCCACCCCTCTTCATCTCACCCATCAACACCAGCCCCCTCCCGCCCCTCTTCATCTCACCCCATCAACACCAGCCTCCTCCCACCCATCATCATCTCACCCCATCTACACCAGGCTCCTCCCACCCCTCTTCATCTCACCCCGTCAACACCAGCCTCCTCACACCCCTCTTCATCTCACCCCATCAACACCAGCCTCCTCCCACCCCTCTTCATCTCACCCCATCAACACCAGCCTCCTCCCACCCCTCTTCATCTCACCCCATCAACACCAGCCTCCTCCCACGCCTCTTCATCTCACCCCATCAACACCAGCCTCCTCCCACCCCTCTTCATCTCACCCCATCAACACCAGCCTCCTCCCACCACTCTTCATCTCACCCCATCAACACCAGCTCCTCCCACCCATCTTCATCTCACCCCATCCACACCATCCTCATCCCACCCCTCTTCATCTCACCCCATCAACACCAGCCTCCGCCCACCCCTCTTCATCTCATCCCATCAACACCAGCCTCCTCCCACCCCTCTTCAATTCACCCCATCAACACCAGCCTCCTCCCAACCCCCTTCATCTCACCCCATCAAAACCAGCCTCCTCCCACCCCTCGTCATCTCACTCCATCTACACCAGTCTCCTCCCACCCCTCTTCATGTCATCCCATCAACACCAGCCTCCTCCCTCCCTTCTTCATCTCACCCCATCAACACCAGCCTCCTCCCACCCCTGTTCATCTCACCCCATCAACACCAGCCTCCTCCCACCCCTCTTCATCTCAGCCAGTCAACACCAGCCTCCTCCCACCCCTCTTCATCGCACCCCGTCAACACCAGCCTCCTCCCACCCCTCTTCATCTCACCCCATCAACACCGGCCTCCTCCCACCCCTCTTCATCTCACCCCATCAACACCAGCCTCCTCCCACCCCTCTTCATCTCACCCATCAACACCAGCCTCCTCCCACCCCTCTTCATCTCACACCATCAACACCAGCCTCCTCCCACCCCTCTTCATCTCACCCCATCAACACCAGCCTCCTCCCACCCCTCTTCATCTCACCCCATCAACTCCAGCCTCCTCCCACCCCTCTTCAACTCACCTCATCAACACCAACCTCCGCCCACCACTCTTCATCTAACCCCATCAACACCAGCCTCCTCCCACCCGTCTTCATCTCACCCCATCAATACCAGCCTCCTCCCTCCCCTCTTCATCTCACCCCAACAAAACCAGCCTCCTCCCATCCCTCTTTATCTCACCCCATCAACACCAGCTTCCTCCCACCCCTCTTCATGTCACTCGATCACCACCAGCCTCCTCCCACCACTCTTCAACTCACCCCAACAGCACCAGCCTCCTCCCACCCCTCTTTATCTCACCCCATCAACACCAGCCTCCTCCCACCCCTCTTCATCTCACTCGATCACCACCAGCCTCCTCCCACCACTCTTCAACTCACCCCGTCAACACCAGCCTCCTCCCACCCCTCTTCATCTCACCCATCAACACCAGCCCCCTCCCACCCCTCTTCATCTCACCCCATCAACACCAGCCTCCGCCAACCCCTCGTCATCTCACCCCATCTACACCAGGCTCCTCCCACCCCTCTTCATCTCATCCCATCAACACCAGCCTCCTCCCTCCCCTCTTCATCTCACCCCATCAACACCAGCCTCCTCCCACCCCTCTTCATCTCACCCCATCAACACCAGCCTGCTCCCACCCCTCTTCATCTCAGCCAGTCAACACCAGCCTCCTCCCACCCCTCTTCATCGCACCTCGTCAACACCAGCCTCCTCCCACCCCTCTTCATCTCACCCCATCAACACCAGCCTCCTTCCACCCCTCTTCATCTCACCCCATCAACACCAGCCTCCTCCCACCCCTCTTCATCTCACCCATCAACACCAGCCTCCTCCCACCCCTCTTCATCTCACCCCATCAACACCAGCCTCCTCCCACCACTCTTCATCTCACCCCATCAACATCAGCCTCCTCCCACCCCTCTTCATCTCACCCCATCAACTCCAGCCTCCTCCCACCCCTCTTCAACTCACCTCATCAACACCAACCTCCGCCCACCCCTCTTCATCTAACCCCATCAACACCAGCATCCTCCCACCCCTCTTCAACTCACCCGATCAAAACGAGCCTCCTCCCACCCCTCTTCATCTCACTCCATCAACACCAGCCTCCTCCCATCCCTCTTCAACTCACCCCATCAACACCAGCCTCCTCCCACCCCTCTTCATCTCACCCCATCAACACCAGCCTCCTCCCACCCCTATTCATCTCACCCCATCAACACCAGACTCCTCCCACCCCTCTTCATCTCACTCGATCACCACCAGCCTCCTCCCACCACTCTTCAACTCACCCCGTCAACACTAGCCTCCTCCCACCCCTCTTCATCTCACCCATCAACACCAGCCCCCTCCCACCCCTCTTCATCTCACCCCATCAACACCAGCCTCCTCCCACCCCTCTTCATCTCACCCCATCAACACCAGCCTCCTCCCACCCCTCTTCATCTCACCCCATCAACACCAGCCTCCTCCCACCCCTCTTCATCTCACCCCAACAAAACCAGCCTCCTCCCACCCCTCTTCATCTCACCCCATCAACACCAGCCTCCTCCCACCCCTCTTTATCTCACCCCATCAACACCAGGCTCCTCCCACCCCTATTCTTCTCACTCGATGACCACCAGCCTCCTCCCACCACTCTTCAACTCACACCGCCAACACCAGCCTCCTCCCACCCCTCTTCATCTCACCCATCAACACCAGCCCCCTCCCGCCCCTCTTCATCTCACCCCATCAACACCAGCCTCCTCCCACCCATCATCATCTCACCCCATCTACACCAGGCTCCTCCCACCCCTCTTCATCTCACCCCGTCAACACCAGCCTCCTCACACTCCTCTTCATCTCACCCCATCAACACCAGCCTCCTCCCACCCCTCTTCATCTCACCCCATCAACACCAGCCTCCTCCCACCCCTCTTCATCTCACCCCATCAACACCAGCCTCCTCCCACGCCTCTTCATCTCACCCCATCAACACCAGCCTCCTCCCACCCCTCTTCATCTCACCCCATCAACACCAGCCTCCTCCCACCACTCTTCATCTCACCCCATCAACACCAGCTCCTCCCACCCATCTTCATCTCACCCCATCCACACCATCCTCATCCCACCCCTCTTCATCTCACCCCATCAACACCAGCCTCCGCCCACCCCTCTTCATCTCATCCCATCAACACCAGCCTCCTCCCACCCCTCTTCAATTCACCCCATCAACACCAGCCTCCTCCCAACCCCCTTCATCTCACCCCATCAAAACCAGCCTCCTCCCACCCGTCGTCATCTCACTCCATCTACACCAGTCTCCTCCCACCCCTCTTCATGTCATCCCATCAACACCAGCCTCCTCCCTCCCTTCTTCATCTCACCCCATCAACACCAGCCTCCTCCCACCCCTGTTCATCTCACCCCATCAACACCAGCCTCCTCCCACCCCTCTTCATCTCAGCCAGTCAACACCAGCCTCCTCCCACCCCTCTTCATCGCACCCCGTCAACACCAGCCTCCTCCCACCCCTCTTCATCTCACCCCATCA
Organism: Somniosus microcephalus; assembly: GCF_052327205.1. Lineage (NCBI taxonomy): Eukaryota > Metazoa > Chordata > Chondrichthyes > Squaliformes > Somniosidae > Somniosus > Somniosus microcephalus. The sequence goes on along the minus strand of NC_140998.1, from coordinate 206,880,765 downwards.
ACACCGGCCTCCTCCCACCCCTCTTCATCTCACCCCATCAACACCAGCCTCCTCCCACCCCTCTTCATCTCACCCATCAACACCAGCCTCCTCCCACCCCTCTTCATCTCACACCATCAACACCAGCCTCCTCCCACCCCTCTTCATCTCACCCCATCAACACCAGCCTCCTCCCACCCCTCTTCATCTCACCCCATCAACTCCAGCCTCCTCCCACCCCTCTTCAACTCACCTCATCAACACCAACCTCCGCCCACCACTCTTCATCTAACCCCATCAACACCAGCCTCCTCCCACCCGTCTTCATCTCACCCCATCAATACCAGCCTCCTCCCTCCCCTCTTCATCTCACCCCAACAAAACCAGCCTCCTCCCATCCCTCTTTATCTCACCCCATCAACACCAGCTTCCTCCCACCCCTCTTCATGTCACTCGATCACCACCAGCCTCCTCCCACCACTCTTCAACTCACCCCAACAGCACCAGCCTCCTCCCACCCCTCTTTATCTCACCCCATCAACACCAGCCTCCTCCCACCCCTCTTCATCTCACTCGATCACCACCAGCCTCCTCCCACCACTCTTCAACTCACCCCGTCAACACCAGCCTCCTCCCACCCCTCTTCATCTCACCCATCAACACCAGCCCCCTCCCACCCCTCTTCATCTCACCCCATCAACACCAGCCTCCGCCAACCCCTCGTCATCTCACCCCATCTACACCAGGCTCCTCCCTCCCCTCTTCATCTCACCCCATCAACACCAGCCTCCTCCCACCCCTCTTCATCTCACCCCATCAACACCAGCCTGCTCCCACCCCTCTTCATCTCAGCCAGTCAACACCAGCCTCCTCCCACCCCTCTTCATCGCACCTCGTCAACACCAGCCTCCTCCCACCCCTCTTCATCTCACCCCATCAACACCAGCCTCCTTCCACCCCTCTTCATCTCACCCCATCAACACCAGCCTCCTCCCACCCCTCTTCATCTCACCCATCAACACCAGCCTCCTCCCACCCCTCTTCATCTCACCCCATCAACACCAGCCTCCTCCCACCACTCTTCATCTCACCCCATCAACATCAGCCTCCTCCCACCCCTCTTCATCTCACCCCATCAACTCCAGCCTCCTCCCACCCCTCTTCAACTCACCTCATCAACACCAAACTCCGCCCACCCCTCTTCATCTAACCCCATCAACACCAGCATCCTCCCACCCCTCTTCAACTCACCCGATCAAAACGAGCCTCCTCCCACCCCTCTTCATCTCACTCCATCAACACCAGCGTCCTCCCATCCCTCTTCAAC
>NC_140998.1:206621959-206856959 GCF_052327205.1 Somniosus microcephalus | reverse complement strand
CTCTGTCCGGGCCCCTCATGATTCTGAACACCTCGATCAAATCTCCTCTCAACCTTCTCTGCTCCAAGGAGAACAACCCCAGCTTCTCCAGTCTCTCCACGTAACTGAAGTCCCTCATCCCTGGAATTGTTCTTGTAAATCTCCTCTGCACCCTCTCTAAGGTCTTCACATCCTTCCTAAAGTGCGGTGCCCAGAATTAGACACAATATTCCAGTTGAGGCCGGACCAGTGTTTTATAAAGGTTCATCATAACTTCCTTGCTTTTGTACTCCGTGCCTCTATTTATGAAGCCCAGGATCCCGTGTGCTTTTCTAACTGCTTTCTCAACCTGCCCTGCCACCTTCAATGATTTGTGCACATATACCTCCAGGTCTCTCTGTTCCTGCACCCACTTCAGGATTGTCCCCTTTAGTTTATATTGCCTCTTCTAGTTCTTCCTACCAAAATGTATCACTTCGCACTTCTCTGTCTTAAACCTCATCTGCCACGTGTCCGCCCATTCCACCATCCTGTCTGTGTCCTCTTGAAGTCCATCACTATCCTCCTCACTGTTCACTATACTTCCGAGTTTTGGGTCATCTGTAAATTTTGAAATTATTCCCTGTACATCCTAGTCGAAGTCATTAATATACATCAAGAAAAGCAGTGGTCCTAGTACCAACCACTGGGGAACACCACAGTGTAAGATCTGGATCACAGGTCACACACAGATTACCCAGAGGGCTTTAGGAGTTGTACGCCGTTTTATTAAGGAGTGGCAGTTTAAGTTAAGTGCGACATGCAAACAAGATAGACATAGTAGACATACGGCCGTGACAAGCAGCTGGCATCAGTCCCGATCGGACAGATGGCTGCCGTGCGCGAACAGCCCTTCCCTTCCCTTCACCTTCTTTTACTCTCCCTATAGGGGTGGGCCAAGGGTAGATTATCAAAGACACAGTCAGCAACCTTTCTCGCACACAAACAGCAGACAGCGAGTCTGGGAACAAGGTGCAGAATGTTAGAACATCCACAAGAACATAAGCAAATTCTAAGGCCGCGATTTTGCAAATGGATGCGGCTTGGGGGCGGGTCAGCTGGTTTCTGGGCTCCAGTCCCGCCCCCAACTGCATAACTGTTAAGAAGGCGTACGGGATACTTTCCTTTATTAGCCGAGGCGTAGAATATAAGAGCAGGGAGGTTATGCTTGAATTGTATAAAACACTAGTTAGGCCGCAGCTAGAGGACTGTGTACAGTTCTGGTCACCACATTACAGGAAGGATGTGATCGCACTGGAGAGGGTGCGGAGGAGATTTACGAGGATGTTGCCAGGACTGGGGAATTTTAGCTATACTGAAAGATTGGAGAGGCTGGGGTTGTTTTCTTTGGAACAGAGGAGGCTGAGGGGAGATTTAATTGAGGTGTATAAAATTATGAGGGGCCTAGATAGAGTGGATAGGAAGGACCGATTTCCCCAGCAGAGAGGTCAATAACCAGGGGGCAGAGATTGAAAGTAATTGGTGGAAGGATTAGAGGGGAGTTGAGGAGAACTTTTTTCACCCAGAGGGTGGTGGGGGTCTGGAACTCACTGCCTGAAAGGGTGGGAGAGGCAGAGACCCTCGTCACATTTAAAAAGTTCTTGGATATGCGCTTGAAGTGCCGTAACCCACAGGGCTACGGACCGAGAGCTGGAAAGTGGGATTGGGCTGGAGAGCTCTTTGGGCCGGCACGGACACGATGGACCGAATGGCCTCCTTCTGTGCTGTAATTCTCTATGAATCTATGATGGCGAGTTGCTCCCACTGACCTTCTAATGACAGGGTGATATCCATATAATTTTCCTTGTCTATATCTTAATGAGCCGTTAGACTTCACAGCCCAGACTTATGATCAACAATATCTCGTCATTCACTGAACATTTAACAACAGCAAATTCAGAAATAGGCACAGCTATCAGTACACAAGGCAAAGTGGTGAAGTTCAACCTCTGACCTGAACACTAATGTCAACGCATTCGGAATGGAGTATAAAAGCAGGGAAGTCCCGCTACAACTCTACAGGGTGTTGGTGAGACCACACCTGGAGTACTGCGTACAGTTTTGGTCTCCTTACTTAAGGAAGGATATAGTTGCATTGGAGGCAGTTCAGAGACGATTCACTTGGTTGATTCCTGGGATGAGGGGTTTGACTTATGACAAAAGGTTGAGCATGTTGGGCCTATACTCATTGGAGTTTAGAAGAATGAGAGGGGATCTTATTGAAACATATAAGATTCTGAGGGGGATTGACAGGGTCGATGCTGAGAGGATGTTTCCCCTCGTGGGGGAATCTAGAACGAGGGGGCATAGTTTCAGAATAAGGGGTCGTCCTTTTAAGACTGAGATGGGGAGGAATTTCTTCTCTCAGAGGGTCGAGAATCTGTGGAATTCTCTAATCCAGAGAGCTGTGGAGGTGGAGTCAGTGAATATATTCAAGGCGGAGATTGACAGACAGTTGAACTACAAGGGGGTCAAGGGTTATGGGGAGAGAGCGGGAAAGTGGTGTTGAGGTCAAGATTGGATTAGCCATGATCTTATTGAATGGCGGAGCAGGCTCGAGGGGCCGATTGGCCGACTCCTGCTCCTGTTTCTTAAGTTCAGATGCCAGATCTCTACCTGCTCTACAGATGTCAGTCGTTGCGATGATAGCTTGGCCTTGGGTGGGATGCGGCACAGATTGGCCAGAATGACACCGGGGTTGAACGGGTTAAAGTACAGCTGCCCCCTGCCCTGCCCTTTACCCATTGGACTGGTGCACAGAAGGGAGCCTCGCTCGAACTGCACAGGTAGATTGTCCGCTCCCATCACATCACTGCTTGCTCCCTCATACCTGTTCAGCTCTCACCTCTCCTTTGGCCGATTGTTCCCTGCCCCCATTCTCTTGCTGTGGTCTCCCCGCACTTTTTCACCCTCCCTCTCTCTCCCTCTCTCCTCTTTTTAAACATGAGATTCCTCACTTTGGAATGCTCACATTGAACACTCTGCAGTTTGAGTGTTCATGTCCTTGGGATTATACAGTGAGCTTTAATCAGTGTCTGTCTGTCAAGGGCATCAGTCAGCACAGCCTGAATTAAAGTGATCCCTTTCTGTATCTGTGCAGCTCCCCATACCGGTCATCATCAATCTCCCTCTGCTGGTGTCTCTCTGTATCACTCACTGTACTCAGTCACACCCCTCACTATCGCCCTCTGCTGGTGTCTCTCTGTATCACTTACTGTACTCAGTCACACCTCACACTACCTCCCTTTGCTGGTGTCTCTCTGTATCACTCTGCTGGTGTCTCTCTGTATCACTCACTGTACTCAGTCACACCTCTCACTATCTCCCTCTGCTGGTGTCTCTCTGTATCACTCACTGTACTCAGTCACACCTCTCACTATCTCCCTCTGCTGGTGTCTCTCTGTATCACTCACTGTACTCAGTCACACCTCTCACTATCTCCCTCTGCTGGTGTCTCTCTGTATCACTCACTGTACTCAGTCACACCTCTCAGTATCTCCCTCTGCTGGTATCTCTCTGTATCACTCACTGTACTCAGTCACACCCCTCACTATCGCCCTCTGCTGTTGTCTCTCTGTATCACTTACTGTACTCAGTCACACCTCACACTACCTCCCTTTGCTGGTGTCTCTCTGTATCACTCACTGTACTCAGTCACACCTCTCACTATCTCCCTCTGTTGGTGTCTCTCTGTATCACTGTGCTCAGTCACACCTCTCACTATCTCCCTCTGTTGGTGTCTCTCTGTATCACTCACTGTACTCAGTCACACCTCTCACTATCTACCTCTGCTGGTGTCTCTCTGTATCACTCACTGTACTCAGTCACACCTCTCACTTTCTCCCTCTGCTGGTGTCTTGCCATTCCAAGATGGCGCCCGAGACGGTCCGGTGCTAGCGTGCTCTCCCTGCTTTGGGCGGCCCGCTCTCGCCGCTCGCTCCCACAACCGGAGCGAGGTGTTCGGCGAGTCGGGCAGAGGCAGCACAGCGCGGCAAGCAGCAGCAGCCACGTCGACCCGCTAGGGCACGTCGGCCGGCCGCTCCTCAGCGGGAAGGGATTCCGACCGGGAGGAGGGCAGCTGAGCATGGCGGCCAGAGGCTGGACTGGAAGCGGGAGAAGCAGGCCTGGGCCGTTGGACCGTGGAGCCGGCGATGGTGAGGTGGAGGCCGCGGCGACTGGAGGATGTGTTCGGCGAGTCGGGCCGAGGAGCGCAGTGCATCGGGATGCAGCAGCAGACTCGACGACTCGCAGTCCGACTGGGAGGAGGGGAGCCGGGAATGGTGGCCAGAGGGTGAGCGGGAGAAGGAGGCCACCGCACGTGGAGCCGAGCCGGCAAAAGTGGGGAGGACGGAGCGGCTGAGGGACATCGTGCTCCCACTGCCACTGGATGCCAAAGAATTGACTTTCTGAACACGGCGCTGTAAAAATAGCTGATGTGTCTCGGTGAGCTCCCACAGCTTTATTGTGGGAGTGATTGGGGAGTAAGCATTTCATTGTACTAGTTACATATGGCAAATAAAGAATCATGAATCTTGAATCTTGAATCATTCACTGTACTCAATCACACCTCTCACTATCTCCCTCTGTTGGTGTCTCTCTGTGTCTCTCACTGTGCTCAGTCACACCTCTCACTATCTCCCTCTGCTGGTGTTTCTCTGTATCACTCACTCTACTCAGTCACACCGCTCACTATCTCCCTCTGTTGGTGTCTCTCTGTATCACTGTACTCAGTCACACCTTTCTCTATCTCCCTCTGTTGGTGTCTCTCTGTATCACTCACTGTACTCAGTCTCACCTCTCACTATCTCGCTCTGCTGCTGTCTCCTTGTTTCCCTCACTGTGCTCAGTCACACCTCTCACTATCTCCCTCTGCTGGTGTCTCTCTGTATCACTCACTGTACTCAGTCATAACTCTCTCTATCTCCCTCTGTTGGTGTCTCTCTTTATCACTCACTGTGCTCAGCCACACCTCTCTCTATCTCCCTCTGCTGGTGTCTCTCTGTATCACTGTACTAAGTCACACCTCTCACGAACTCCCTCTGCTGGTGTCGCTCTGTATCACTCACTGTACTCAGTCTCACCTCTCACTATCTCCCTCTGCTGTTGTCTTCCTGTTTCACTCACTGTGCTCAGTCACACCTGTCATTAGCGCCTTCTGCTGGTGTTTCGCTGTAACTCTCACTGTACTCAGTCACACCGCTCACTATCTCCCTCTGTTGGTGTCTCTCTGTATCACTGTACTCAGTCACACCTCTCTTTATCTCCCTCTGTTGGTGTCTCTCTGTATCGCTCACTGTACTCAGTCTCACCTCTCACTATCTCGCTCTGCTGTTGTCTCCCTTTTTCACTCACTGTACTCAGTCACACCTCTCACTATTTCCCTCTGCTGGTGTTTCTCTGTATCACTCACTGTACTCAGTCACACCGTTCTCTATCTCCCTCTGTTGGTGTCACTCTGTATCACTGTACTCAGTCACAACTCTCATTATCTCCCTCTGCTGGTGTGTCTTTCTGTATCACTCACTGTACTCAGTCACACCTCTCTCTATCTCCCTCTGCTGGTGTTTCTCTGTATCACTCACTGTACTCGGTCACACCACTCTCTATCTCCCTCTGTTGGTGTCTCTCTGCATCACTGTACTCAGTCACTCCTCTCACTATCTCCCTCTGTTGGTGTCTCTCTGTATCACTCACTGTACTCAGCCACACCTCTCTCTATCTCCCTCTGCTGGTGTCTCTCTGTTTCACTCACTGTGCTCAATCACACCTCTCACAATCTCCCTTTGTTGGTGTCACTCTGTATCACTGTACTCAGTCAGACCTCTCTTTATCTCCCTCTGTTGGTGTCTCTCTGTATCTCTCACTGTACTCAGTCTCACCTCCCACTATCTCGATCTGCTGTTGTCTCCCTGTTTCACTCACTGTGCTCAGTCACACCTCTCACTATCTCCCTCTGCTTGTGTCTCTCTGTATCACTCACTGTACTCAGTCACACCTCTCACTATCTCCCTCTGCTGGTGTCTCTCTGCATCACTCACTGTACTCAGTCACACCTCTCACTATCTCCCTCTGCTGGTGTCTCTCTGCATCACTCACTGTACTCAGTCACACCTCTCAGTATCTCCCTCTGTTGGTGTCACTCTGTATCACTGTACTCAGTCAGACCTCTCTTTATCTCCCTCTGTTGGTGTCTCTCTGTATCACTCACTGTACTCAGTCACACCTCGCACTATCTCCCTCTGCTGGTGTCTCTCTGTAACACTCACTGTACTCAGTCACACCTCTCACTATCTCCCTCTGCTGGTGTCTGTCTGTATCACTGTACTCAGTCACACCTCTCTTTATCCCCCTCTGCTGGTGTGTCTCTGTATCACTCACTGTACTCAGTCACACCTCTCACTATCTCCCTCTGCTGGTGTCTCTCTGTATCGCTCACTGTACTCAGCCACACCTCTCTCTATCTCCCTCTGTTGGTGTGTCTCTGTATCACTCACTGTACTCAGTCACACCTCTCACTATCTCCCTCTGCTGGTGTCTCTCTGCATCACTCTGTACTCAATCACACCTCTCTCTATCTCCCTCTGTTGGTGTCTCTCTTCATCACTCTGTACTCAATCACACCTCTCTCTATCTCCCTCTGTTGGTGTCTCTCTGTATCACTCACTGTACTCAGTCACACCTCTCACTATCTCCCTCTGTTGGTGTCTCTCTGTATCACTCACTGTACTCAGTCACTCCTCTCACTATCTCCCTCTGTTGGTGTCTCTCTGTGTCACTCACTGTACTCAGTCACACCTCTCACTATCTCCCTCTGTTGGTGTCTCTCTGTATCACTCACTGTACTCAGTCACACCTCTCTCTATCTCCCTCTGCTGGTGTCTCTCTGTATCACTCACTGTACTCAGTCACACCTCTCACTATCTCCCTCTGTTGGTGCCTCTCTGTATCACTCACTGTACTCAGTCACTCCTCTCTCTATCTCCCTCTGTTGGTGTCTCTCTGTATCACTCACTGTACTCAGTCACACCTCTCTCTATCTCCCTCTGTTGGTGTCTCTCTGTATCACTGTACTCATTCACACCTCTCACTATCTCCCTCTGCTGCTGTCTCTCTGTATCACTCTGTACTCAATCACACCTCTCTCTATCTCCCTCTGTTGGTGTCTCTCTGTATCACTCACTGTACTCAGTCACTCCTCTCCGTATCTCCCTCTGTTGGTGTCTCTCTGTATCACTCACTGTACTCAGTCACTCCTCTCTCTACCTCCCTCTGTTGGTGGCTCTCTGTATCACTCACTGTACTCAGTCACACCTCTCACTATCTCCCTCTGTTGGTGTCTCTCTGTATCACTCACTGTACTCAGTCACACCTTCATTCTCTCCTTCTGCTAAACTCAGAATGTGGTTAATTTTGAAAAACGGTACTGCAGGTAACAATGAGCCTTCCAGAAAGACCAAGATAATGTTCTCAACTCTTGAACAAATTATTCCAATAATAATAGAATGCTATGAGGCTCAAAGTGCAGTTTGATCAATTGTGGATCTTTTGTGGATCTGTCCATCAACAGAGTGGTTTGAGATTTGTAATCTGTGTGCACCATCCGTTCTGCTGGGGCTGACCTTTCTAATTTGGGTTTGTGTTTACCGCCATGCCAATGCCTCCTAAACAAGATAAAGAATGACTTGCGAGAACTCCATTAGAAACATGGAAAGCATTAAACATGGACCCACTCTCCAGGGATAATCGAAGACAATTTATTGCAGAGTATTTTAGAGAATTTCCACCATTTAATCAAAGGGCACTGCCAAATGAATCTTCTGTAATCCTCAATGTTTTTCACATCAGAAAATCCGAACCAAATTGCACACTGTAAATATTATGCAACCATCTTGGTAGAATTAATGAGGAGAGGACATGTAAACTAAAGGATACAATCCTAAAGGGGGTGTATGAACAGAGAGACCTGGGGGTATATGTGCACAGATCTTTGAAGGTGGCGGGGCAGGTTGAGAAAACAGTTAAAAAAGCCCACGTGATCCTGGGCTTCATGAATAGAGACATAGAGTACAAAAGTAAGGAAGTTATGATGATCCTTTATAAAACTCTGGTTCGGCCTGAACTGGAGTATTGTGTCCAATTATGGACACTGCACTTTAGGAAGGATGTGAAGACCTTAGAAAGGGTGCAGAAAAGATTTACGAGAATGATTCCAGGGATGAGGGACTTCAGTTACGTGGAGAGACTGGAGAAGCTGGGATTGTTCTCCTTGGAGCAGAGAAGGTTAAGAGGAGATTTGATCGAGGTGTTCAAAATCATGAGGGGGTCTGGACAGAGTAGAGAGAGAAACTGTTCCCATTGGTGGAAGTGTCAAGAACCAGAGGACACAGATTTAAGGTGATTGGCAGAAGAACCAAAGGCGACATGAGGGAAAACTTTTTTACTCAGCGAGTGTTTGGGATCTGGAATGCTCTGCCTGAGAGGGTGGTGGAGGCAGACTCAATCACGGCTTTCAAAAGGGAATTGGATAAGTACCTGAAGGGAAAAATTTGCAGGGCTAAGGGGAAAGGGCGGGGGAGTGGGACTAGCTGAAGGGCTGTTGCAGAGAGTCGGCATTGACTTGAGGGGCCAAATGGCCTCCTTCTGTGCTGTAACCATTCTATGATTCTAGGATTCTAACAACAATGATAATTGTTGGATGATAACACAAATTATTCAATCTTAGCAAGCATATAATAGAACAGTTATTTGTCTATCTTAAGATTTCATGATATATTTTCAGCAAGGTTTTGGTTAGGCTACAGTTGGTGTTGTTTTCAGTTTTAGGCACCCCATTATAGAAAGGACACGATAGCCAGAGAGAGCGAGCAGCATAGATTCACCAGCAGGGTGCCAGAGATGGGGAACTCTAGCTATACAACGAGATTTGAGATACTGGCACTATTTCCATGGGAGCAGAAACGTTTGAGAGATTTAATAAAGGTATTTAAAATTATGAAGAACTTTAATAGTGTGCATAAGGAATGACTGTTCCCTCTGTATGGGGAGGGGGTTCAGTGATGAGGGGTCCCCAATTCAAAACTGTCACTGAGAGAGTGAGGAGATGGTTGTTGGAGCTCGGAACACACGGCACAGGCAGTGGTAAGGGAACAGACCCCTGAACCGTTAGAAGGGAAATTGGATAAATGTAGGAATCCGAGGAAGATACAGGGTACTGGGGAGAGTGCGGGGCTCTGGGATTCATTCTGGATCGTCCTAGCAAAGCCACAAAGAACAGATTGGCCTCCTGCTGTGCTGTGAACCTGTGTGGTTTAAGTTCTGGCCAATACCTTGCCCTCGCCTGTCTCCAGTTTCCACACCCTTTCACTCGATCATCCCCTCGCTCTGTGCATTTGCTTTCAGCAGGTTCTCATGCTGAAGGTGTTACTTTGACGGTTGGCCAAGGTTCCTGGAGAAAACTTGGAGGTCGCCGATTTCTGGATCAGCTGACGTTTGCGAAGGGATTGAGGTGAAACAAAGAACACAATCCACAACAAATGGACCTTTTATCCACCTTTAACGCATGTTTACATCTTGCTGAATAGGCTTTAAAACAACTCGAGACACTTTCTCCATAATGGTTTTCCATGTGTCAATGGCTCAGAGACAAAAAGAGGTCATTTGAACTTTCCAGCGTGATATAAAACAGGTGATACCGGACTGGGGCCTAGAAATTCAGTATAGCCACTTTTGGGGCGGTAAAGTCGGGCGGCCGCTAAAGTTTGCGCCCGGCGCAAAGTCGCGCCCCCTTCGCCGATATTCAGTCGCATCGCCCCAAGAGGTTGCTGCTGCGCTAAAACAGGCGATGCACGACTGTCTTTAGGCGCTAAGCCGGCGGTGCTGAGCGATACCCCCGAGGCCGGGCGCAGCGCCGGTGCGGCGAGTTGTTGATTGACGGCAGACACTCTGGCGCCGGTCAGCTCTTAAAGGGGGAGGGTGGATTTGTTTGCCTGCCACGCCCTGCACACTGCAGCCCTCAACCTAGGCCTGACCACTTCAGCTTCACCTGCACAACGCCCAGGGCTATGGAGAAGGCCAGGGAGAGAGCGCAGCGCTTCAGCGACGGTGACCTGAGGCTGCTGGTTGGCAGAGTGGAGCGCAGGCGCCATGTTCTGTTCCCAGAAGGTGGCAAGAGGCCGCTGCCCAGCGCCTACCAGAAAGCCTGGAGGGAGGTCTCAAACAGGGTGTCTTCCAACAGCGTGGTTGCCAGGACTCCTGTGCAATGCCGGAAGAAGTTCAACGACCTCACTCGGGTTGTCAGGGTGAGTACCCTTTCCAGTGTCCTCCTCATCCCTGCATGTGCACCTCACTTTATGGGCAAAGGGACCTGAAAGCCCTAATGGCCAGCCCTCATCCAGCAGCAATGGGACTGGCATGAAAATCACTTGCACATTCAGCACTTTACACACTGTACAAGCTATTCGACCATGGGAGGCATTGCAGACAAGATCAGGGCTTCGCACTGTCAGGGCCAGTCCACCATGGGAGGCAGTGCAGACAAGATCAGGGCTTCACACTGTACAAGCTATTCGACCATGGGAGGCAGTGCAGACAAGATCAGGGCTTCACACTGTACTTAGAGGCCGTCCTTTCTCTTGCAGGCCAAGGTGGCGCACAACCGGCGGAAACGAATTGACACCAGGGGAGGCCGTCCTGACATAAAAGAGCTCTCCGACCTCGACCAGCATGTGGAGCGCATTATGGCAGGCCGGCTGATTGGACCCGTCGCCAGTGGAGATGCCGACCCTGTTCTGGGCACCAATGGTAAGGGCATCACCTTTTTGACCTCGCTCGTTTCACTTGCGTCTCAGATCAGCATCCTTTGCCACTGTCCTACCAATGCAATGCATGGCAGCACTCATGCCTCCCTCGCTGCCGCCCTGTCCTCACTCTAAAGCTACTCTTGTGCCTTCCTGCTTTCAGATGGTGAATCGCCAGGTGAGGAGGCGGGCCCTCAAGCTGCCACTGTCAGCGCTTCGGAATACGAGGAGGAGGAAGAGGAAGCCGGCCCATCAGTGCCACCCTCAGCCGCGCCAGCCCATGGCGATGTAGGGGACACGTCTTCCCTGGAAGGGAGCCGGGGGGAAGGGTCGGAGGAGAGTGAAGCTCCGGGGCCCAGCGGCCTGCAGCAACACGGGAGGGGTGGGGAAGCTCGGCGGACTTCTCCCCAGAGGGTGAGTGCGGCCTCCAGTCCTGCGACGGTCAGCGCAGAGGAGGTGCGGCTCCTGGAGGAAATGGCCGTCCAGGCTGAGCGCAGGCACACTGAGCTCATGGCTGCAGTGGCAAGGATGCCTGACTCCATTGAGTCTTTGTCAAGGAGTGTGCAGCAATTTGGAGCAGCACAGGCCAGGAATCTACAGGACTTCGCGGCAGCACAGGCGGCTTCGAGCCAAGTGCTCAGTCGTGCCGTCCATTCACTGGCTGTTGTCATGCGGACACAGACCAGGGCCACACGGGCACTAACTGCTGCCACCCTCGCTGGATCAGCCAGGCATCGCCAGGGCACTCGCCGCGCAGCAGCAGCCCAGCAGTCTGTTCTTCAGCTGTTTGCTGCGCATGCTGCAGTGCTGGCCCGTGCGAGTGCCAATGTGTCAGGCAACCAGCGAGCACCTGCGATCTGCCAGGTTGGCACCATTCCTGCAGCCGACACTGCCACTCCGCCATTGCAGCTGCCACGAGCCGCTGGACAGACTGCTGCCGCGCAGCCAGAGTTGGAGCAGTCAGCAGCCGGCCACTCCAAGGCCAGAGCTGGTGCAGGCCGACCCCCAAGGGCATCTGCCGTCTCGCCATCTGCCCCTCAGCAGCCTTCCCCCAGCCTTGCTGCAGCCACTGGGCTCCCATTGAGGAGGAGCTGCAGGGTGGGCAGGGGCCAGGCAAGGATGCGAAAGGCATCGCCCTCACAGGGCAAAAAGTAGAAGGTATGCACAAATGCCTGGTGCTTTTTGTAAGGCCGAGACTGGTGCAGTTGTGTTTTTGTAAGGCCGAGACTGGTTTTTTCTTTCTTTTTGTAAGGCCGAGACTGGTGCAGTTGTGTTTTTGTAAGGCCGAGACTGGTGTCTTTCTTTCTTTTTGTAAGGCCGAGACTGGTGTCTATCTTTATTTCTGTAAGGCCGAGACTGGTAGTTTTGTGTTTTTGGAGGGGGCTTCTCCACATGAGGATGTAATGTGGGAAGGGCAGAGGTTTGCAATAAATTATTGTTGTTAAATTGCACTGTGCATGGTTTTTTTGTTAAGTCCTGGTTGCCCTGCTCGGCTGAGGGCTTGTGGAGCGGCTACGTTCATCTGCTGACATTGGCACAAGCCATTCCCTGAGAGGGGGCCTAGAACCGACATTCAATAAGCCGGCGACGGGCGGCCCTTGCACTTTCTGCCTCCCTCCTGTGCTGGTCCTCCTCCTCCTCCTCCTCCTCCTCAGGTGGTCCTCCAATCTCTGGTGGCAGTGGCTGAGTCCTGTGGATAGCCAGGTTGTGCAGCATGCAGCAAACGACCACGAAATGGGAGACTCGCTCCGGCGAATATTGTAGGGCTCCACCGGAACGATCCAGACAGCGGAACCATTGCTTCAGGACGCCGATTGTTTGTTCGATGATGTTCCTGGTCGCTTGATGGCTATCGTTGTATCCCTCTTCAGCAGGGGTGCTGGGCGCACGGAGCGGGGTCATCAGCCAGGTACACAAAGGATAGCCTTTGTCCCCGATAAGCCATCCTCGTGGGTGAGGCTGGGCCTGGAACATGTCTGCCACAGAAGTCTGTCGCAGGATGAAGGCACCGTGGCTGCTGCCTGGAAAGCGGGCATTGACAGCTAGGATGAGCTGCCTGAGGTCACACACCAGCTGGACGTTCAGCGAATGGTAGCCCTTCCGGTTGCGGTAATCCTCGGCATTCTTCAGAGGTGCCCGCAAAGCCACATGCGTGCAGTCAATGGCGCCCTGCACCATGGGGAAGCCCGCGAATGCTGCAAAGCCCAGTGCACGCTGTTGCTGCTTGGCAAGGGCCATGGAGAAGGAGATGAACTGATGTCTCCTTTTGAAAAGGGCATTGGTCACCTGGCGGATGCAGCAATGCACGGCGAACTGGGAGATGTTGGAAATGTCCCCAGTAGCAGATTGGAAGGAGCCGGTGGCATAGAAGTTGAGAGCCACCGTCACCTTCACTGCCACCGACAGAGACGTCCTGCTCCTCAGCTGTGGCTGCAGATCACCGCCAAGCAGGTGGCAGATCTCTGTGACCACCTCCCTTCGGAATCGCAGCCTCCGAACACACTGCTCGTCAGACATGTTGAGATAGGAGAACTGCTGGCGGTATACCCTGGGTGGGTAAGGCCTCCTTTCCCGACGCCTGTTGCCCCCTCTCCATCTAGCCAGGGCTGCCACTCTCTCACGGCGTCTGTGAGCCCTTTGGATGTAATTGAGAAAGCCAACGTTTACACCCATTGCAGCCCCCATAATATGCTGGCAAACAATGAGATGTCAATGAAGGCAAAGACAAGTGGAAAGCTGTGGCCTGAAGCCACAAGTACCTGTCCGAGTGTTGGGCCAAAGCAGAAAGCTCTCTACCTTGGTCTCTCTGCAAAGAACCGTCTCTCAAGAAGGAGTGCTGCAAAATGGCAGCCTTTTATAGTGCAGGACGAGTGCCCTTTAATTTGCGCCCCCCGCGCCCCGCATCGACTGAGCACCGTTCCACTCTAACAGTCGCTAGGGGCGCCAGGCGCACAATGGGGCGTCGTCGACTGAATTTACGGCTGGGGGCACACAAAGGGCGTTGCACGAGGAAATGACGTCATGATCTGCGCGCGCAGCTGAGTGCGCGCAAAGACTTTGCGCCGCCGCTAAATCTTGAGTGAAGTTGGGGTGAGGTGCAGATCGCGCTGCGCCCAGCCGCTAGCCGCCTAGCGCCCGACATCTACTCCTCCTAAGGCGCTACCGGCTGGCGCAACCAACTGAATTTCTGGGCCTGGGTGTTCATCATAAACCTCGCCCGATTTTAACATCCACTATCGCCTCTTTCACACCGTGGCTGGAAGTTAAAACCACCTCCAAAGACATTTGGAGTCGCTCGAGGTGCCGGGATGATTGCAGATTAAATTCCAGCCGGGTTGTACAACAGGCGGCCGAACCATTCCCTTCACATTCCCGCCGGGAGAATTAGGGTGAAATTCACCGCCCGTGACATCAAAGGAAACGGGCGCGGCTGTGACCGCGCGACCAAATATTGGGACCAAATTTCAGTCCTGGCCGGTTTGCGAGCCTGTTTTTCCGTGAAATATTGAGGAGCGGGGGAGCATTCACTTTTACCATTGGACACACCATGGGCATTCAGAGATCCACTGTCTGATTGAAAGAAAGAAATACTTGCATTTAAAAAGCGCCTTGCATGACCACCGGAAGCCCCAAAGCTCCTCACAGCCAATGAAGTAATTTTGACGTGTTGTAATGTGGGAAACGCGGCAGCCAATTGGTGCACAGCAAGCTCCCACAAACAGACATGTGATAATGATCAGATCATCTGTTTTTGTTATGTTGTTTGAGGGATAAACATTGGCC
Source organism: Somniosus microcephalus (assembly GCF_052327205.1). NCBI lineage: Eukaryota > Metazoa > Chordata > Chondrichthyes > Squaliformes > Somniosidae > Somniosus > Somniosus microcephalus. The sequence continues at coordinate 206,842,362 of NC_140998.1, read as the reverse complement.
CCAGGACACCGGGGATAACTTGCCTTCTCTTCTTTGAAATAATGGCCATGGGATCTTTTACGTCCACCTGAGGGGGCAGACGGGGCCTCGGTTTAACATCTCATCCGAAAGACAGCACCTCCGACAATGCGGCGCTCCCTCAGCACGGCACTGGGAGTGTCAGCTTGGATTTATGAGCTCAGGTCCCTGGAGTGGGACTCGAACCCACAACCTTCATGTCCTCAGAGGTGAGAGTGCTACCCACTGAGCCACAGCTGATGCTTGGACCAACGGAGGCGGACCCGAGAACGCCCGTTATCCACCCGGCGGTTCGTGAAAAGGCATCGTCCTCAGCTCGGAACTTGGGGTCTAAACGTTGGAAAATCAGGTCCTGCAGGTCCCGGAGATCCGGGCACATGCTCAGAGGGATATCGGCCGTGCGAAGCGATGGAGTCTCAGTCCCGGTTGTAGCTAATTTGAACTCCAGTTGGTTGGGTTGAGATGAGTCTAGTTGAACTCCAGTTGGTTGGGTTGATATGAGTCTAGTTGAACTCCAGTTGGGTGGGTTGAGAGGAGTCTAGTTGAACTCCAGTTGGGTGGATGGAGATAAGTCTAGATGAACTCGAGTTGGTTGGGTTGAGATGAGTCTAGTTGAACTCCAGTTGGTTGGATGGAGATGAGTCTAGATGAACTCGAGTTGGTTGGGTTGAGATGAGCCTAGTTGAACTCCAGTTGGGTGGGTGGAGGGAAATCTAGTTGAAATCTAGTTGGTTTGGTGGAGATGAGTCTAGTTGAACTCCAGTTGTTTGGGTGGAGATGAGTCTAGTTGAACTCCAGTTGGTTGGGTTGAGATGAGTCTAGTTGAACTCCAGTTGGGTGGGTTGAGATGAGTCTAGTTGAACTCCAGTTGGTTGGGTTGAGATAAGTCTAGTTGAACTCCAGTTGGTTGGGTGGAGATGAGTCTAGTTGAACACCAGTTGGTTGGGTTGAGATGAGTCTAGTTGAACTCCAGTTGGGTGGGTTGAGATGAGTCTAGTTGAACTCCAGTTGGGTGGGTTGAGATGAGTCTAGTTGAACTCCAGTTGGTTGGGTTGAGATGAGTCTAGTTGAACTCCAGTTGGTTGGGTTGAGATGTGTCGAGTTGAGCTCCAGTTGGTTGAGTGGAGATGAGTCTAGTTGAACTCCAGTTGGTTGGGTTGAGATGAGTCTAGTTGAACTCCAGTTGGTTGGGTTGAGATGAGCTAAGTTGAACTCCAGTTGGTTGGGTTGAGATGAGTCTAGTTGAACTCCAATTGGTTGGGTTGATATGAGTCTAGTTGAACTCCAGTTGGTTGGGTGTAGAGGAGTTTGGTTGAACTCCAGTTGGTTGGGTGGAGATGAGCTAAGTTGAACTCCAGTTGTTTGGGTTGAGATGAGTTTAGTTGAACTCCTGTTGGTTGGATTGAGATGAGTCTAGTGGAACTCCAGTTGGTTGGGTGGAGATGAGCTAAGTTGAACCCCAGTAGGTTGGGTTGAGATGAGTCTAGTTGAACACCAGTTGTTTTGGTTGAGATTACTCTAGTTAAACTCCAGTTGGTTTGGTTGAGAAGAGTCTAGTTGAACTCCAGTTGGTTGGTTAGAGATGAGTCTAGCTGAACTCCAGTTGGTTAGGTTGACATGAGTCTAGTTGAACACCAGTTGGTTGGGTTGAGATGAGTTTAGTTGAACTCCAGTTGGTTGGGTTGAGATGAGCTAAGTTGTACTCCAGTTGGTTGGGTTGAGATGAGTCTAGTTGAACTCCAGTTGGCTGGGTTGAGATGAGTCTAGTTGAACTCCAGTTGGTTGGGTTGAGATGAGTCTAGTTGAACTCCAATTGGTTGGGTTGAGATGAGTCTAGTTGACCTCCAGTTGGTTGGGTTGAGATGAGTCTAGTTGAACTCCAGTTGGTTGGGTTGAGATGAGTCTAGTTGAACTCCAGTTGGTTGAGATGAGTCTAGTTGAACTCCAGTTGGTTGGGTGGAGATGAGTTTAGTTGAAATCCAGTTGGTTGGGTTGAGAAGAGTTTGGTTGAAATCTAGTTCGTTGGGTTGAGATGAGTTTCGTTGAAATCCAGTTGGTTGGGTTGAGATGAGTTTAGTTGAACTCCAGTTGGGTGGAGATGAGTCTAGTTGAACTCCAGCTGGGTGGAGATGAGTCTAGTTGAACTCCAGCTGGGTGGAGATTAGTTTAGTTGAAATCCAGTTGGGTGGAGTTGAGTTTAGTTGAAATCCAGTTGGGTGGAGTTGAGTTTAGTTGAAATCCAGTTGGGTGGAGATGAGTCTAGTTGAACTCCAGTTGGGTAGAGATGAGTCTCGTTGAACTCCAGTTGGTTGGGTTGAGATGAGTCTAGTTGAACTCCGAGGCCCACAGCCCCGAGACCGGAGAAGCAGCGGACCTGCGCGGGAGCAGCCCGAGGCGGGAGAGCTTAAAGGCTTAAAAGGGAGCAGTCAGAGGCACCGAGGCCCACAGCCCCGAGACCGGAGAGGCAGCGGACCTGCGCGGGAGCAGCCCGAGGCGGGAGAGCTTAAAGGCTTGAGAGGGAGCAGTCAGAGGCACCGAGGCCCACAGCCCCGAGACCGGAGAAGCAGCGGACCTGCGCGGGAGCAGCCCGAGGCGGGAGAGCTTAAAGGCTTGAGAGGGAGCAGTCCGAGGCACCGAGGCCCACAGCCCCGAGACCGGAGAAGCAGCGGACCTGCGCGGGAGCAGCCCGAGGCGGGATAGCTTAAAGGCTTGAGAGGGAGCAGTCCGAGGCACCGAGGCCCACAGCCCCGAGACCGGAGAAGCAGCGGACCTGCGCGGGAGCAGCCCGAGGCGGGAGAGCTTAAAGGCTTGAGAGGGAGCAGTCCGAGGCACCGAGGCCCACAGCCCCGAGACCGGAGAAGCAGCGGACCTGCGCGGGAGCAGCCCGAGGCGGGAGAGCTTAAAGGCTTGAGAGGAAGCAGTCTGAGGCACCGAGGCCCACAGCCCCGAGACCGGAGAAGCAGCGGACCTGCGCGGGAGCAGCCCGAGGTGGGAGAGCTTAAAGGCTTGAGAGGGAGCAGTCAGAGGCACCGAGGCCCACAGCCCCGAGACTGGAGAAGCAGCGGACCTGCGCGGGAGCAGCCCGAGGTGGGAGAGCTTAAAGGCTTGAGAGGGAGCAGTCAGAGGCATACCAATCCAGGAGAGAGGTAAAAAGTAATCCAAGTGTGACGTCACCAGGGAGCAGGTAAGTGATTGGTTGGTGAGTATTTCTCTCTTTTCAATACAAGCTTGAATTCTGTGTTGTTAAATTTCTGTGGTGTAGTGGGGACAGTTGGTAAATAAAGCGCCCTAGAGTATACCTGTAACTGGGGTATTGAATAAATTTTTTAATTAATTAAAGGAGTAAGTCATGGCAGGAGAGTTCAGACCCGTGTTCTGCTCCTCTTGCTCCATGTGGGAAGTCAGGGATGCTGCCAGTGTCCCTGACGACCATGTGTGCAGGAAATGCATCCAGCTGCAGCTACTTGTAGACCGCATTGTGGCGCTCGAGCTGCGGGTGGATGAATTTTGGAGCATGCGCGATGCTGAGAGGCTCGTGGATAGCACGTTTAGTGAGTTGTTCACGCCTCAGGGTAGGGCAGCACAGTGGGTGACCATCAGGCGGAGCAACAAAGGCAGGCAGGTAGTGCAGGGAACCCCTGCGGACATCCCCCTTTCAAACAAGTATACCGCTTTGGATACTGTTGAGGGGGATGACTCACCAGGGGAAGGCAGCAGCAGCCAACTTCCTGGCACTGGGGGTGCTCCTGCTGCCCAGGAACGGGGGAAAAAGAGTGGGAGAGCAATAGTGGTAGGGGATTCTATAGTAAGGGGAACAGACAGGCATTTCTGTGGCCGTAGACGTGAATCCAGGATGGTTTGTTGCCTCCCTGGTGCCAGGGTCAAGGATATCACTGAGCGGCTGCAGGGCATTCTGGAGGGGGAGGGTGAACAGCCAGTGGTCGTGGTCCACATTGGTACCAACGACATAGGTAAAAAGAGGGATGAGGTCCTGCAGCAAGAATTTAGGGAGCTAGGTGAAGGATTAAGGAGCAGGACCTCAAGGGTTGTAATCTCTGGATTACTCCCGGTGCCACGTGCTAGTGAGTATAGGAATAGGAAGATAGAACAGATGAATGCGTGGCTAAAGGGATGGTGCAGGAGGGAGGGCTTTAGTTTCCTGGATCACTGGGTCTGCTTCTGGGACAGGTGGGACTTGTACAAGTCGGACGGTTTACACCTGAACCAGAGGGGAACCAATATCCTTGCGGGGAGGTTTGCTAGCACTGCTGGGGGGGGTTTAAACTAACTTGGCAGGGGGATGGGGTACAGAGTGGAGCTATAGTAGGGGGTGATTTACAGCTGAATACAGAGGCAAAAACAAGTCAGCTGGGAAGGCAGAGCAAATATGTGAAGGCAAAAGAGAATATGGCAGGGCTGGAAGGCATTTATTTTAATGCAAGGAGTCTTGCAAATAAGGTGGATGAACTGAAGTTGTTGTTGAACACATGGGAGTACGATATTGTTGCTATCACAGAGACATGGTTGAGGGAGGGTCAGGACTGGCAGCTCAATATTCCGGGGTATAGAATCTTCAGGCGAGACAGAGGGGGTGTAAAAGGGGAGGGGGTGTTGCAATATTAATTAAGGAGTCAATTACTGCTGTAAGGAGGGATGATATATTGGCAGGTTCCTCTAATGAGGCCATATGGGTAGAACTTAAAAACAAAAAGGGGGCAAGCACTTTGCTGGGAGTGTACTATAGGCCCCCAAACAGTCAGGGGGAGATAGAGGAACAGATATGTAGGCAAATCTCAGAAAAGTGTGAAAATAATAGGGTAATAATAGTGGGGGATTTCAACTTCCCCAATATAAATTGGGATAGTCAGAGTGTGAAAGGCTTAGAGGGTGCAGAATTCTTAAAGTGCATCCAGGAGAGCTTTTTGAGCCAACATGTAGAAAGTCCTACAAGAGAGGGGGCGGTACTGGACCTAATTCTAGGGAATGTAGCCAGGCAAGTGGTGGAAGTGTCAGTAGGAGAGCATTTTGGCGACAGTGACCATAATTCGGTGAGATTTAAGGTGGTCATGGAAAAGGACAAAGACGGCCCGGAAATAAGGGTTCTAAATTGGGGGAAGGCCGATTTTAATATGATAAGGCAGGATCTGGCCAAAGTGGACTGGGAGCAGCTACTTATAGGAAAATCCACATCAAAACAGTGGGAGACTTTCAGAAGGGAAATAGAGAGAGTACAACGCCAACATGTTCCTGTAAAGGTCAAGGGTGGGACCAACAAGCAAAGGGAACCTTGGATGACAAGGGATATACAAAAATGCATTAGGAATAAAAGGGGGGCTTTTGGCAGTTACAAAAGACTAAAGATGGAAGAAGCCCTAGAGGAGTATAAAAAGTGCAGGGGCGTACTTAAAAAAGAAATTAGGAGGGCGAGGAGGGGCCATGAAATAACACTGGCGAGCAAAATAAAGGAAAATCCTAAGATGTTTTATAAGTATATTAAGGGCAAGAGGATAACCAGGGAAAGGGTAGGGCCCATTAGGGACCAAAGTGGCAATCTGTGTGTAGAGCCAGATGAGGTAGGCGGGGTTTTAAATGAATTTTTTGCATCTGTGTTCACTATGGAGAAAGACGATGCAGACATAGAAATCGGGCAAGGGGACTGTGACATACTTGAACATATTAGCATCGAGAGGGAGGAGGTGCTAGCGGTTTTAGCAGGCCAAAAAGTGGATAAATCCCCAGGCCCGGACGAGATGTATCCCAGGCTGCTGTGGGAGGCAAAGGAGGAGATTGCAGGGGCTCTGACACAAATTTTCAGAACCTCTCTGGCCACAGGGGATGTACCAGAGGACTGGAGAACAGCTAACGTAGTACCATTATTCAAGAAGGGTAGCAGGGATAAACCAGGGAATTACAGGCCAGTGAGCCTAACATCTGTGGTAGGGAAATTATTGGAAAAAATTCTGAGGGACAAAATTAGTCTCCACTTGGAGAGGCAAGGATTAATCGGGGATAGTCAGCATGGCTTTGTCAAGGGTAAATCATGTCTGACAAATCTGATTGAATTTTTCGAGGGGGTGACTAGGGGGATGGATGAGGGAAATGCTGTGGATGTGGTTTACATGGACTTCAGTAAAGCTTTTGACAAAGTCCCGCATAGGAGACTGGTCAAGAAGGTAAGAGCCCATGGGATCCAGGGTGCCTTGGCGCGTTGGATCCTAAACTGGCTGAGTGACAGGAGGCAGAGGGTGATGGTCGAAGGTTGCTTTTGTGACTGGAAGCCTGTGTCCAGTGGGGTACCTCAGGGATCGGTGCTGGGTCCCTTGTTGTTTGTGATCTACATAAATGATTTGGATGAGAATGTAAAAGGTATGATCAGTAAGTTCGCAGATGACACGAAAATTGGTGGGGTGGTAAATTGCGAGGAGGAAAGCCTCAGGCTACAGGACGATATAAACGGGTTGGTCAGATGGGCGGAAAAGTGGCAAATGGAATTTAACCCTGAAAAGTGCGAGGTGATGCATTTTGGACGGACAAATAAGGCAAGGGAATACACAATGAGTGGTAGGACCCTAGGAAGTACAGAGGGTCAGAGGGACCTTGGTGTACATGTACATAGATCCCTGAAGGCAGCGGAACAGGTAGATAAGGTGGTTAAAAAGGCATATGGGATACTTGCCTTCATTAGCCGAGGCATAGAATATAAGAGCAGGGAGGTTATGATGGAGCTGTACAAAACGCTGGTGAGGCCACAGCTGGAGTACTGTGTGCAGTTCTGGTCGCCTCACTATAGGAAGGATGTGATTGCTTTGGAGAGGGTGCAGAGAAGATTCACCAGGATGTTACCTGGGATGGAGCGCCTCAGCTATGAAGAGAGGCTGGACAGGCTGGGGTTGTTTTCCTTGGAGCAGAGAAGGCTGAGGGGGGACCTGATTGAGGTGTACAAAATGATGAGGGGCATAGATAGGGTAGATAAAGAGGAACTTTTCCCCTTAGTAGGGGGGTCAATAACAAGGGGGCATAGATTCAGGGTAAGGGGCAGGAGATTTAGAGGGGATTTGAGGAGGAACTTCTTCACCCAGAGGGGGGTTGGAATGTGGAACTCAATGCCTGAAAGGGTGGTAGAGGCAGGAACCCTCACAACATTCAAGAAGCATTTGGATGAGCACTTGAAATGCCATTGCATACAAGGCTATGGACCAAATGCTGGAAAATGGGATTAGACTGGACAGGGATGGATGGGCGGTGCAGACACGATGGGTCGAAGGGCCTCTTTCTGTGCTGTAAAACTCTATGACTCTATGACTCCAGTTAGTTGGGTGGAGATGAATTTAGTTGAACTCCAGTTGCTTGGGTTGAGATGAGTTCAGTTGAACTCCAGTTGGTTGGTTTGAGATGAGTCTAGTTGAACTCCAGTTAGTTGGGTTGTGATGAGTCTGGTTGAACTCCAGCTAGGTTGAGATGAGTTTGGTTGAAATCCAGTTGGGTGGAGATGAGTCTATTTGAATCCCAGCTGGGTGGAGATGAGTTTAGTTGAAATCCAGCTGGGTGGAGATGAGTCTATTTGAACTCCAGTTGGTTGGGTTGAGATGAGTCTAGTTGAACTCCTGTTGGTTGGGTTGAGATGAGTCTAGTTGAACTCCGGTTGGTTGGGTGGAGATGAGTCTAGTTGAACTGCAGTTGGTTGGGTTGAGATGAGTTAAGTTGAACTCCAGTTGGTTGGGTTGAGATGAATCTAGTTGAACTCCAGTTGGGTGGGTTGAGATGAGTTAATTTGAACTACTGTTGGTTGGGTGTAGATGAGTCTAGTTGAACTTCATCTGGGTGGAGATGAGTTTAGTTGAAGTCCAATTGGATGGGGATGAGTTTAGTTGAAATCCAGTTGGGTGGAGATGAGTCTAGTTGAACCCCAGCTGGGGGGAGATGAGTTTGTTGAAATCCAGTTGGGTGGAGATGAGTTTAGTTGAACACCAGCTGGGTGGAGATGAGCTTAGTTGAACTCCAGCTGTGTGGAGGTGAGTTTAGTTGAAATCCAGTTGAGTGGAGATGAGTTTAGTTGAAATCCAGTTGGGTGGAGATGAGTCTAGTTGAACCCCAGCTGGGTGGAGATGAGTTTAGTTGAAATCCAGCTGGGTGGAGATGAGTTTATTTTAATTCCAGCTGGGTGGCGATGAGTCTAGTTGAAATCCAGTTGGTTGGGTTGAGATGAGTCTAGTTGAACTCCAGTTGGCTGGGTTGAGATGAATCTAATTGAACTCCAGTTGGTTGGGTTGAGACGAGTCTAGTTGAACTCCAGTTGGTTGGGTTGAGATGATTCTAGTTGAACTCCAGTTGGTTGGGTTGAGATGATTCTAGTTGAACTCCAGTTGGTTGGGTTGAGATGAGTCTAGTTGAACTCCAGTTGGTTGGGTTGAGATGATTCTAGTTGAACTCCAGTTGGTTGGGTTGAGATGATTCTCGTTGAACTCCAGTTGGTTGGGTTGAGATGAGTCTACTTGAACTCCAGTTGGGTTGAGATGAGTTTAGTTGAAAACCAATTGGTTGGTTGGAGATGAGTTAAGTTGAATACCAATTGGTTTGATTGAGATGAGTTAAGTTGAACTGCAGTTGGTTGGATTGTGATGAGTTAAGTTGAACTGCAGTTGGTTGGGTTGTGATGAGTTAAGTTGAACTGCAGTTGGTTGGATTGTGATGAGTTAAGTTGAACTGCAGTTGGTTGGGTTGTGATGAGTTAAGTTGAACTGCAGTTGGTTGGGTTGTGATGAGTTAAGTTGAACTGCAGTTGGTTGGGTTGTGATGAGTTAAGTTGAACTGCAGTTGGTTGCTGTATCACTGGTGGGCAGTATCGTTACACTTGCTAGCATAATAAAAATGCCTTTCATCACAAGAGTTCTGTGTTTTTTACAATCCCTTTGATGTATACAATATACATGCTCATTTCTTAGTCCTGTCATTCTTTAATACCTTTATTTATTTACAGAAATGATGCAGAATGGGAATAAATCGAATGGGATCAGATGTCCACCAGGTGAAACTCGGACCAGACCTTCAGTATGTCTTACAAAAGGCTTTCGGTTCCCCATTTTATTCATTTACCTTACAAAGGGGAAACGGGGAGTGATCTCACACAGCTCTCACTTTGGAGCGAGTGTTCTTCTGATCATTTCAGAGTGCACACTCAATTGGTCAGCTCATTCCACCTGTCGCAGTTGCCCCAGGACCAGTCGATTGCATCACTTCTTTGTAACAAAGGTTAAAAACAGGGACAAGATTTTTAATTCATCCTTCTGTCACCATTCCCCCACCAACTCACCTGCTGCAGAAACCCTCCTCCATGCCTTTGTTACCTGTAGACTTGACTATTCCAACGCACTCCTGACTGGCCTCCCACATTCTGCCCTTCATAAACGTGAGGTCATCCAAAACTCTTCTGCCCCGTGTCCTGACTCGCACCAAGTCCCGTTCACCCATCACCCCCTGTTGCTCGCTGACTTACATTGGCTCCCGGTCCGGCAATGCCTTGATTTTAAAATTCCCATCCTTGTTTTCAAATATCTCCATGGCCTCGCCCCCCCTCCCTATCTCTGTAACCTCCTCCAGCCCCTACAACCCTCCCTATCTCTGTAACCTCCTCCAGCCCCTACAACCCTCACTATCTCTGTAACCTCCTCCAGCCCCTACAACCATCCCTATCTCTGTAACCTCCTCCAGCCCCTACAACCCTCCCTATCTCTGTAACCTCCTCCAGCCCCTACAACCCTCCCTATCTCTGTAACCTCCTCCAGCCCCTACAACCCACCCTATCTCTGTAACCTCCTCCAGCCCCTACAACCCTCCCTATCTCTGTAACCTCCTCCAGTCCCTACAACCCTCCCTATCTCTGTAACCTCCTCCAACCCCCTACAACCCTCCCTATCTCTGTAGCCTCCTCCAGCCCCTACAACCCTCCCTATCTCTGTAAGCTCCTCCAGCCCCTGCAACCCTCCCTATCTCTGTAACCTCCTCCAGCCCCTACAACCCTCCCTATCTCTGTAACCTCCTCCAGCCCCTACAACCCTCCCTATCTCTGTAACCTCCTCCAGCCCCCTACAACCCTCCCTATCCCTGTAACCTCTTCCAGTCCTACAACCCTCCCTATCTCTGTAACCTCCTCCAGCCCCAACAATCCTCCCTATCTCTGTAACCTCCTCCAGCCCCCTACAACCCTCCCTATCCCTGTAACCTCTTCCAGTCCTACAACACGCCTTATCTCTGTAACCCCCTCCAGCCCCTACAACCCTCCGTATCTCTGTAACCTCCTCCAGCCCCTACAACCCTCCCTATCTCTGTAACCTCCTCCAGCCCCCTACAACCCTCCCTATCCCTGTAACCTCTTCCAGTCCTACAACCCTCCAAGACCTCTGCGCTGCTCTAATTCTGGAACCTTGCACACTCCCGCTTTCCTTCATTCCACCATTGGCGGTCACGCCTTCAGCTGCCTAGGCCGTAAGCTCTGGAATTCCCTCCCTAAACTTCTCTGCTTCTCTACCTCTCTCTCTTCCTTGCAGACCATCCTAATATCTCTACATTGTCAAAGGAATATTTGAGGATTGTGTCGGTATTCTGCGCAAACCATCAACTTAATTTCCGTGCTAGCCACAGATGTTAACAGCTGCAATGGAGGCACTATCTAAAGGGAGGGTGTCGCCCTGTCTAGTTTATTTGATAACCTGGGTTGTTTGCGTCTAAGAGGTCGGTTTTGAACCACGGAACCGTAGCCAATGATGCCTCCCCATGACTTAAAATGTGGGATTGAGTCGGGGACCTGCTCTCCAAGAGGTCAAGGAGCTGGACAGCAATCGAAAGGGTGCCCACAATTCTGGGAATTAATCCCTTCATCGGACATAAGGCAGAGTGTCAGTGAAATGAGAGGCAACACTCGAACGAAGTCGCTGATGCGATGCCGAGCAGAGCTGATGTCGCAAGAAGCGAACTGAAAAACAAACACACGTAATTATTATTACAAGAGACGGAGAGCCCTTTGGGGTGCTGCTGGTCGTTAATTACCCCATTTCCATGGGGAATATCCCAGCACTGGGGGAATGCGGGATATCATAGGCGCGGCCTGAATGAATTAGTTGAAGAGTCTGGAGGTGACACCAGGCGCGTCACCAGGGGAATCTCTCCGGTATAAGTAAGGCACTGCCTTCAGCTCGGGGATCTGATCCCACACGCGGAGTCCTGTCTGCAGAATCATTGAAGAAGACCGCCCGTCGTTAACAATGCAAAGACCAATAATCCTACAGATCTCATTGGTTTTCGATCATTTTCTTGCAATCGTCTGTATTCCAGGTAATAGATTCCTACAACTCAAAAATGGGGTGTTTAACGTGAGCTCGAGGAACAGGACCTCATCTTTCGATTAGGAACTTTACAGCCTTCTGGACTCAAGATCATAACCTCTGCCCCTATCCTTTTTTTCCATTTATTTTTTTCTCTCTCTCTCACATGGCAGCTGTCGATCATTCAGCTAGTGCCATTTACACTTCATCTAGAGCCATTATTTGTTTCTTAACGTGTCCCATTACCATCTCCTTTTGCCTTGCACCATCATCCCTTTTGTCTCTTAATCTCTCCTGCCTTCCATCCTATCACAGACCTTCCCTTTTGTTCCTTCCTCCCCTCCCCCCGTTCCCGGCCCCTGCACTTTCTTAAAAACCTGTTCCAGTTCCAGCTTTTTCCAGTTCTGACGAAGGGTCATCGACCTGAAACGTTGAGTCTGGTTCTCTCTCCACAGATGCTGCCTGACCTGCTGAGTATTTCCAGCATTTTCTGTTTTTATTTCAGATTTCCAGCATCCGCAGTATTTTGCTTTTGTGTTAGTGTTTATTGTTCTGCTTTTTTGATGATGTTGTAACCTAGATATCCACGGACTGTAGTCAAGTTCAATGCATGACCTTGGAGAAGGTGCAGAGGAGATTGACTAGAATGATACCAGGGATTCACCAGGATGGCAGAAATGACGTATGAGGAGAGATTGGGCCGATTGGGCTTGCACTCGCTGGAGTTTAGAAGAATGAGAGGTGATCTCATTGAAACTTATAAAATTCTGACAGGACTGGACAGACTAGATGCAGGAAGGATGTTCCCGATGGTCGGGGAGTCCAGAACCAGGGGTTACAGTCTAAGGATAAGGGGTAAGCCATTTAGGACAGAAATGAGGAGGAATTTCTTCACCCAGAGAGTGGTGAACCTATGGAACTCTCTACCACAGAAGGCGGTGGAGGCCAGTTCATTAAATATATTCAAAAAGGAGTTGGATATATTTCTTAAGGCTAAAGGGATCAAGGGGTATGGGGAGAAAGCAGGGACCGGGTACTGAATTTGGATGATCAGCCATGATCTCATTGAATGGTGGAGCAGGCTCGAGGGGCCAAATGGCCTACTCCTGCTCCTATCTTCTATGTTTCTATGTTTCTATGCATGAGGGACTCCAGTGACGTGGAGAGATTGGAGGAGCTGGGAGTGTTCTCCTTAGAGCAGAGAAGGTTTAGGGAGATTTAGTAGAGGTGTTTATAATAATTTCAAAGTATTACACATTATTCACAGCACAGAAACAGACCATTCGGCCCAACAGATCCATGCCGGTGTTTATGCTCCACACGAGCCTTCTCTCACCCCTCTTCATCTCACCCCGTCAACAGCTCCTTCTATTCCTTTCTCCCTCACGTGTTTATTTAGCTTCCCCTTGATTGCATCTGCGCTCTTCGCCTCAACCACTCCCTGTGGTAACGAGTTTCACATTCTCACCACTCTCTGGGTAAAGAAGTTTCTCCTGAATTCACTACTGGATTTATTAGTGACTATCTTATATTGATTGCCCTTAGTTCTGGTCTTGACCCACAAGTGGAAACATCTTCTCTACGTCTATCCTATCAAACCTTTCGTACACCTGAAGTCCTCGATCAGGTCACCCCTCAACCTTCTCTTTTCTAGAGAAAAGAGCCCCAGCCTGGTCAGTCTTTCCTTATAGCTATAAGCTCTCAGTTCTGGTATCAGTCCAGTAAATTATTTTTCTAACCTACTCCAGTGACTCTATATCCTTTTTATTATATGGAGACCAGAACTGTATGCAGTGCTCCAAGTGTGGTCTAACCAAGGTATAGGGAGACCAGAACTGTGCGCAGTGCTCCAAGTGTGGTCTAAGCAAGGTATATGGAGACCAGAACTGTTCACAATGCTCCAAGTGTGGTCTAACCAAGGTATATGGAGGCCAGAACTGTGCACAGTGCTCCAAGTGTGGTCTAACCAAGGTATACGGAGACCAGAACTGTGCACAGTGCTCCAAGTGTGGTCTAACCAAGGTATATGGAGACCGGAACTGTGCACAGTGCTCCAAGTGTGGTCTAACCAAGGTATATGGAGACCAGAACTGTGCACAGTGCTCCAAGTGTTGTCTAACCAAGGTATATGGAGACCAGAATTGTGCACAGTGCTCCAAGTGTGGTCTAACCAAGTTATATGGAGACCAGAACTGTGCACAGTGCTCCAAGTGTGGTCTAAGCAAGGTATATGGAGACCAGAACTGTATGCAGTGCTCCAAGTGTGGTCTAACCAAGTTATATGGAGACCAGAACTGTGCACAGTGCTCCAAGTGTGGTCTAAGCAAGGTATATGGAGACCAGAACTGTGCACAGTGCTCCAAGTGTGGTCTAACCAAGTTATAGGGAGACCAGAACTGTTCAGTGCTCCAAGTGTGGTCTAACCAAGGTATATGGAGACCGGAACTGTGCACAGTGCTCCAAGTGTTGTCTAACCAAGGTATATGGAGACCAGAATTGTGCGCAGTGCTCCAAGTGTGGTCTAACCAAGGTATATGGAGACCGGAACTGTTCACAGTGCTCCAAGTGTGGTCTAACCAAGGTATATGGAGACCAGAACTGTGCACAGTGCTCCATGTGTGGTCTAACCAAGGTGTCTGGAGACCAGAACTGTGCACAGTGCTCCAAGTATGGTCTAACCATGTTATACGGAGACCAGAACTGTGCACAGTGCTCCAAGTGTGGTCTAACCAAGGTATATGGAGACCAGAACTGTTCACAGTGCTCCAAGTGTGGTCTAACCAAGGGATATGGAGACCAGAACTGTGCACACTGCTCCAAGTGTGGTCTGTCCAAGGTATATGGAGACCAGAACTGTGCACAGTGCTCCAAGAGTGGTCTAACCAAGGTTCAATACAAGTTTAACACAACTTCTCTGCTTTTCAGCTCTATCCGTCTGGAAGTAAACCCCAGTGCTTTGCTTGCTTTTATTTATTGCCTTATTAACCTGCGTTGCTACTTTTAGTGATCTGTGTGTCTGCACCCCTAGATCCCTCTGTTCCTCTCCCCTATTTAGACACTTAATTTCCTCAGAGTAGGTGACCTCCTTATTCTTCCTACCAAAATGTGCCACCTCAACTTATCTATGTTGAAGTTCATTTGCCAATTACACGCCCATTCTGCAAGTTTATTAATGTCTTTCTGTATCTTGTCACAGTCCTCCTCTGTATTAACTAAGCCCCCTGCCTCCAATTTGGTGCCGTCTGCAAATGTTGAAATGTGACTTCCGTTTCCCGAGTCCAAATCGTTTATGTAGATGGTAAACAATAGTGGTCCCAGCACCGATCCTTGTGGAACACCACTTCCCACCATTTGCCAATCCTAGTAAATTCCTTTAACCTCCCCCCTACTCTCTGTATTCTGTTCTGTAGCCAGGCTTGCTATCCACTCTGCTCCTTGACCCCTGACTTCACATGCTCTGACCTTAGTCATGAGTCTCCCATGAAGGCTTTTTTGGAAATCCAAAAATATATATTATGTCTACTACATTACCCTTATCTGACCTTTCTGTAACTTCTTCGAAGAATTGCATAAGGTTGGTCAAGCATGACCTTCCCTTTTGGAATCCGTGCTGACTATTCTTTATTGCATTTTCAGGTTCAAGGTGTTTTTCAGAGAGAGGAGAGTTTGGGTCGATTGGGCTTGTACTCGCTGGAGTTTAGAAGAATGAGAGGGGATCTCATTGAAACTTATAAAATTCTAACAGGGCTAGACAGACTAGATGCAGGAAGGATGTTCCCAATGGCGGGGGAGTCCAGAACCAGGGGTCACAGTCTAAGGATAAGGGGTAAGCCATTTAGGACTGAGAAGAGGAGGAATTTCTTCACCCAGTGAGTGGTGAACCTGTGGAATTCTCCACCACAGAAGGCAGTTGAGGCCAATTCATTAAATGTATTCAAGAAGGAGTTGGATATATTTCTTGAGGCTAAAGGGATCAAGGGATATGGGTAGAAGGCAGGGACAGGGTACTGAATTTGGATGATCAGCCATGATCTCATTGAATGGCGGAACAGGCTCGAGGGGCCGAATGGCCTACTCCTGCTCCTATCTTCTATGTTTCTATGTTTCTATGACATATTTCATTAAGGGTTCCGTTATCGTTCCTACCACCGACGTTAAGCCAATTGGTCTATAGTTCCCTGGGCTTGTTCTATCTCCCTTTTTATATATAGGAATCACATTCGCTGGCTGCCAGTCCTCTGGCACTATTTCTTTTTCTAATTAATTTTTATATATATTTAAGAGTGCCTCTGCTATCTCTTCCCATTTAATCTACGCAGGTGCAATCCATGTGGACCAGTGGTTTCATCCTCTCTATGTTTGATTAGTTTAACAATTATCTAACCCCCCTCCCCACTTACTATCTTAAATGTCTTTAAATATTTTTTGAACACCCTTTCCAGTGTCATGCCCACCATGTTAGTCTCCCTGGTAAATAATGAGGCAAAGCAACTATTTCATATTTCTGCTCTTTCCTGTGAGTTTATCATATGTATCCCTTATTGGCCCTATCCCTATTCTGATTTTTCTTTTGTTAGCCTATCTGTAGAATAATTTATTTTATCCATGCCTTTGTTACCTCTAGACTTGAATATTCCAATGCACTCCTGGCTGGCCTCCCACATTCTACCCTACGTAAAGTTGAGGTCATCTAAAACTCGGCTGCCCCGTGTCCTAACTCGCACCAAGTCCCGTTCACCCATCACCCCTCTGCTCGCTGACCTACATTGGCTCCCGGTTAAGCAGCACCTCGATTTCAAAATTCTCATCCTTGTTTTCAAATCCCGCCATGGCCTCCTCGCCCCTCCCTATCTCTGTAACCTCCTCCAGCCCCACAACCCCCCGAGATATCTGCGCTTTTCTAATTCTGCCCTCTTGAACATCCCTGATTATAATCGCTCAACCTTTGGCGGCCGCGCCTTCAGCTGCCTGGGGCCCAAAGCTCTGGAATTCCCTGCCTAAACCTCACCGCCTCTCTTTCCTCCTTTAAGACGCTCCTTAAAACCTCTTTCACCAAGTTTTTGGTCACCTGCCCTAATTTCTCCTTATGTGGCTCGGTGTCAAATTTTTCACCTTATCATACTCCTGTGAAGCACCTTGGGACGTTTTACTACATTAAAGGCGCTATATAAATACAAGTTTTTGTAGTTGTTGTTTCTTTTTATATTCCTTGATAATTTAATTTCTCTTTGCCTTCTAAATTGTTTTTTGACTTCTTTCCTAACCTTATTGTATTCCGTGTTGCCATCATGAGGGGTTTTGATAGAGTAAATAAGGAGAAACTGTTTCCAGTGGCAGGAGGGTCGGTAACCAGAGGACACAGATTGAAGGACCAGAGAGGGAAAGGAGGAGAGTTTATTTCAGGCAGGGAGTTGTGATCTGGAATGCGCTGCCTGAAAGGAAGCAGGTTCAAAAGTGACTTTCAAAAAGGGAATCGGATAAATACTTGAAGGGGAAATTATGCAGGGCTGTGGGGAAAGAGAAGGGAGGAGTGGGACTATTTGGACAGCTCGCTCAAAGAGCCGGCACAGGCACGATGGGCCGAATGGCTTCCTTCCTTGATGTATGATTCTATGAATGGGTGCGTCATTCCCTGTCATCCAATCGGTGTGGGTCTCTTGTCTAAGTTATGACTTTGTATGAATGAGCAAGGAAAAGAGTTTCTGATTGGAACTATTATCCCTGATTGAGAGTCTTGCACGCTCTGCTGTGAATTCCGCAACGCTAATGGATCGAAACTACAGGCTTGAACTCACTATTGGATTTCAGTGTGTGTGGCATTCTCTGTTATTTTAATGGAATTACGGAGAGTTACATCGAATTCACAGCGCAGAAACAGGCCATTCAGCCCAACTGGTCCGTGCCGGTGTTTATCTCCACACGAGCCTCCTCCCAACCTTACATCATCTCACACTATCGGCATAACCCTCTATTCATTTCTCCCTCATGTGTTTATCTAGCTTCCCACCTACGCTATTTGCCTCAACCACTCCCTGTGGTAGCGATTTCCACATTCTCACCACTCTCTGAGTAAAGAAGTTTCACCCGAGTTTGGATTTATTAGTGACTATCTTACATTTAGGGACCTATTTTTGGTCTCTCCCACATGTGAAACCATCTTCGCTACGTTTACCCTATGGAAATCTTTCCTAATCTTAAAGACCTCTGTCAGGCCACCTCTCAGACTTCTGCTTTCTTGGGGATAGAGCCCTGACCCATTGATTTGAACAGTTTAACATCTCCACTCAATCGCCTAGCATACTTGCCATAGAGGGAGTGCAGCGAAGGCTCACCAGACTGATTCCTGAGATGGCAGGACTGTCGTATGAGGAGAGATTGGGTCGACTAGGCCTGTATTCACTAGAGTTTAGACGAATGAGAGGGGATCTCATTGAAATGTATAAAATTCTGACAGGGCTAGGACAGGCTGGATGCAGGGAGGATGTTTCCCCTGGCTGGGGGGTCTAGAACCAGGGGTCACAGTCTCAGGATACGGGGTAGGACATTTAGGACTGAGATGAGGAGAAATGTCTTCACTCAGAGGGTGGTGAACCGCTGGAATTCTCTACCACAGAAGGCTGTGGAGGGCAAGTCACTGAATATATTTAAGAAGGAGATAGATTTCTAGACACAAAAGGCATCAAGGGGAGAGAGCGGGAATATGGTATTGAGATAGAGGATCAGCCATGATCATATTGAATGGCGGAGCAGACTCGAAGGGCCGAATGGCCGACTCCTGCTCCTATTTTTCTATGTTTCTAGAATAGTGTCAGAGACACTCATTCATTGGCCAGTGTTTATCCTCCGCCCCAGTAAAGGACTTGAATCACATTTACCCATCCTGTTCCCCTATCCATTCATTCACCCGCCTGTCCAATCAAATCTTGACCGTGGGCAGAGTTTCTGCCTCAACCACTGACTCGGGCTGTGAATCCCAACACCTCACCACTCCCTATGTCAGGACATTTCCTCCGCTTCCTGTTCCCAATCTCTTCCATTTAGTCTTGTATCTGTAGCCCCTGATTCAGGGCGGCTCCCCTTCTTGTGTACGGGGGAGTGGGATTTAGAATCATAGAATCTGACTGCATGGAAGGAGGCCATTTGGCCCCTAACAGTAAAGACATCTTACTCCAATTATATAAGGCCCTGGTGAAACCGTCCCTGGAGTATTGTGGACAGTTCTAGTCTCCTTATCTATACTTGCCATAGAGGGAGTGCAACGAAGGTTCACCAGACTGGTTCCTGGGATGGGGGGATTGTCCTATGAGGACAGATTGAGTAGACTAACATAGAAACATAGATACATAGAAGATAGGAGCAGGAGTAGGCCATTCAGCCCCTCGAGCCTGTTCCGCCATTCAATGCGATCATGGCTGATCATCCAAATTCAGTACCCTGTCCCTGCTTTCTCCCCATACCCCTTGATCCCTTTAGCCTTAAGAAATATATCCAACTCCTGCTTGAATATATTTAATGTATTGGCCTCTACTGCCTTCTGTGGTAGAGAATTCCACAGGTTCACCACTCTCGAGGGGACGAATGGCCTGTTCCTGCTCCTATTTCTTATGTTCTTATCGTGCCTGTGATCGCGCTTTGAAAGAGCTATCGAATTAGACTGGCACGGATAATAACTCATGTGCAGAGGACATCGTCAGATGGTCACAAGCGTGTGGTTTTGATTGCTCACTCTGGCCTCAGCAAGACTAGTTCAACGTTCCTCAAGTGTGTTGTATCTTGTATAAAGTCAATCACGCAGGATAAATGTGGGCTACCATAGAAACATAGAAGATAGGAGCAGGAGTAGGCCATTCGGCCCCTCGAGCCTGCTCTGCCATTTAATGAGATCATGGCTAATCATTCAAATTCAGTACCTGGTCCCTGCCTTCTCCCCATATCCCTTGATCCCTTTAGCCTTAAGAAATATATCCAACTCCTGCTTGAATATATTTAATGAATTGGCCTCTACTGCCTTCTGTGGTAGAGAATTCTACAGGTTCACCACTCTCTGGGTGAAGAAATTCCTCCTCATCTCAGTCCTAAATGGCTTACCCCTTATCCTTAGACTGTGACCCCTGGTTCTGGACTCCCCCACCATCGGGAACATCCTTCCTGCATCTAGTCTGTCTAGTCCTGATAGGATTTTATAAGTTTCAATGAGATCCCCTCTCATTCTTCTAAACTCCAGCGAGTATAAGCCCAATCGACCCAATCTCTCCTCATACGTCATTCCTGCCATCCCAGGTATCAGCCTGGTGAATCTTCGCTGCACTCCCTCCATGGCAAGAACATCCTTCCTCAGATAAGGCGACCAAAACTGCACACAATACTCAAGATGTGGTCTCACCAAGGCCCTGTACAACTGCAGCAAGACATCCTTGTTCCTGTACTCAAATTCTCTCGCTACGAAGGCCGACATACCATTTGCCTTCTTAACCGCCTGCTGCACCTGCATGCTTACCTTCAGCGACTGGTGCACAAGGACACCCAGGTCTCAGCAGCTAATACACCGTTACATTCTATGCGTACGTTGCAGATAGCCAAGCTGGTTTGGTGGTGAGGTTAGCTGCTGCCATTTGTTGGGCAGGTCTGTTAATGTCTTCGGCTTTTTAGTCCACTCCAGACATTCCCACACAAGAGGGCTCATTACTGCTCGCTGTAGCCTGCAATGTCCTATCCCTTCCCAGTACATCCCTAACACAACCCTAATCATACAGTTTCTTGATGGACAGTGTCAGCTGTGGTTCAGTGGGTAACACCCTCACTTCTGAGTCAGAAGGTTGTGGCTTCAAGTCCCACTCCAGAGACTTGAGCACAAAAAGCTGGGCTGACACTCCCAGTGAAGTACTGAGGGAGTGCCGCACTGTCGGAGGGTCAGTACTGAGGGAGCGCTGCACGGTCGGAGGGGCAGAACTGAGGGAGCGCTGCACTGTCGGAGGGGCAGTACTGAGGTAGCACTGCACCGTCGGAGGGGCAGTACTGAGGGAGCGCCGCACTGTCGGAGGGGCAGTACTGAGGGAGCGCCGCACTGTCGGAGGGGCAGTACTGAGGGACCGCCGCACTGTCGGAGGGACAGTATTGAGGGAGCGCCGCACTGTCGGAGGGCAGTAGTGAGGAGCGCTGCACTGTCGGAGGGGCCGTCCTTTGAAAGAGATGTTAAACCGAGGCCCTGTCTTCCCTCTCAGGTGGACATAAAATGTCCCATGGTGCTATTTTGAAGAAGAGCAGGGGGGAGTTCTCCCCGGTGTCCTGGGGCCAATATTTATCCCTCAATCAACATCACTAAAACAGATGATCTGGTCATTATCGCATTGCTGTCTGTGGGAGGTTGCCGTTCGCTAATTGGACCCGATTCCTACATTACAACAGTGACCACACTTCAAAAAGTACTTTATTGGCTGTGAAGCGCTTTGGGACGTGTGGTGGGTGTAAACAGCGCTGGAGAAATGCGAGTCCTTCATTCTTTTATTCCTCTCAATATCCAACACTTTCTCATGATTTTCTTGCAGCTAATTTGATGACGATTGTGATTCTCTCCCGGGGAAAGTGCGAGCTCGCCAAAGGTGTTTCTCTCTACCTGGTCTCCATGGCAACAGCGGATCTACTGGTCGTTGTCTTCTGTGTAATACTCACCTCCCTCTTTAACAGATACTTCCCGTTCTCATTCTTGCTCTACACGGCGGTGTGCAGCACTAACGCCGCGCTGGGTTACGCGGCAATCGACTGCTCCGTCTGGCTGACCATCGCTTTCACCTTTGACCGTTTTGTGGCCATCTGCTGCCACGCCCTGAAGGCCAGATATTGCACCGAGAAAACGGCGGCGGCAGTGATAACGAGCGTGTGCGCGGCCAGCCTTTTACGGAACGTGCCTTTCTACTTCAAGTACCAACCTTACGGCACCTTGGGCGGCATAAATTGGGGCTGCCTCACCCGGCCGGACTTCTTCACCGTGCCCGGTTGGGTGGCGTTCTTCTGGGGCCACCACCTGCTGAACCCATTGATCCCCTACGCCCTGATCCTGTTGCTCAACGCTCTGACCGTCAGGCATATCGTGCTGGCCAATCGAGCCCGCCGGGGACTCCGAGGCCCTGGTAACGGGGACCAGCGAGGAGATCCGGAGATGGCCAAACGGCGGAGGTCCATCATTCTGCTGTTCGTTGTATCAGGCAGTTTTATATTGTTGTGGATGACCAAGATTGGCGTTTTCCTGCTTATGGAAATTTCCAACAGACATTCTTACCCGAGCTACAACCACCCGGTGATTATCGCCGATCAGTCGGGGACTATGCTCTTCTACCTGAGCTCCTGTTCAAACACTGCCGTCTATGCACTGACCCAGAGCAAAGTCAGAGAGGAGCTGAAGAGGATGGCCAAATATCCCTTTACTCTCATCGCCAAGTTATTTACCTGATCGAAGCTACAACCGGGACTGAGACTCCATCACCTCGCACAGCCGATCTTCCTCTGACCACATGCCCGGATCTCCTGGACCTGCAGGACCTGATTTTCCAACCTTTAGACCCCAAGTTCTGAGCTGAGGACGATGCCTTTTCATGAACCGCCGGGCGGATAACGGGCGTTCTCGGATCCGCCTCCGTTGGTCCAAGTGTCAGCTGTGGCTCAGTGGGTAGCACTCTCACCTCTGAGGACATGAAGGTTGTGGGTTCGAGTCCCACTCCAGGGACCTGAGCTCATAAATCCAAGCTGACACTCCCAGTGCCGTGCTGAGGGAGCGCCGCACTGTCGGAGGTGCTGTCTTTCGGATGAGATGTTAAACCGAGGCCCCGTCTGCCCCCTCAGGTGGACGTAAAAGATCCCATGGCCATTATTTCAAAGAAGGGAAGGCAAGTTATCCCCGGTGTCCTGGGGCCAATGTTTATCCCTCAAACAACATAACAAAAACAGATGATCTGGTCATTATCACATGTCTGTTTGTGGGAGCTTGCTGTGCACCAATTGACTGCCGCGTTTCCCACATTACAACACTTCAAAAGTGCTTCATTGGCTGTGAGGAGCTTTGGGACTTCCGGTGGTCGTGCAAGGCGCTATATAAATGCGAGTATTTCTTTCTTTCAATCAGACGGTGGATCTCTGAATGCCCGCGGTGTGTCCGATGGTAAAAGTGAACGCTCCCCCGCTCCTCAATATTTCACGGAAAAACAGACTCGCAAACCGGCCAGGACTGAAATTTGGTCCCAATATTTGGTCGCGCGGTCACAGCCGCGCCCGTTTCCTTTGATGTCACGGGTGGTGAATTTCACCCTAATCCTCCCGGCGGGAATGTGAAGGGAATGGTTCGGCCGCCTGTTGTACAACCCGGCTGGAATTTAATCTGCAATCATCCCGGCACCTCGAGCGACTCCAAATGTCTTTGGAGGTGGTTTTAACTTCCAGCCACGGTGTGAAAGAGGTGATAGTGGATGCTAAAATCGGGCGAGGTTTATGATGAACACCCAGTCCGGTATCACCTGTTTTATATCACGCTGGAAAGTTCAAATGACCTCCTTTTGTCTCTGAGCCATTGACACATGGAAAACCATTATGGAGAAAGTGTCTCGAGTTGTTTTAAAGCCTGTTCAGCAAGATGTAAACATGCGTTAAACGTGGATAAAAGGTCCATTTGGTGTGGGTTGTGTTCTTTGTTTCACCTCAATCCCTTCGCAAACGTCAGCTGATCCAGAAATCATTGACCTCCAAGTTTTCTCCAGGAACCTTGGCCAACCGTCAAAGTAACACCTTCAGCATGAGAACCTGCTGAAAGCAAATGCACAGAGCGAGGGGATGATCGAGTGAAAGGGTGTGGAAACTGGAGGCAGGCGAGGGCAAGGTGTTGGCCAGAACTTAAACCACACAGGTTCACAGCACAGCAGGAGGCCAATCTGTTCTTTGTGGCTTTGCTAGGACGATCCAGAATGAATCCCAGAGCCCCGCACTCTCCCCAGTGCCCTGTATCTTCCTTGGATTCCTACATTTATCCAATTTCCCTTCTAAAGGTTCAGGGGTCTGTTCCCTTACCACTCCCTGCGCTGTGCGTTCCAAGCTCCAACAACCATCTCCTCACTCTCTCAGTGACAGTTTTGAATTGGGGACCCCTCATCACTGAACCCCCTCCCCATACAGAGGGAACAGTCATTCCTTATTCACATTATTAATGCTCTTCATCATTTTAAAATACCTCTATTAAATCTCTCAAACGTTTCTGCTCCCATGGAAATAGTGACAGTAGCTCAAATCTCGTTGTATAGCTAGAGTTCCCCATCTCTGGCACCCTGCTGGTGAATCTATGCTGCTCGCTCGCTCTGGCTATCGTGTCCTTTCTATAATGGGGTGCCTAAAACAAGAATCATAGAATGATTACAGCACAGAAGGAGGCCATTCAGCCCGTCGAGCCCGTGCCGGCTCTCTGCAAGAGCGCTTCAGCTAGTCCCACTCCCCCGCCCTTTCCCCGTAGCCCTGCAAATTTTTCTCCTTCAGGTACTTATGTAATTCCCTTTTGAAAACCACAATTGAGTTTACCCCTCAGGCAGTGCATTCCAGATCCTAACCAGTCGCTGCGTAAAACAGTTTATCCTCGTGTCGCCTTTGGTTCTTCTGCCAATCACCTTAAATCTGTGTCCTCTGGTTCTCGACCCTTCCGCCAATGGGAACAGTTTCTCTCTATCTACTCTGTCCAGACCCCTCATGATTTTGAACACCTCTATCAAATCTCCTCTCAATCTTCTCTGCTCCAAGGAGAACAACCCCAGCTTCTCCAGTCTATCCACGTAACTGAAGTCCCTCATCCCTGGAACCATTCTGGTAAATCTTTTCTGCACCCTTTCTAAGGCCTTCACATCCTTCCTAAAGTGCGGTGCCCGGAATTTGACACAATTCAGGCCGAATCAGTGCCTAGTTGGGACTCAAACTTGGTGCAGTACTGAGGGAGCGCCGCACTGTCTGAGGGGCAGTATTGAGGGAGCGCCACACTGTTGGAGGGGCAGTACTGAGGGAGCGGCGCACTGTCTGAGGCGCAGTATTGAGGGAGCGCCGCACTGTTGGAGGGGCAGTATTGAGGGAGCGCCACACTGTTGGAGGGGCAGTACTGAGGGAGCGCCACACTGTCGGAGGGGCAGTACTGAGGGAGCACTGCACTGTCTGAGGTAGAGCTGAGGAAGCGACGCACTGTCAGAGGGGCAGCACTGAGGGAGCGCTGCACTTTCGGAGGGGCAGTACTGTGGGAGCGCCGCACTGTCGGAGGGTCAGTACTGAGGAAGCTCCGCATTGTCGGAGGGGCAGTACAGAGGGAGTGCCGCACTTTCGAAGGGGCAGTACTGAGGGAGCGCCGCACTGTCGGAGTGGCAGTACCGAGGGAGTGCTGCACTGTCGGAGGGGCAGTACTGAGGGAGCACTGCACTGTCAGCGCGGTAGTACTGAGGGAGGGCCGCACTGTCGGAGTGGAAGTGCTGAGGGAGCGCCGCACTTTCGGAGAGGCAGTACTGAGGGAGCTCCGCAATGTCAGAGGGGCAGTGCTGAGGGAGCGCCGCACTGTCGAAGGGGCAGTACTGAGGGAGCACCACACTGTCGGAGGGGCAGTACCGAGGGATTGCTGCACTGTCGGAGGGGCAGTACTGAGGGAGCGCTGCACTGTCGGCGCGGTAGTACTGAGGGAGCGACGCACTGTCGGATGGACAGTTCTGAGGGAGCTCCGCACTGTCGGAGGGGCAGTACTGAGGGAGCGCCGCACTATTGGAGGGGCAGTACTGAGGGAGCGTTGCACTGTCGGTGGTGCAGTACTGAGGGAGTGCTGCACTGTCGGAGGGGCAATATTGAGGCAGTGCTGCACTGTCACAGGGTCAGTACTGAGGGAGTGCTGCACTGTCGTAGGGGCAGTACTGAGGGAGCGCCGCACTGTCGGAGGGGCAGTACCGAGGGAGCGTCCTGCACTGTCAGAGGAGCAGTACTGAGGGAGTGCCGCAGTGTCGCAGGGTCAGTACTGAGGGAGCACTGCACTGTCGGAGGGGTAGTTCCGAGGGAGTGCTGCACTGTCGGAGGGGCTGTACTGTGGGAGCGCTGCACTGTCAGAGATGCAGTACTGAGGGAGAGCTGCACTGTCGGAGGGGCAGTACTGAGGGATCACCCTGCACTGTCAGGGGAGCAGTACTGAGAGAGCACTGCACTGTCAGCGGGGCAGTTCTGAGGGAGCGCTGCACTGTGCAGGGACAGTACTGTGGAAGCGCTGCACTGGTGGAGGGGCTGTACTGAGGGAGCGCCACACTGTGGAGGGACAGTTCTGAGGTTGCGCTGCACTGTGGGAGGGGCAGGACAGAGGGAGCGCCGCACTGTCAGAGGGGCAGTACTGAGGGGGCGCTGTACTGTCGGAGGGGCAGTACCGACGGACTGCTGCACTGTCGGAGGGGCATTACTGAGGGAGCGCTGCACTGTCGGCGCGGTAGTACTGAGGGAGCGCTGCACTGTCGGAGGGTCAGTACTGAGGGAGCGCCGCACAGTCGGAGGGGCAGTACTGAGGGAACGCTGCACTGTCGGAGGAGCAATACTGAGGAGGGGCTGTACTGTCGGAGGGGCAGTATTGAGGGAGCGTTGCACTGTCGGTGGGGCAGGACTGAGGGAGTGCCGCACTGTCGGACGGGCAGTACTGAGGGATTGCCGCACTGTCGGACGGGCAGTACTGAGGGAGCGCCGCACTGTCGGACGGGCAGTACTGAGGGAGCGCCACACTGTCGGAGGGGCATTACAGAGGGAACGCTGCACTGTCGGAGGGTCAGTACTGAGGGGGTGCCGCACAGTCGGATGGGCAGTACTGAGGGAACGCTGCACTTTCAGAGGGGCAGTACTGAGGGAGCGCCACACTGTCGGAGGGGCATTACAGAGGGAACGCTGCACTGTCGGAGGGGCAGTACTGAGGGAGCACTTCACTGTCGGAGGGGCAGTACTGAGGGAACGCCTCACTGTCGGAGGAGCAATACTGAGGGGGCGCTGTACTGTCGGAGGGGTAGTACTGAGGGAGCGCTGCACTGTCGGCACGGTAGTACTGAAGAAGCGCCGCACTGTCGGAGGGGCAGTACTGAGGGAGAGCTGCACTGTCGGAGGGTCAGTACTGAGGGAGTGCAGCACAGTCGGATGGGCAGTACTGAGGGAACGCTGCACTGTCGGAGGAGCAATACTGAGGGGGCGCTGTACTGTCGGAGGGGCAGTACTGAGGGAGCGTTGCACTGTCGGTGGGGCAGGACTGAGGGAGTGCCGCACTGTCGGACGGGCAGTACTGAGGGAGTGCCGCACTGTCGGACGGGCAGTACCGAGGGAGCACCGCACTTTCAGATGGGCAGTACTGAGGGAGCGCCACACTGTCGGAGGGGCATTACAGAGGGAACGCCGCACTGTCGGAGGGGCAGTACTGAGGTAGCGCCTCACTGTCGGAGGGGTAGTACTGAGGGAATGCCGCACTGTCGGAGGAGCAATAATGAGGGGGCGCTGTACTGTCGGAGGGGCAGTACTGAGGGAGCGTTGCACTGTCGATGGGGCAGTACTGAGGGAGTGCTGCACTGTCGGAGGGGCAGTATTGAGGCAGCGCTGCACTGTCGCAGGGTCAGTACTGAGGGAGTGCTGCACTGTTGCAGGATCAGTACTAAGGGAGCACTGCACTGTCGGAGGGGCAGTACTGAGGGTGCACTGCACTGTTGGAGGGGCAGTACTGAGGATGCGACGCACTGTTAGAGGGGCAGTACTGAGGGAGAGCTGCACTGTCAGAGGGGAAGTACTGAGGGAGCGTCCTGCACTGTCAGAGGAGCAGTACTGAGAGAGCACTGCACTGTCAGTGGGGCAGTTCTGAGGGAGCGCTGCACTATGAAGGGACAGTACTGCGGAAGTGCTGCACTGGTGGAGGGGCTGTCCTGAGGGAGCGTCACACTGTGGAGGGACAGTACTGAGGGTGCGCTGCACTGTCGGAGGGGCAGTACTGAGGGAGCGCCGCACTGTCAGAGGGGCAGTACTGAGGGAGCGCCACACTGTCGGAGGGGCAGTACTGAGGGAGCGCCGTATTGTTGGAGGAGCAGTACTGAGGGGGCGCTCTACTGTCGGAGGGGCAGTACTGAGGGAGTGCTGCACTGTCGGATGTGCAGTACTGAGGGAGCGCTGCACTGTCGGAGGGGCAGTACTGAGGGAGCACTGCACTGTCTGAGGGGCAGTACTAAGGAAGCGACGCACTGTCAGAGGGGCAGCACTGAGAGAGCGCTGCACTTTCGGAGGGGCAGTACTGTGGGAGCGCTGCATTGTCGGAGATGCAGTACTGAGGGAGAGCTGCACTGTCAGAGGGGCAGTACTGAGGGAGCGCCGCACTGTCAGAGGGGCAGTACTGAGGGAACGCCGCACTGTCGGAGGGGCAGTACTGAGGGAGCGCTGCACTGTCGGAAGGGCAGTACAGACTGAGCGCCGCACTGTCGGAGGGGCAGCACTGAGAGAACGCCGCACTGTCGGAGGGGCAGTACTGAGGGAGCTCTGCACATTTCGAGATGCAGTACTGAGGAAGCGCTGCACTGTCGGAGGTGCAGTACGGAGGGAGCGCTGCACTGTCAGAGGGGCAGCACTGAGGGAGCGCCGCACTGTCAGAGGGGCAGTACTGAGGGAGTGCTGCACTGTTGGAGGGGCAGCACTGAGGGAACGCCGCACTGTCGGAGTGGCTGTACTGTGGGAGCGCTGCACTGTCAGAGATGCAGTACTGAGGGAGAGCTGCCCTGTCATGGGGGGAAGTACTGAGGGAGCGTCCTGCACTGCCAGAGGAGCAGTACTGAGAGAGCACTGCACTGTCAGTGGGGCAGTTCTGACGGAGCGCTGCACTGTGCAGGGACAGTACTGCGGAAGTACTGCACTGGTGGAGGGGCTGTACTGAGGGAGCGTCACACTGTGGAGGGACAGTACTGCGGGTGCGCTGCACTGTCGGAGGGGCAGTACTGAGGGAGCGCCACACTGTCGGAGGGGCAGTACTGAGGGAGCACCGTATTGTTGGAGGAGCGGTACTGAGGGGGCGCTCTACTGTCGGAGGGGCAGTACTGAGGGAGTGCTGCACTGTCGGAGGTGCAGTATTGAGGGAGAGCTGCACTGTCAGAGGGGCAGTACTGATGGAGCGTCCTGCATTGTCAGTGGAGCAATACTGAGAGAGCGCTGCACTGTCAGCGGGGCAGTTCTGAGGGGGCGCTGCACTGTGCAGGGACAGTACTGAGGGAGCGCCGCACTGTCGGAGGGGCAGTACTGAGGGAGCGCCGCACTGTCAGAGGGGCAGTACTGAGGGAGTGCCGCACTGTCGGAGGGACAGTACTGAGGGAGCACCGCACTGTCAGAGGGGCAGTACTGAGGGAACGCCGCACTGTCATAGGGGCAGTACTGAGGGAGCTCTGCACTGTTCGAGATGCAGTACTGAGGAAGCGCTGCACTGTCAGAGGGGCAGTACTGAGGGAGCTCTGCACTGTTCGAGATGCAGTACTGAGGAAGCGCTGCACTGTCAGAGGGGCAGTACTGAGGGAACGCCGCACTGTCAGAGGGCCAGTACTGAGGGAGTGCCGCACTGTCGGTGTGGCAGTACTGAGGGAGCGCAGCACTGTCGGAGGGGCAGTACTGAGGGAACGCCGCATTGTCGGAGGGGCAGTACTGAGGGAGCGCCGCACTGTCAGAGGGGCAGTACTGAGTGAGCGCTGCACTGTCGGAGGGGCAGTACAGAGTGAGCACCGCACTGTCGGAGGCGCAGTACTGAGTGAGCGCTGCACTGTCGGGGGAGCAATACTCAGGAGGCGCTGTACTGTCGGAGGGGCAGTACTGAGGGAGCGTTGCACTGTCGGTGGGGCAGTACTGAAGGAGTGCTGCACTGTCGGAGGGGCAGTATTGAGTCAGCGCTGCACTGTCGCAGGGTCAGTACTGAGGGTGTGCTGCACTGTCGGAGGGGCAGTACTGTGGGTGTGCTGCACTGTCGGCGATGCAGTACGGAGGGCGTGCCGCACTGTCGCAGAGTCAGTACTGAGGGAGCACTGCACTGTCGGAGGGGCAGTACAGAGGGAGCCTCCTGCACTGTCAGAGGAGCAGTACTGAGAGAGCACTGCACTGTCAGCAGGGCAGTTCTGAGGGAGCGCAGCACTGTGCAGGGACAGTACTGCGGAAGCGCTGCACTGGTGGAGGGGCTGTACTGAGGGAGCGCCACACCGTGGAGGGACAGTACTGAGGGTGCGCTGCACTGTCGGAGGGGCAGTACTGAGGGAGCGCCACACTGTCGGAGGGGCAGTACTGAGGGAGCGCCCCACTGTTGGAGGAGCAGTACTGAGGGGGCGCTCTACTGTCGGAGGGCAGTACTGAGGGAGTGCTACACCTTCGGAGGTGCAGTACTGAGGGAGCGCTGCACTGTCGCAGGGTCAGTACTGAGGGAGCACTGCACTGTCTGAGGGGCAGTACTGAGAAGCGATGCACTGTCAGAGGGGCAGCACTGAGGGAGCGCTGCAGTGTCGGAGGGTCAGTACTGTGGGAGCGCTGCACTGTCGGAGATGCAGTACTGAGGGAGCATCCTGCACTGTCAGAGGAGCAGTACTGAGAGAGCGCTGCACTGTCAGCGGGGCAGTACTGAGGGAGCGCTGCACTGCCGGATGTGCAGTACTGTGGGAGGGCCGCACTGTCAGAGGGGCAGTACTGTAGGAGCGCCGCACTGTCAGAGGGGCGGTATTGTGGGAGCGCTTCACTGTCGGAGGGGCAGTACTGAGGGAGCGCCGCACTGTCGGAGGGGCAGTACTGAGGGAGCGCCGCACTGTCGGAGGTGCAGTACTGTGGGAGCACCGCACTGTCGCACGGACAGTACAGAGGGAGCACTGCACTGTCGGAGGTGCGGTCTTTCTGATGAGATTTTAAACCCAAGCCCC
Organism: Somniosus microcephalus; assembly: GCF_052327205.1. Classification (NCBI taxonomy): domain Eukaryota; kingdom Metazoa; phylum Chordata; class Chondrichthyes; order Squaliformes; family Somniosidae; genus Somniosus; species Somniosus microcephalus. The sequence continues at coordinate 206,812,103 of NC_140998.1, read as the reverse complement.
GTCTGCGATCTCAGGTGGAGATTAAATTTCCCATGGGCACTACCGGAAGAAGGACACAGGAGGTTTCCTGCCTCCCAGTTACCACTCAGCCAACAACTCTAAACAGAGAATCTAATCATTTTTCCTTCAGCTGTTGGTGGGATCTTGCTGTGTGTAAATTTGGCTGCTGTGATTTCCTGCATTACAAAAGTGACTGCACTTCTAAAATACTTTTATCGTTGGAACAACGCAGATATTATCGAAGTGTTTAAAGCGATGAAAGGTTGGGGCAGGGTCGCTGGAAGCTGACCGCCTGCAGTAGTCGATGGGTCTAGAATGAGGGGCCAGCGATACAAGATTAAATGTAAGAGATTTAGGCCAGAGGGCAGGAGAAACATCTTCACACAGAGAGTTGTGAGGCTGTGGCGTTCACTTCCAGGAGCAGTGATTGAGGCAGATGTGATGTCAACCTTCAGGAGTAACTTCTTTACCCAGAGAGTGTTGAGAGTTTGGAACTCGCTACCTCCAGGGGTGGTTGAGGTGACTGGTATAGATGCATTTAAGGGGACCGCCTCAGATAATGAAGCAGTCCATGCCCGCATGCAACAAGACCTGGACGACGTTCAGGCTTGGGCTGCTAAGTGGCTGGTAACATTCGTGCCACACAAGTGCCAGGCAATGACTATCTCCAATAAGTGATAGTCTAACTACCGCCCCTTGACATTCAACGGTATTACCATCGCCAAATCCCCCACCATCAACATCCTGGGGGGTCACAATTGACCAGAAACTTAACTGGACCAGCCACATAAATACTATGGTTCGCAGCAAGCAGGTCAGAGGCTGGGTGTTCCGTGGCGAGTGTCTCACCTCCTGACTCCCCAAAGCCTTTCCACCATCTACAAGGCACAAGTCAGGAGTGTGAGGGAATACTCTCCACTTGCCTGGATGAGTGCAGCTCCAACAACACTCAAGAAGCTCGACACCATCCAGGACAAAGCAGCCTGCTTGATTGGCACCCCATCCACCACCTTAAACATTCACTCCCTCCACCACCGGCGCACCGTGGCTGCAGTGTGTATTATCTAAAAGATGCACTGCAGCAACTCGCCAAGACTTCTTCGGCAGCACCTCCCAAACCCGCGACCTCTTCCACCTAGAAGGACGAGGGCAGCAGGCGCATGGGAACACCATCACCTCCAAGTTCCCCTCCAAGTCACACACACAATCCTGACTTGGAAACATATCGGCCGATCCTTCATCGTCGCTGGGTCCAAATCCTGGAACTCCCTCCCTAACAGCACTGTGGGAACACCTTCACCACACGGACTGCAGCGGTTCAAGAAGGCAGCTCACCACCGCCTTCTCAAGGGGCAACTGGGGATGGGCAATAAGATCCCATCCAGTCTAATCCCACTCTCCTGCTCACTCCGCACACCATTTAATATCCCGTCAAATCTAACCCCACCTTCCTCACTGCCCATACCCTTGACTATCCCACTCCGTTGACCTGAATGGAAATAAACAGTAGGCGGTGAGTAAAAGGAGTCTGAAAGGAAGGCTCAGTGAGTGTTTATAAAATGAGGCACCTCACCTTGTTATGATCACATGCCAATACAGGGCGAACATTCCATGCATATTTTCAGGGATGCGTGTCTGTTTGCCACTGTTAGCTTCTAATATTTCTTTGCTTCCTCTTGATCGACACATAGGAAGAAGGCAGTTTGCAAACACAGAGTGTCACTTCTGCTCTGTGCTGTGGGCTCGCCACATCAAAGGGCAAAATGAAGGTGTCGTTCTGCATTGTCATCATCGGCACTTGGTTTCCTGAGCGAGACCACTGCCGAACCGAACGAGCAATAAAAAAGCAAATTATTATTTAAATGAAGGGAGACTACAAAATGCTGCGGCACAGAGGGATCTGGGGGTCCTCGTACATGAAACACAAAAGGTTTGCATGCAGGTACAGCAAGTAATTAGGATTGCAAATGGAGTGTTGGCCTTTATTGCAAGGGGGATGGAGTATAAAAGAAGGGAAGTCCTGCCACATCTGTAAAGAGCTCTGGTGAGACCACACCTGGAGTACTGCGCACAGTTTTGGTCTCCTTATTTAAGGAAGGATATACTTGCATTGGAGGCTGTTCAGAGAAGGTTCGCGAGGTTGATTCCGGAGATGAGGGGGTTGACTTATGAGGAAAGGTTGAGCAGGTTGGGCCTATACTCATTGGAGTTTAGAAGAATGAGAGGTGATCTTATTGAAACATATAAGATTCTGAGGGGGATTGACAGGGTAGATGCTGAGAGGATGTTTCCCCTCGTGGGGGAATCTAGAACTAGGGGGCATAGTTTCAGAATAAGGGGGTCGTCCATTTAAAACGGAGATGAGGAGGAATTTCTTCTCTCAGAAGGTCGTGAATCTGTGGAATTCTCCAAAGCGCAGAGAGCTGTGGAGGCGGAGTCACTGAATATATTTAAGGTGGATATAGACCGATTTTTGAACGATAAGGGAGTCAAGGGTTATTGGGAGCGGGCAGGAAAGTGGAGTTCAGGCCAAGATCAGATCAGCCATGATCTTATTGAATGTCGGAGCAGGCTCGAGGGGCCAAATGACCGACTCCTGCTCCTAATTCTTATGTTCTTATGTTCTAGGTAAATAGATTCTCCCTGCCCACGATTTTAATGCTCAGGTTTGGTGATGTCTAGTTAACCATGATGTGAACCCCAGACTCGAATTCATACATGGCACAATTCCAGTATTTATGTGGGAACTGAGTTTCAGAGCTCCCTCGAGTGGCTCAGTGAGTTAAAATGTTCAGCAACTGAGGGATCTTCTCAGATGGTCCCCGGTCGGTTTGGCACCTCCATCCCCATCCCTGATTTAGAGGTATGTAGGTTCAAACCCCACTCCAGGGATTTGAGTGCATAATCTAGGCCGAGACTCCCAGTGCCAGTACCGTGGGAGCGCTGCATCTGTGCAAGATGCTGTCTTTAATCTGAGACATTAATCTCCGTCTCTCTGTTCAGGACAGTTTTAAACCGAGGCTCCGTCTCTCTGTTCAGTGGGGATGTTAAACTGAGGCCCCGTCTCCCTGTTCAGGGGGGATGTTAAATCGAGGCCCCGTCTCCCTGTTCAGGGGGGATGTTAAACTGAGGCCCCGTCTCCCTGTTCAGGGGGGATGTTAAATCGAGGCCCCGTCTCCCTGTTCAGGGGGGATGTTAAACCGAGGCCCCGTCTCCCTGTTCAGGGGGGATGTTAAACCGAGGCCCCGTCTCCCTGTTCAGGGGGATGTTAAACCGAGGCCCCGTCTCCCTGTTCAGGGGGGATGTTAAACCGAGTCCTCGTCTCCCTGTTCAGGGGGGATGTTAAACCGAGGCCCCGTCTCCGTGTTCAGGGAGGATGTTAAACCGAGGCCCCGTCTCCCTGTTCAGTGGGGATGTTTAAACGAGGCCCCATCTCCCTGTTCGGAGGATGTTAAACCGAGGCCCATCTCCCTGTTCAGGGGATGTTAAACCGAGGCCCCGTCTCCCTGTTCAGGGGATGTTAAACCGAGGCCCCGTCTATCTGTTCAGGGGGATGTTAAACCGAGGCCCATCTCCCTGTTCAGAGGATGTTAAACCGAGGCCCCGTCTCCCTGTTCAGGGGATGTTAAACCGAGGCCCCGTCTCCCTGTTCAGGGGATGTTAAACCGAGGCCCCGTCTCCCTGTTCGGGGGATGTTAAACCGAGGCCCCGTCTCCCTGTTCAGGGGGGATGTTAAACCGAGGCTCCGTCTCCCTGTTAAGGGGGATGTTGAACCGAGGCCCCGTCTCCCTGTTCAGGGGGGATGTTAAACCGAGGCCCCGTCTCCCTGTTAAGGGGGATGTTGAACCGAGGCCCCGTCTCTCTGTTCAGGGGGGGTGTTAAACCGAGGCCCCGTCTCCCTGTTCAGGGGGGATGTTAAACCGAGGCCCCGTCTCCCTGTTCAGGGGGAATGTTAAACCGAGGCCCCGTCTCCCTGTTCAGGGGGATGTTAAACCGAGGCACCACCTCTGTTCAGGGGGGATGTTAAACCGAGGCCCCGTCTCCCTGTTCAGGGGGGATGTTAAACCGAAGCCCCGTCTCCCTGTTCAGGGGGGATGTTAAACCGAGGCCCCGTCTCCCTGTTCAGGGGGAATGTTAAACCGAGGCCCCGTCTCCCTGTTCAGGGGGATGTTAAACCGAGGCACCACCTCTGTTCAGGGGGGATGTTAAACCGAGGCCCCGTCTCCCTGTTTAGGGGGGATGTTAAACCGAGGCCCCGTCTCCCTGTTTAGGGGGGATGTTAAACCGAGGCCCCGTCTCCCTGTTCAGGGGGGATGTTTAAACGAGGCCCCATCTCCCTGTTCAGAGGGGATGTTAAACCGAGGCCCCGTCTCCCTGTTCAGGGGGGATGTTAAACCGAGGCCCCGTCTCCCTGTTCAGGGAGGGTGTTAAACCGAGGCCCCGTCTCCCTGTTCAGGGGGAATGTTAAACCGAGGCCCCGTCTCCCTGTTCAGGGGGGATGTTAAACCGAGGCCCCGTCTCCCTGTTCAGGGGGGATGTTAAACCGAGGCCCCGTCTCCCTGTTCAGGGGGGATGTTAAACCGAGGCCCCGTCTCCCTGTTCAGGGGGGATGTTAAACCGAGGCCCCGTCTCCCTGTTCAGGGGATGTTAAACCGAGGCCCCGTCTCACTGTTCAGGGGGGATGTTAAACCGAGGCCCCGTCTCCCTGTTTAGGGGGGAAGTTAAACCGAGGCACCACCTCTGTTCCGGGGGATGTTAAACCGAGGTCCCGTCTCCCTGTTCAGGGGGGATGTTTAAACGAGGCCCCATCTCCCTGTTCAGAGGATGTTAAACCGAGGTCCCGTCTCCCTGTTCAGGGGGAATGTTTAAACGAGGCCCCATCTCCCTGTTCAGAGGATGTTAAACCGAGGCCCATCTCCCTGTTCGGGGGGATGTTAAACCGAGGCCCCGTCTCCCTGTTTAGGGGGGATGTTAAACCGAGGCCCCGTCTCCCTGTTTAGGGGGGATGTTAAACCGAGGCCCCGTCTCCCTGTTCAGGGGGGATGTTAAACCGAGGCCCCGTCTCCCTGTTCAGGGAGGGTGTTAAACCGAGGCCCCGTCTCCCTGTTCAGGGGGAATGTTAAACCGAGGCCCCGTCTCCCTGTTCAGGGGGGATGTCAAACCGAGGCCCCGTCTCCCTGTTTAGGGGGGATGTTAAACCGAGGCCCCGTCTCTCTGTTCAGGGGGGATGTTAAACCGAGGCCCCGTCTCCCTGTTCAGGGAGGGTGTTAAACCGAGGCCCCGTCTCCCTGTTCAGGGGGGATGTTAAACCGAGGCCCCGTCTCCCTGTTTAGGGGGGATGTTAAACCGAGGCCCCGTCTCCCTGTTCAGGGGTGATGTTAAACCGAGGCCTATCTCCCTGTTCAGGGGGGATGTTAAACCGAGGCCCCGTCTCCCTGTTCAGGGGGGATGTTAAACCGAGGCCCCGTCTCCCTGTTCAGGGGGGATGTTAAACCGAGGCCCCGTCTCACTGTTCAGGGGGGATGTTAAACCGAGGCCCCGTCTCCCTGTTCAGGGGGGATGTTAAACCGAGGCCCCGTCTCCCTGTTTAGGGGGGATGTTAAACCGAGGCACCACCTCTGTTCAGGGCGATGTTAAACCGAGGTCCCGTCTCCCTGTTCAGGGGGGATGTTTAAACGAGGCCCCATCTCCCTGTTCAGAGGATGTTAAACCGAGGTCCCGTCTCCCTGTTCAGGGGGGATGTTTAAACGAGGCCCCATCTCCCTGTTCAGAGGATGTTAAACCGAGGCCCAACTCCCTGTTCGGGGGGAAGTTAAACCGAGGCCCCGCCTCCCTGTTTAGGGGGGATGTTAAACCGAGGCCCCGTCTCCCTGTTCAGGGGGGATGTTAAACCGAGGCCCCGTCTCCCTGTTTAGGGGGGATGTTAAACCGAGGCACCACCTCTGTTCAGGGGGGATGTTAAACCGAGGTCCCGTCTCCCTGTTCAGTGGGGATGTTTAAACGAGGCCCCATCTCCCTGTTCAGAGGATGTTAAACCGAGGCCCATCTCCCTGTTCGGGGGGATGTTAAACCGAGGCCCATCTCCCTGTTCAGAGGATGTTAAACCGAGGCCCCGTCTCCCTGTTCAGGGGATGTTAAACCGAGGCCCCGTCTCCCTGTTCAGGGGATGTTAAACCGAGGCCCCGTCTCCCTGTTCGGGGGATGTTAAACCGAGGCCCCGTCTCCCTGTTCGGGGGATGTTAAACCGAGGCCCCGTCTCCCTGTTCGGGGGATGTTAAACCGAGGCCCCGTCTCCCTGTTCAGGGGGATGTTAAACCGAGGCCCCGTCTCCCTGTTCAGGGGGATGTTAAACCGAGGCCCCGTCTCCCTGTTCAGGGGGGATGTTAAACCGAGGCCCCGTCTCCCTGTTCAGGGGGATGTTAAACCGAGGCCCTGTCTCCCTGTTCAGGGGGATGTTAAACCGAGGCCCCGTCTCCCTGTTCAGGGGGATGTTAAACCGAGGCCCCGTCTCCCTGTTCAGAGGATGTTAAACCGAGGCCCCGTCTCCCTGTTCAGAGGATGTTAAACCGAGGCCCCGTCTCCCTGTTCGGGGGATGTTAAACCGAGGCCCATCTCCCTGTTCGGGGGATGTTAATTTTTTAATTCCGGAGATGAAGGGGTTGTCTTATGAAGAAAGTTTGAGCAGGTTGGGCCGATACTCATTGGAGTTCAGAAGAATGAGAGGGGATCTTATTGAAACATATAAGATACTGAGGGGGCTCGACAAGGTAGGTACAGAGAGGATGTTTCCCCGCATGGGGAAATCTAGAACTCGGGGGCACAGTCTCAGAATAAAGGGTCGCCCTTTTAGAACTGAGATGAGGAGGAATTTCTTCTCTCAGAGGGTCGTAAATCTGTGGAATTCTCTGCCCCAGGGCGCTCTGGAGGCTGGGTCATTAAATACATTTAAAGTGGAGATAGGCAGATATTTGCAAGATAAGGGAGTGAAGTGTTGTGTATGTACCTTTAAGGGAATAACTGGTCTCAGGCTGCAGTACCGGCAGTGACCACCCCTGTATAAAAGGCGCTAGAGAGCCTCTGTAGTTTCAGTTTCCCGATTGACTCCTTTCAGTAAAGACTTGTTTTGTTCAACTCCTGCTGTCCGTGTCTCAATCATACACGGACATAATACTGGCGACGAGCAGATACGAACTTACCTACAGTCTGCACCACCTCCTGGGATCCATTCCTGCAGTGAAGTGAGCAGAGGTCGAGGCCAGAAGGAAGAAAGAAGCAGTAAAAACGAGCGTTGACCGTGGGCATCCGCCCCTGTGTTAGCGGAGTTGAAGATTGCTGGAGAAGCTGTTGAAAGCGGGGCCTGGTTCCTGTCGACGGTGCTTCAGCTAATCGGGCTGGTGGCAGGTAGTACACTGAACCTTCCTGGGCTGCGGCGGTCACGAACTCAAGCGGGTGGCTTACAACGGGGCCGAGCAGCGTTGTCGGGAAGAGGAGAGAGAGACGGTGGAGCACACAGGGCGTGGCCGGTGCTACAAAGCCGGGCTGCGTATAGACCCGAGAAGAGGGAGGCAAGAGTCCCACAGGGTTGTTCCACGATGGGAAAATAATAAAAAAAAGAAATATTAAACACGCAGGAAACCGCGAGGAGCTGCAGGTTGCAATGGAAACCACGGAAAGCAGCGCTAGTAACAGCGGGGAAGAAGGCAAAAGCGTGGGAGGCGCCATCTTAATCAGCGGGGGAAGAAGGCAAAGCGCGGGAGGCGCCATTTTGTTAAATCGGGGAAGAAGGCAAAGCACGGGAGGCGCCATTTTAGATTTTCAAGATGCCGAAGACTGGCTGTATCACTGCCTTTGATAATACAATAGAGGACTGGACCACGTATGTGGAAAGAGTTGAGGTATATTGCGAGGCAAACAAAATAGCCGATGAGGAAAAGGCATCGGTATTGCTAAACTTAATGGGCGCTAGAACGTACGGCCTATTGCGGGACCTGATTACTCCAGCCAAACCGAAGGCGAAGCGTTTTAATGAAATTGTTGCTGTCCTACAGGAACACCTAAACCCTGCACCGCTGTTGATAGCCGAAAGATTTAAATTCCACAGGAGAACTCAGCATAAAGATGAGAGCAATGCTGAGTACATTACGGAACTATGCAAGCTATCAAAGCACTGCCAGTTCGGAGCAGGACTGGCAGATACACTCCGGGACAAATTTGTCTGTGGGCTCCTGAGTGAAGGAACACAGAAGAAGTTACTCTCAGAGAATGAGCTGATGCTAGATAAGGCTTTCAGCGTGGCAGTATCATACGAAGCAGCAGCCAGGGGAGCTGCGGAAATTCAACAAAAGCCACAGGAATACGGCACCCACGAAATGACATGGGGATTTGCAAAATGTTATCGCTGCGGCAGAACTAACCATGACCAGAAGGACTGCTGGTCCAAGGACAAAATATGCAGGCAATGCGGAAAGATGGGACACATTGCACGAGTTTGCAGGTCTGTGAAGAAGACCAGTGACAACAAAAAGGCTACTAAGGAACCGTACAAGAAAGTACAAAAGATGACGGACAGTAGTTCCGAAGACCAGATGAGCGATAGTGAATCCGGGAACAGGAGACTAAGCTGTCTCAAACTTCACAATGTGATCGCAAAAGAGGATCACCGAACCATTTGGGTCACCCTCACGATAGCAGGGTCCCAAGTTAAAATGGAATTGGATACAGGATCAGCGCTAACCATCATGAATCGACGAGACTACGAGCGGCTATTCTCACACATACACATGAGAGAGACATCCATCGTCTTGACGATGTATACGGGGCAAAAAGTATACCCCAGAGGAAAAATAAGGGTGCCTGTCGAATACAACGGCAAGAAAATACGGAAATTGTATCTCTACATACTGCAAAATGGTGGACCACCGTTATTGGGACGTGAATGGATCAGGAAGATAAGCTTAGATTGGCACTCCATTCATGCAATGACGGTGGACGGTAAAAAAGATGAAGACGTCACTCCTGGACGATTGTCAACAATCTTAGCTAACGCCAAAGAGGTATTTCAACAAGAACTGGGCACTCTTAAAGGCGTAACCGCCTCGATAAAAATAGAAGAGAATGCAATTCCCAAGTTTTTCAAAGCAAGACCGGTACCATATGCAATTCGCCCAGCCATCGAGGCAGAGCTGGAGAATCTGGAGAAGGCAGGCGTGTTGTCTAAGGTCGACTGGAGCGAGTGGGCAACACCCATCGTTCCTGTCATGAAGAAAACGTTAAGCAATAAGTCTGAGGAGCCGAGGAAGGTTCGCATCTGTGGGGATTTCAAGGTGACGGTGAACCCAGTCCTTCACACAGTACAATATCCTCTTCCAAGGATAGAATACATCTTCGCCTCACTGTCTGGAGGGAAGCGTTTTACAAAAATTGACCTAGCACAAGCATATTTGCAGATGGAGGTTGAAGAATCCTCTAGGAAGTATCTCACGATAAACACTCACAAAGGTCTTTACCAGTATCATCGATTGGTATTCGGAGTAGCATCGGCTCCGGCGATATGGCAACGAGCGATGGAACAAGTCCTGCAAGGGATTCCGGGGACTCAGTGTTACTTGGACGACATCCTTGTGACAGGTGAAGATGACAGTGAACACCTTAACAACCTAGAACAGGTGCTCACTAGACTACGGGAACATGGGCTACGAGCCAACCGCCCCAAGTGCGAGTTTTTTAAGAAACAGATATCATATTGTGGCCACGTGATTGATGAAGAGGGGTTACATAAGTCCCCTTGTAGGATTTGCAAAAATCCAGAAAATACAGTCTAGATTGTAAAACCCCTGAAATGGCCACACTGTGAGAACACAAGATGGAGTTGGCAGTTCTCATGGCTCAGTTCAAAAGGACACACCAGCAGTATCTTAGAGCAGCCTGAGTCATCACCGATTAGAAGATTCCAGAACTTACTGCTATTGATATGATAATATGGTTACAGCAGTAACGAACTCGTAAACAAAAGTATTTGCACCTGGAGGTGCGCTAATTGCTAGCAAAACGCAAACCCATCTCTGAAATCGCTGAGCACAGAAAAAAAAAACATTATCTGTACCAAAGTAAGAGGGACGCAGGACAGATCCCATCAGTTTCATTTACAAGACATTAAGTAAAGTACTAGCTTTTGTCAAAGCAGCCTGCCCATTACCTTGACAAAAGAAAACCCCTGATTTGGCACCGAGATAAGGGCAAGGAAACAGTATCACTGTTGAGGTAAAATCGACAGCAAGACATACATTCAGTGAGATTCAGGCAGATCCATCACAGATTCACACAGACACGAGGTCAAGGACAGAGCGAGGAGGACCCACAAGATTGTGCAGGAGAGCAGATTCAGAAGTTCAGTCCAGATCCAAGTGTTCGAAGCCCGAGTGGAGAGGAGACGGTTCGAGGAGTTCGGAGGACTTTCAAGAGTGTGCAGGAGAGAGATTCAGCCAGACTCAGACAGATCCACAAGATTCACCAGAAGCAGTGAAGTCCAAGTCCAGATACCATCAGGAGTTCGAAGACCGTGCGGAAGAATAGACGGCTCGAGGAGTTCGGAGGACTTCCAAGTTTGTGCAGGAGAGCGGGTCCAGGAGCCGGTCCCATAAGGAAGATTGGAGATCCCGGACGTAACAAGGAGTACCAAGGTCCAGGAGGGTTTTAAAATTCTGGTGAGCATAAAGGCCCAACTCTACCTAACTGACATAGTTGAGGTATATTTTAGCAACGGGAGGGTTTGTAACATTAAGGGTTTTGTAATTCAGGAGTGTGATTTATCCCTCGATGTGTCCGTGCGCTTTTCCCACCCCCGTTTTAGTATACCACTGATTAAGAATTGTTGTATGATTTAAGATAGTCAAAGTTATTCCTTGCGTGTTAAATTTTAGTTCCCATTGGGAGACGTGCTAATGGTTTTTGTCTAAATTGATTCTTGCATTCTCTGTGTTTATTCTCCTTGAAAATAAAGATATTTCTGATTTAAAACTCACCTTGTCTCACCTGATCCATTTGTCTTCTGAGTCACAAGTTGGGCCACACATCAAGGTTGCCTGGCAATAAGCCCAGTGTCTAGAACCGGTGAGGGGGGAGCGCTTCGGAACCGCTCACGAGCAGTGCGAAATCAAAACCGATCTAGCACACCATAAGCTCGTTAAAACGACCCCTTACAGAATGGCACCCCAGATGGGACACTGGCTACAGAAACCTTGTTTGGTGGACAAAGACTCGAGTGAGGCAGATGTTATGGAAGATAGGTTAGCCTCCTACGTGTGTGGTAAAGTAAATGTAGCGAAAAAATGGGTGTATGACCTGTTAGGAGCCGAGCGTCCCCTAAAGGCAGCCGCCCAGTGGACGGCTAGTAAAGAGCACCGCAAGGGCATTGAGAAAGCAGTGTGGCTTTTGTGCAATAAAAAGCAGGTTCTGGTACTGGACCACGCGGTGGCCAGTAAAGAAACCAAGATTAAGCATTTGTCCCAAGAGCTGCAGGAAAAGGTTGCAGCGGAAGGGAAAGTGTTAGTAGCTCTGGAGGCCATAAGCCAAGAGAGGGCAGCGATGGTCCGGGACCATCAGGGGAAGGTAGAAAGGTTGGAGGGCAAGATAGCTGAGCTGGAGGGGAGCGCTAGGTTCAGGGTAGAACACGTAGAGTATCAGGCAAGAGAATCCAGGGAGAAAGAGAGGAGATTAAAAACAGAGATTAGCCGCCTTACAGGGGAACTGAAGGCACAGGAGGAAAAGGTTGGCGAAGTAAAAGCAGCCTATAAGCTGGCCTGCGCTCAAGGGTTTGAGGAGGTAGACCACGGTCCCTGTAGGCAGGAAATAGAAAGCCTGAATCTGGCATTGGCCAGGGCAAAGGGGATGATATGCCTCATTAGCCCCAAGGTCGGCCAGGCTGAGTTCAACGGTAACCCAAGCAGGGAAGTCCCGCAGGCAGCCCCCAGAACAAAACGGGTTAGGGAACCCGAGATTTCACATCCACCACCCCTAGCCCCTAGTTTTCCAGAGGTCTGGGATCAGGAGGGGGTGGAGGATGAAGAACCCAAGGTAGACCAGGGTAGCCCGAGAGAGAATCAGGGACCGGTGTACCCCGTGACACAACGGAGGTACGGACCACCCAGTGATGATTGGGAACCTGGGGACATCCAGAACCAATTCCTGGTGCCACACGGTACGCAACAATTGCGTTCCATGGTGAGCTACATCCCCAAGCTCACCATGAAGGGGGACCCTTCTCTTCACTTTAGGGAGATAGAGCAGGCGGCCTGTGTGAATGACTGCGACGAGGCAGAAAAGGCCAAAATGATGCTGTTCTCCCTGGGTAGCGATCTCCTCCAGATGCTACCCGATGAGTGTAAGAGGGGTCAGGAGAATTATGGCAAACTCAAGGAAGAGACCCTGGAGGCCACGGGGATGAACGAGGGGAGTCCGTTCTCCCGGGTAGAGAAAACAGTCCAGCTCCCCGGGGAATTCCCGCAGGCGTTCACGGACAGGCTGTGGCCAGTCTATCAGGATGCGTGCCCGGGAATGCCAGCGCGAGCACGCCTGAACGGGGAACAGTTAGTTCACTGGCTAAGGTGCCTTATGAACAACTCCCTGCCCCGCGTTCGAATGCAAGCAATGGCCTGGTTCGACCCCCGAAACCCTCTGACCACGGAGGCGACGGTAATCCGCCAACTCACTGTCACCTTTAGAAATGGGAGGGATAGTGAGACACCCCAGCAAAACGGGAAGGTTTGTGAGGTCAGGCCTGGTGACCAGCCCCATAAAGAGTGGCGCCAGGAAGGGAGCCGTCCCAACCAAAGCAGGCAAATGTGCTACGGTTGCGGGAAGGAGGGGCATTGGCGCAGGGACTGTAAGAATCCCTGGAAGGACACAAGGGAAAAGGTTCCCACAGCCCCAGTCCAAAAGGCAGAGACAGAAATTGCTCCCGCTGGGATCGAGTCATTTTTAGAGGCCATGCGGTCTCTTCTGATTGGCCAGGGAAGTACAGCTGCTGTAGTTCCCTCCCCCACCTCTGCCCCCCCACAATGACTAGAGCCAGCGCAGCCTGCCGACCTGTGTCCCCCAGAAAGACATGCACAGGAAAAGACCTCCAGTAAAATGGAGGTATACCTGCGGTGCCAGGTTGCGGAGGCTAAGTTAGTTGAGCAGGCTTTAAGGGAGGAGAACGCTAGGTTAACCGTGGGGGCTGGCAGTTTAGAGAGTCAGCTAAAGGTTTTTAAAATGGTTCATGAAGATTTTCAGCCACCAGCAGCGGGTGGTGAGGGGATACCTGCCCCCAGTACAGGAGCGGGTAGGGAAGAGGCGATAAAACTAGATTACTGGCTAGCAGCCAGGTATATTAAACAGTGCAAGCTGTTTAAGCCGGAGGCAGGGAAACAGACAGCAGGGGCTGAAAAGGCCAGTAAAGAGTCAAACGCTGTAGGGGAGCTGCAGCCACAGGTCACACAGGCTGGACGGGCAGCCTGCGTGAGGGGAGGAGTGGTCTCATCTAAACGGGAGACTCCCCCATTGTTCTGGGACCCAGGGGGGGAGGAGCCGGAAGTCCTAGGTCCTGTCCCTGGTTACCCAGAAGGGGAGGAGCCGGAGGTCCCAGGTCCTGTCCCCGATCACCCAGAAGGGGAGGAGCCGGAGGTTTTAGGTCTTGCCCCTCAGTGTAGCATTAGAGAGGTGGCGTCTGGGGGCGGGGACTCTCAACCTGGAGTCCCAGGTAGCAAAGAGGTGCCTGCCGCTGACCCAGAGCCTAGGGAGGCGGAGCCTGCGGGAGGAAGCCCACAGCCGGCAGCCGTGGGGAAGCCACGAACTGCAGCCAGGGCCAAAACTCCAGCCAAGGGTCCGACCCATGAGGAAACCTCATATGTGGTGACCGTCAGACGGTCAAATAGAAAACCGCAACCGAAGAAGGTCTGGTCGCCAGTTTTCACAAAAGGAAACCCCCGTAAGAAAGCTGCGGGAAGTTTAAACAGTCCACAGCCAGCAGCCACGGGCTGCCTGGGGCTAGCAGCTGAGACTGATGTGGGAACACCGCAGGGGGAGGCCTGCGACAGTCCCCGCAGATTATAAGCTGGCCGTCCGGAGACAGGCGGCAGATGTACATAGATATATATGGTTTTGGAGAATAAGGTTTAGTTATTGTTATTTTAGAATGAATGTATAAGGTCTTTTTGGAAGTATGGTAGCACTTTGGAGCGGTAGAATGTGGCAAGTTTTAAGTGAGCTAGGATCGCGGGACCCACTCACCCCACACCCAAGCCGAGGAGCTCAGGGAGCCCGGCTCGAAACTTTTTCTTTATCTCTCCGACAGATATTAACCAAATGATGCCATTGAGAGGCACCATCCTCGTGGCCCTGGTGGGCCTCAACATCGCTTGGCGAGGAGAGACGGAGGATCACCGCATCTTCGGATGCTCCGGGGAAACTGCGCCTCTGGCCCACGACGGGCAGGGCCTGCGCGAGGCAGAGGAAGTCGCTGGATACACCCACGAGGGCAACTGGCCCGGTTGGCTGGGATCGAACGCCACAAAATATGCAAAAGACACTGGTTTTACCTACGGAGAGGTCTCTTTGTCGTGTCCTCGGATCAAGATCCAGGCCACGCGGCTCAGTGCGACTGTGGGGAAACGTATTTGTCTAACCTGCAGGGGGAACATCCCCCTGGATAGGTGGTGGTGGCTCAGGAAACTGAGCAAGGACATGGGGAACCCCAGAGGAAAGTGGGAAAGGTTAGGGAACGACACTCACCGGAATATCACAGGGACCCAGGGATGGTTGACAGTGTGCTGGGATAAATGGTGGGAACCCGATCAGGGGATTTACATGTGTATGTGGGGTTCAGAAAAGGTCTGCCCCGCAGGTGTTTCCATCATTTTCCACAGCCAATGGCAAGATAACGGGAGGGGGATAGACTGGGAATCGCGCTTGGACGCATGCGCGGTCCCCTACTCCCCAATCGCGGTTAATGCCACTGAGTTAGTGACCCGCCCCCGACAGCCCCTGCCCACGACCCAGACACCACGGACGGTAACAGAGGGGTGCCCCACCACCACCAAGGGACCGGGGAACGGTTTAGTATTAGTTCCCACTGACCAAATGGCCTATCAGGGGGTCCATTACGCGGTGGCCTCGGTCATCCTCAACCTGACCGAGGTGCACCTGCCGGAATGGTGCCCCGTAGAAACGGCAAGGCTGTATCAGGCCCTGCTAAAAGAGACCCTGCAGAAGTTTTTCGAATTTGACTTCGCGGGGGTCAATAGAACTGAACTCTATACCGAGGGCCACAAGGAATGGGAGCAAGTGGGGAGACAAAGAAAGGGCGCCGTGAACGACTGGTTCACAGGGTTTAACACTGGGTCGTCCATCATAAATAGTATGGACAACATTGAACTGCAGCAGCAGGTCAACGGGTTAAAGACCCAGTTGAGGGGGATCCTCACGGACGAAAATCGGGTGGTGGGTTCGGAGCTCCATGAGGACCAGGCTATGACTCTCCATTTAAAAGAAATCATAGCAGAGCTGGAGAAGCAGGCTCGGACGGTCAACGCTCTCATTAGGGAGAACAGGAATGCCTCAGATCAGGCTGCCCAGAATGAGGTGTGCGTACTATACGGAGCATGGTTGCTGGGCGAGGGCCGCAGCAATCTGGAGGACTTAAAACAGGGTTTGGTCCCCTCATGGATCAGTAACAAACACCTCGCAGCCCTCCACCCCTTTGAGAACGCGTTGAGTCCGTGCCAGTTCCGGCTCGCTTCTGAGGCCTACCCAGTCCTGGTGGACTGTGGTCGCTCCAACCACACCATCATGGGGGTCGTCGTGCGGATCCGAGTAATGAGTAGGACGGCCCGACCTGCGCCGGTGTATAGGGTGGTGAACATTGGAGACATTCGGGGGGGAGCACACGTCCGTTTCGCAGAGGTCCCACCCTACATCATTAAGTGGGAGCATGCTATGATGGGGACTGACCTCTCGGGGTGCCGTAGCCGGGGAGCACACATAATCCTGTGTCCCCAGCACTTGAATGCCTATTCAACACCACAGTGCGGGTTCAGTTCTGCTGACGCTAAGCCTATCAATTGCACCATGGAAGCCATGGCACAGGGCCATGTTCCCCCACAGGTGGCATACATAGGAGGTGGGACATATTGTGTCGCCACCGCAGCGTCTCACTACCGGCACGGACAGCACGGCTGGTGCGCGATCAGTGAAAGCAGCTTCTGTTTCAAACCCGAGGCAGTAGTTCAAGTGGCACAGCTGCGGATTATCCCGATCCCTGAACCATCCACTGTTCACCTCAATGTCAAGGAGAACTTCATCGATCTCCAGAAGTACGTGGCCCACTTTGGTTTCACAATTCCCCCTCTCCCAGAACATTTAACCGAACTGCTCAAAGCAGTAACCATCTCTCAGAAACACTTCTTTACCTTAGAACAGAAGACCACTGACATAGGGGCAAAAATCCAAGACATAGTGGTTCCACCGTGGTGGGACCTCTTTGGTAATATAGAGGTCCCATCATGGATCAGACTGGCTTCCCACATTTTAGTGGTGTGCCAGCTAGGGATAGTTTTGTACCTGGTCTGTGTACAGTGCAGGAGAAAGGGACACGACAGGGAGTTCCCTAGTCAGCCGAATTGGCGGGGCCACTATGTCAGTATAAACGGGGAGTCGCCCGTGTAATTACCGTGTTTTTATTCCATTGGATTGTTTTGTACATTGGATGGTTTTGTATTATTGAAATAAGATTATGTTACGACTCTAGGCGAGTCTGTACATTGTTTGAATGTTTTCTCCGATAGGAGATCTTTATTCAACTTCATTGTCGGAATGAGGAAAGTGCATGGGCGAGGGACACTCCATAGTAAGGTAAACTACGGGGAAGGTCAGTTGGGGAGGGAACAGATTTGTGCTCACCCAAAGACACATGATACAAAGACGATTTGAGATGTTAATTGTATCACAGGGGGGACTGTAGGATTTGCAAAAATCCAGAAAATACAGTCTAGATTGGTAAAACCCCTGAAATGGCCACATTGTGAGAACACAAAATGGAGTTGGCAGTTCTCATGGCTCAGTTCAAAAGGACACACCAGCAGTATCTTAGAGCAGCCTGAGTCATCACCGATTAGAAGATTCCAGAACTTACTGCTATTGATATGATAATATGGTTACAGCAGTAACGAACTCGTAAACAAAAGTATTTGCACCTGGAGGTGCGCTAATTGCTAGCAAAACGCAAACCTATCTCTGAAATCGCTGAGCACAGAAAAAAAAACATTATCTGTACCAAACTCAGAGGGACACAGGACAGATCCCATCAGTTTCATTTACAAGACATTAAAGTAAAGTACTTGCTTTTGTCAAAGCAGCCTGCCCATTACCTTGACAAAAGAAAACCCCTGATTTGGCACCGAGATAAGGGCAAGGAAACAGTATCACTGTTGAGGTAAAATCGACAGCAAGACATACATTCAGTGAGATTCAGACAGATCCATCACAGATTCACACAGACACGAGGTCAAGGACAGAGCGAGGAGGACCCACAAGATTGTGCAGGAGAGCAGATTCAGAAGTTCAGTCCAGATCCAAGCCCATCAGGAGTTCGATGGCCGAGTGGAGAGGAGACGGTTCGAGGAGTTCGGAGGACTTTCAAGATTGTGCAGGAGAGAGATTCAGCCAGACTCAGACAGATCCACAAGATTCACCAGAAGCAGTGAAGTCCAAGTCCAGATACCATCAGGAGTTCGAAGACCGTGCGGAAGAGTAGACAGCTCGAGGAGTTCGGAGGACTTCCAAGTTTGTGCAGGAGAGCGGGTCCAGGAGCCGGTCCCATAAGGAAGATTAGAGATCCCGGACGTAACAAGGAGTACCAAGGTCCAGGAGGGTTTTAAAATTCTGCTGAGCATAAAGGCCCAACTCTACCTAACTGACATAGTTGAGGTATATTTTAGCAACGGGAGGGTTTGTAACATTAAGGGTTTTGTAATTCAGGAGTGTGATTTATCCCTCAATGTGTCCGTGCGCTTTTCCCACCCCCGTTTTAGTATACCACTGATTAAGAATTGTTGTATGATTTAAGATAGTCAAAGTTATTCCTTGTGTGTTACATTTTAGTTCCCATTGGGAGACGTGCTAATGGTTTTTGTCTAAATTGATTCTTGCATTCTCTGTGTTTATTCTCCTTGAAAATAAAGATATTTCTGATTTAAAACTCACCTTGTCTCACCTGATCCATTTGTCTTCCGAGTCACAAGTTGGGCCACACATCAAGGTTGTCTGGCAATAAGCCCAGTGTCTAGAACCGGTGAGGGGGGAGCGCTTCGGAACCGCTCACGAGCAGTGCGAAATCAAAACCGATCTAGCACACCATAAGCTTGTTAAAACGACCCCTTACACCCTGAGAAAATTGAAGCGGTTGTTAATGCCCCAGCGCCTGAAAATGTGTTGCAACTAAGGTCATTCCTCGGATTGGTGAATTACTACCATAAGTTTTTGCCGAATTTGTCGACAATCCTGCACCCACTGAACGCCCTGCTACGAACGGGAGTAGCATGGAAATGGAGCAATGACTGTAAGCGGGCCTTTCAGAAGGACTTAGTCAATTCAAGGGAAGTATTGGCTCACTACAACCCAGCACTGCCGATCAGACTGGCGTGTGATGCGTCTCCCTACGGCATTGGGGCGGTACTGTCACATAAATTCCTTGATGGTTTAGAGAGGCTGATAGCTTTTGCGTCACGCTCATTAACTTCTGCCGAGCGTAACTACGCCCAGATTGACAGAGAGGCCCTCAGCCTTGTGTGGGGGGTGAAGAATTTCAATCACTACCTGCACGGTCTAAAATTTACTCTACTAACCGATCATCAACCTCTTGTCTCCATTTTCAACCCTCAGAAGGGCGTACCGATAATGACAGCGCAACGGCTGCAGAGGTGGTCTCTTTTCCTAGGGGCACACCAATATGACATCGAGTACAAAGGAACTAAACAGCATGGAAATGCTGATGGATTGTCACGCCTACCGTTGCCAACGGTGGAAGAAAAAGACCTTGCAGTGGATCCAATGGAGTTATTCCACTCGACCATAGTCGAATGTCTCCCTGTGACGAATGCAAACATAGAAAAGGAAACACGGAATGACCCGACACTATCACGGGTCTATGATTTAACGGTGAAGGGATGGCCAGCACATGGCAAACCACTGCTGCCAGCATTCTCGCCGAGAAGAGAACAGCTGTCAGTGTGCAGAGGAACATTGATGTGTGGATCCAGTCTAGTAATTCCACCTAAGTTGACGGATAGAGTGCTCAATGAGCTTCATGAGGGTCATCTGGGTGGGGTAAAAATGAAGAACTTAGCCAGAGCGTTTGTGTGGTGGCCGGGAATCGATAGAGAAATCGAAGAGATGACCAAGAGCTGTGCAGGATGCCAGAAGGTCCAAAACGCCCCACCACAAGCTCCTCCACATCCATGGGAGTGGCCCTCATCTCCATGGCAAAGGGTGCACATTGATTTTGCTGGTCCCTTCATGGACTCGATGTTTTTAATTGCGGTTGATGCACATTCAAAGTGGCCAGAGGTAATAAAAATGTCCTCAACCACCACAGAAAAAACTATCACAGTTTTACGAACCATATTCGCCAGGAATGGGCTGCCTGAACAGATTTGCTCTGACAATGGACCACAGTTTGTGTCTGAAGAGTTCCGGAGGTTCTTAAAGAACAATTGTGTTAAGCATTACACATCTGCCCCATATCATCCAGCCACTAATGGATTGGCCGAGAGGTTTGTTCAAACATTCAAGAAGGCTATCAAGGCAATGTGTAATGAAGATATACCCCTACAACACAAGGTGGACAACTTCTTGTTTGCCTACCGGAATGCGACACATGCGGTTACCAACCAAACTCCAGCCATGACGCCCTTCAATCGAAGACTACGATGCCGCTTGAATTTGGTTAAGCCAAACGTCCGAAGAGATGTGGAGAACAGGCAGTTTCAGAATATGAATGAAAGGCCGACCAGGAGTTTTAAGATAGGTCAACCAGTTTTGGCCCGGGACTACCGCACTGAGAAATGGCAGCCATGAACGATTTGTACACGGCAAGGACCTCTCATGTATACCGTGGCTGTTTGAGAGAGCATTGTAAGACGCCATGCTGACCAGATTCTAGAGTCACTGGAAAACGTCAACTCCACACCACGATCTGATACACCTGGTAATGAAATCGACGTACCAATTGCAGCTACCGTATAATCGGTGATATTGGAAGCAGATGAACCAAACAACGACATTGATCCCGACTCAACCTTGCCAGAGGAACCTGATACCCCAAAGAGGCGTTATCCAGACAGAATCAGGAAGCCACCTCAAAGACTGAACTTTTAATTGCTTAAACTTAACCAATGTATCTAGCAACCATAATTGTGATTGTAATTAGTTATCATTTAGTTGTTAAATGAATGTTATGTACTGTTTATTTAAAAGGGGAGGAATTGTTGTGTATGTACCTTTAAGAGATTAACTGGTCTCAGACTGCAGTACCGGCAGTGACCACCGCTGTATTTTCAGTTTCCTGATTGACTCCTTTCAGTAAAGACTTGTTTTGTTCAACTCCTGCTGTCCGTGTCTCAATCATACATGGACATAATATGAAGGGTTATGAGGAGCAGGCTGGGAAGTGGCTTTGAGCCCAAGATCAGCCATGATCTTATCGATTGGTGGAGCAGGCTCGAGGGGCCAAGTAGCTGATTCCTGCCAATTATTCTTATGGTCTTATGTTCTTACACAGATATAGAGAGACACAGATACAGAAAGAGAGAGAGAGACAGATACAGAAAGAGAGAGAGAGACAGATACAGAAATAGAGAGACAGATGCAGAAAGAGAGAGAGACACAGACACAGAAAGTGACAGAGACACAGATACTGAAAGAGAGACAGATACAGAAAGAGGGAGAGACACAGATACAGAAAGAGAGAGAGAGACAGATACAGAAAGAGAGAGAGACACAGATACAGAAAGAGAGAGAGACGCAGATACAGAAAGAGAGAGACAGATACAGAAAGAGAGGGAGACGCAGATACAGAAAGAGAGAGACAGATACAGAAAGATAGAGAGACACAGACACAGAAAGTGATAGAGACACAGATACTGAAAGAGAGACAGATACAGAAAGAGGGAGAGACACAGATACAGAAAGAGAGAGAGAGACAGATACAGAAAGAGAGAGAGAGACAGATACAGAAATAGAGAGACAGATGCAGAAAGAGAGAGAGACACAGACACAGAAAGTGACAGAGACACAGATACTGAAAGAGAGACAGATACAGAAAGAGGGAGAGACACAGATACAGAAAGAGAGAGAGAGACAGATACAGAAAGAGAGAGAGACACAGATACAGAAAGAGAGAGAGACGCAGATACAGAAAGAGAGAGACAGATACAGAAAGAGAGGGAGACGCAGATACAGAAAGAGAGAGACAGATACAGAAAGAGAGAGAGACACAGATACAGGAAGAGAGAAAGACACAGATACTGAAAGAGAGACAGATACAGAAAGAGGGAGAGACACAGATACAGAAAGAGAGAGAGAGACAGATACAGAAAGAGAGAGAGACACAGATACAGAAAGAGAGAGAGACGCAGATACAGAAAGAGAGAGACAGATACAGAAAGAGAGGGAGACACAGATACAGAAATAGAGAGACAGATACAGAAAGAGAGAGAGACACAGACACAGAAAGTGACAGAGACACAGATACTGAAAGAGAGACAGATACAGAAAGAGGGAGAGAGACAGATACAGAAAGAGAGAGAGAGACAGATACAGAAAGAGAGAGAGACACAGATACAGAAAGAGAGAGAGACGCAGATACAGAAAGAGAGAGACAGATACAGAAAGAGAGGGGGACGCAGATACAGAAAGAGAGAGACAGATACAGAAAGAGAGAGAGACACAGATACAGGAAGAGAGAAAGACACAGATACAGAAAGAGAGAGAGACACAAATACAGAAAGAGAGAGAGACACAGATACAGAAAGGGAGAGAGACAAAGATACAGAAAGAGAGAGAGACACAGATACAGAAAGAGAGAGACACAGATACAGAAAGAGAGAGACACAGATACAGAAAGAGAGAAAGACACAGATACAGAAAGAGAGAGAGACACAGATACAGAAAGAGAGAGAGACACATATACAGAAAGAGAGAGAGACGCAGATACAGAAAGAGAGCGAGAAACACAGATACAGAAAGAGAGAGACATATACAGAGAGAGAGACGCAGATACAGAAAGAGAGAGAGAAATACAGACACAGAAAGAGAGAGAGAGACAGATACAGAAAGAGAGAGACACAGATACAGAAAGAGAGAGAGACAAATACAGAAAGAGAGACACACAGATACAGAAAGAGAGAGAGACACAGATGCAGAAAGAGAGAGAGACACAGATACCGAAAGAGAGAGAGAGACTGATACAGAATGAGAGAGAGACAGATACAGAAAGAGAGAGAGAGACAGATACAGAAAGAGAGAGACACACAGATACAGAAAGAGAGAGAGACACAGATACAGAAAGAGAGAGACAGATACAGAAAGAGAGAGACGCAGATACAGAAAGAGAGAGAGACAGATACAGAAAGAGAGAAAAACAGATACAGAAAGAGAGAGAAACAGATACAGAAAGAGACAGATACAGAAAGAGAGAGAGACACAGATACAGAAAGAGAGAGAGACAGACACAGAAAGAGAGAGAGACAGATACAGAAAAAGAGAGACACAGATACAGAAAGAGAGAGAGACAGATACAGAAAGAGAGAGAGACACAGATACAGAAAGAGAGAGAGACACAGATACAGAAAGAGAGAGAGACAGATACAGAAAGAGAGAGAGACACAGATACAGAAAGAGAGAGAGACAGATACAGAAAGAGAGAGAGACACAGACACAGAACGAGAGAGAGACAGATACAGAACGAGAGGGAGACGCAGATACAGAAAGAGAGAGACAGATACAGAAAGATAGAGAGACACAGACACAGAAAGTGATAGAGACACAGATACTGAAAGAGAGACAGATACAGAAAGAGGGAGAGACACAGATACAGAAAGAGAGAGAGAGACAGATACAGAAAGAGAGAGAGAGACAGATACAGAAATAGAGAGACAGATGCAGAAAGAGAGAGAGACACAGACACAGAAAGTGACAGAGACACAGATACTGAAAGAGAGACAGATACAGAAAGAGGGAGAGACACAGATACAGAAAGAGAGAGAGAGACAGATACAGAAAGAGAGAGAGACACAGATACAGAAAGAGAGAGAGACGCAGATACAGAAAGAGAGAGACAGATACAGAAAGAGAGGGAGACGCAGATACAGAAAGAGAGAGACAGATACAGAAAGAGAGAGAGACACAGATACAGGAAGAGAGAAAGACACAGATACTGAAAGAGAGACAGATACAGAAAGAGGGAGAGACACAGATACAGAAAGAGAGAGAGAGACAGATACAGAAAGAGAGAGAGACACAGATACAGAAAGAGAGAGAGACGCAGATACAGAAAGAGAGAGACAGATACAGAAAGAGAGGGAGACACAGATACAGAAATAGAGAGACAGATACAGAAAGAGAGAGAGACACAGACACAGAAAGTGACAGAGACACAGATACTGAAAGAGAGACAGATACAGAAAGAGGGAGAGAGACAGATACAGAAAGAGAGAGAGAGACAGATACAGAAAGAGAGAGAGACACAGATACAGAAAGAGAGAGAGACGCAGATACAGAAAGAGAGAGACAGATACAGAAAGAGAGGGGGACGCAGATACAGAAAGAGAGAGACAGATACAGAAAGAGAGAGAGACACAGATACAGGAAGAGAGAAAGACACAGATACAGAAAGAGAGAGAGACACAGATACAGAAAGAGAGAGAGACACAGATACAGAAAGGGAGAGAGACAAAGATACAGAAAGAGAGAGAGACACAGATACAGAAAGAGAGAGACACAGATACAGAAAGAGAGAGACACAGATACAGAAAGAGAGAAAGACACAGATACAGAAAGAGAGAGAGACACAGATACAGAAAGAGAGAGAGACACATATACAGAAAGAGAGAGAGACGCAGATACAGAAAGAGAGCGAGAAACACAGATACAGAAAGAGAGAGACATATACAGAGAGAGAGACGCAGATACAGAAAGAGAGAGAGAAATACAGACACAGAAAGAGAGAGAGAGACAGATACAGAAAGAGAGAGACACAGATACAGAAAGAGAGAGAGACAAATACAGAAAGAGAGACACACAGATACAGAAAGAGAGAGAGACACAGATGCAGAAAGAGAGAGAGACACAGATACCGAAAGAGAGAGAGAGACTGATACAGAATGAGAGAGAGACAGATACAGAAAGAGAGAGAGAGACAGATACAGAAAGAGAGAGACACACAGATACAGAAAGAGAGAGAGACACAGATACAGAAAGAGAGAGACAGATACAGAAAGAGAGAGACGCAGATACAGAAAGAGAGAGAGACAGATACAGAAAGAGAGAAAAACAGATACAGAAAGAGAGAGAAACAGATACAGAAAGAGACAGATACAGAAAGAGAGAGAGACACAGATACAGAAAGAGAGAGAGACAGACACAGAAAGAGAGAGAGACAGATACAGAAAAAGAGAGACACAGATACAGAAAGAGAGAGAGACAGATACAGAAAGAGAGAGAGACACAGATACAGAAAGAGAGAGAGACACAGATACAGAAAGAGAGAGAGACAGATACAGAAAGAGAGAGAGACACAGATACAGAAAGAGAGAGAGACAGATACAGAAAGAGAGAGAGACACAGACACAGAACGAGAGAGAGACAGATACAGAAAGAGAGAGAGACACAGATACAGTAAGAGAGAGACACAGATACAGATAGAGAGAGAGACGCAGATACAGACAGAGAGAGAGACGCAGATACAGACAGAGAGAGAGAGAGACAGATACAGAAAGAGAGAGAGACGCAGATACAGAAAGAGAGAGAGACAGATACAGAAAGAGAGAGAGACACAGACACAGAAAGAGAGAGAGACAGATACAGAAAGAGAGAGAGACACAGATACAGTAAGAGAGAGACACAGATACAGATAGAGAGAGAGAAACAGATACAGAAAGAGAGAGAGACATGTAAGAGCAATGAAAGCTTAAGAAAATACTTTAAAATAGTGGTTAAATGGCATAATACAGTTAATTTACCTGACCGACTTATTGTATTAAGAAACCCCCTATTTTCTTGCTCCAGTAGTATAGTCGGAGACACCCCCTTCATTCTTGCCACAATGGTACAGTCCCTAAGCCACACATGGTGTGCAGCCATTTTACAGTTTAAACTGCACGTGGCTGAAGGAGGCAGAAGTTGTGAGGTTTGGAGCAATACAGTTTCTGACCGTGTTCGTTTATACGTGTTTGCTTTGTAATTCCGTTTGTTAAGTGCTATAGTAAACAGTTTAAAAGACAAAGCTACGTTTGGGAACGTTTTATTTCGACACGCGTCTACTCGTTGTTAAAAGCCCCACAGCTCAGTGGCTGCCTGTTTGGAAACTAAGAAGCGCCACTAAATTAGTCAAAAACTTGCTCCCTAAGAAGGAAAGGACGGAATCGTCGGCGAACGTATACATGAATGGTCACGGAGCCAGACGACAATATAAGAAAGCGAAGGTACAGTGACTGTTACTTGCTTTGTTCATTCTATTGAGAAGCTAAATAAGAGCTGCGGGTAAAATGGCCGAGGCCTTACGGAGCCAGGAGCTTCCATCAGCCAGAAGGATTGCTGGCCAAAAGCGGGAAATAAAGCTTACCCCAAAGGCAATGGAAGAGAAGTTACATAGAATAATAGGTGCAAGGAAGGCTAAATTAGCTCAGATAACTGGAAAAATGAAGATAATTGATCGTCTCATGGAAGATAATGCTAATATTAAGAAAGCTGAAGACATAATGTATTACGATTTCTCCAAGCTGCATGAAGAATTTAATGTACTCAATGAAGATGTATTAGCACTTCTGTCTGAAGAAGAGGGAAACGCTGATCAGCACAACTGGTTTGATCTTAAATCAACCAGCATTAAGGACTATATCAAGGTCACAGAACAGTGGATGTTAAAGATTCGTCAAGATGCTGATACAGCAGAGAAAGATAAAGTTGACGATGAAGTCGGACCAGACGATAGCATTTCAGAGACTTCCGCCAGACCGAGCAAAAATCGAAAAGAAGGTAGCTCTGTTTCTGGACGCAGGTCAGTCGCTTCTACCACAAGCTCGTCGTGACGCATGAGAGCGGAGGTTGAACGGGCGGCGTTGATGGCGCACGCAGCATCTTTAGTGGAGAAGCAAGCTCTTGAACGGGAAGAGGCCCAATTGCAGGTCCAAGAGGCCCAACTGCAGGCCCAACAGGCCCAACAGGCCCAACTGCAGGACCAAGTGCAGGCCCAACAGGCCCAGGTGCAGGCAAAGATAGAACAGCTGGAGATAAAAACAGCTATAGCGGTCTCAGACGCCAGGTTGAGTGCGTACAAAGATTATGAAGGCTCACGGGACGGCGGGAGCGAATACTGCCAGTCAATGTTGTCACATAGAGTTGGATCCAGGGCACCTTCAAGAGTTACAAGAGAGCCCGAAGGCAATCCCCTGGCATTACAGCGTGGAAAAGTGGCCTCTCCACTAACAGGAGCACGTGATGCTACCCCAGACGTCAGACGGTCTAGACTAGACCCTGCTGATGACCACCAGAGGCCTGAAGACACAGGGAGAAGCCTATACCGAGTGATGCAACGTCAGAACGAAATTACAGAGATGCTTGTAAAACAACAGAATCTGTTTTGACTCCCTCAAAGAGATACCAGTGTTCCAAGGTGACCCACTCAAGTATAAGCCCTTCATCAGATCCTTTGAACAAGCCATTGACTCCAAAACAGAGAGCAGCAGTGATAAGTTGTACTACCTGGGACAGTACACCAGTGGTAAACCACAAGACCTGGTCAGAAGCTGTGAACACATGAGACCGGACCGGGGATACATAGAAGCCAGGAAGTTGCTGCAGGAGCACTATGGTAACGAGCTGAAGATAGCCACTGCATATATTGAAAAGGCTACCAAGTGGCCACAGATCAGATCGGAGGACGGAGAGGCATTGAACGCATATGTTCTTTTCCTCATAGGATGTCGCAACACCATGGAGGATGTTGAATTCATGGAAGAGATGGACAATCCTACGACTATGAGAATCATCATCTCTAAGCTTCCTTACAGGATGAGAGAACAATGGAGAAGGACAGCCTTTGAGATAATGGAGAGACGGAAAAGTAGAGCCAGGTTTGCAGACTTAGTGAATTTCATAGACAAACAGGCTAAAATTGCTAGGGACCCATTGTTTGGAAACATCCAGGATGTCAGCCCGACCACCGATGGAAGAGTGAAAGCCAAGCCTGTTGAATCAAAGACTCTCAGGAAAGGTGGTTCCAGGGGAAGCAGCTTTGCAACTATCGTCACCCAGGCCGAGGAAGAAAGGCCCCAGAACTCATCTCCCAAAAAGAGCAGCACAGTGACGTCTGCTAATGCCTTTCAGAAGCCATGCTTATTCTGCCAGAAGAATCATACATTGGATTTCTGCAGCGACATCAAAGCACAGCCACATAAGGACAGAATCGAATTCCTGAAGTACAACGGCTTATGTTTTGGATGTCTCTCTCAGGGGCACCTGAGTAGAAACTGTAAGCAAAGAACAACATGCAGAGAGTGCACTCGGAAACATCCCAGTCTGCTGCATATCCATAAAGAAGAACAAGTCTCTAAGAAGAGTGAAGAAAACAATACCGATGAGAAGGTTGTTTCAAGTGCTCTGGTGTCGCTAGAACCAGAGACTTGTGGACTCACTGGGGCCGGTGACAGTGACTGTATTCTTGTCATCGTACCAGTAAAGATCAAGTCTAAGAGGAGCGAGAAGCTTGTGGAGACTTACGCCTTCATGGATCCAGGTAGCTCAGCAACGTTCTGCACAGAATCACTCATGCGACAGCTGAACGTTAGAGGCAGAAGAACAGAAATCCTATTACGCACCATGGGTCATGAGAAGTCAATGCAAAGTTATATCCTGTCAGACTTAGAAGTGTGTGGACTTGAAGAGAAGGACTTCATAGACCTGCCTAATGTTTTCACACAGAGGGAGATTCCTGTTAGAATAGGGAACTTAGCCCTGCAGAAGGATGTGGATAGATGGCCTTACCTAGAAAAGGTGCGTCTCCCATACAGTGAAGCAGAAATTGGCCTATTAATTGGAACCAATGCCTACAAAACTATGGAGCCATGGCAGGTGATAAACAGCAAGGATGACGGACCCTACGCCGTCAGGACAGCCCTTGGATGGGTAGTCAATGGACCGGTAAGGAGAGATGATGGCAACAAGTCGAACAAGGAGGAACGACAAAACGTCACAGTTAATCGCATCTCTATCGCAAGCATTGAAGAGCTGTTGATACAGCAGTTCAACGCAGACTTCTCAGAACGCAGCTGTGAGGAAAGGACAGAGATGTCACAAGAAGACCATCAGTTCATGGATTTGATGACAAGGTCTACACAGTTCATTGATGGCCACTATCACATTGGTTTGCCACTGAGAAGACAGACCGCGAAGATGCCGAACAATCGCTGCATAGCAGGACAACGCGCCATCAGTCTAAAGAGAAAGCTGAACAAGAACCCTGACTTTCACGAAGACTACAAAGGCTTCATGAGAAACATCATAGCGAAAGGCTATGCTGTAAAAGTGCCCGAGGAACAGTTGAACAGAGACGATGGAAGGGTCTGGTACATTCCTCATCACGGTGTGTATCACCCAAAGAAGAAAAAGATCCGGGTAGTGTTTGACTGCGCCGCCTCACTCAGAGGAACTTCGCTGAATGACCAGCTGCTTCAAGGTCCTGATCTTACTAATACCCTCATTGGCGTCTTGACTAGGTTTAGACAAGAGCTCGTTGCCATGATGGCAGACATAGAATCAATGTTCTACCAAGTCAGAATCCCTGATGAAGATGCTGATCTTCTGCGTTTCCTTTGGTGGCCAGATGGTGACGTTAGTCAAGCGATGGTGGAATGTAGAATGGCCGTACACTTGTTCGGAGCCACATCATCTCCCAGCTGTGCAAGCTACGCTCTCAGAAAAACTGCAGAAGATGGCAAAGGCAAAGCACCATCAGAGGCTGTGGACACAATCTTCAGAAACTTTTATGTCGATGACTGTCTGAAGTCCGTGTCAACAGAAGACGATGCCATCGCACTGTCAAGAGACCTTAGAACTCTGTGTTCGAATGGAGGATTCCATCTGACTAAGTGGATAAGCAACAGCAGAGCAGTTCTAGCTTCTATCCCAGAAAAGGAAAGAGCCACTGAAGTCAAAGATCTGGACCTGAGCCACGATGTCCTTCCTATCGAGAGAGCTCTTGGTGTACAATGGTGCATTGAGTCAGACACGTTCAACTTCAGGATAATGGTGAACGAAAGACCATCCACAAGACGAGGGATTCTCTCCGTGGTCAGTTCCATCTACGACCCTCTCGGATTCCTGGCACCACTCATTCTGCCGGTGAAGCTGATGCTACGAGAGCTGTGTAGAGACAAGAGAGGATGGGATGAAGATATCCCATAAGGTCAAGCTCAGAGATGGCACAGATGGTTGACAGATTTGCAACAACTTTCTAGCTTCAACGTCAGTAGATGCATCAAGCCCGCGAGTTTTGGAGTTACAAAGACGGCTCAACTACATCATTTCTCGGACGCCAGTGAGGACGGCTATGGCACGGCTACTTATCTCTTGCTGACAAATCAACAGGGCCAGAAACATTGTGCCTTCCTCATGGGGAAATCCAGGGTGGCTCCGCTGAAGCAGGTCACCATCCCGAGACTGGAATTGACGGCAGCGGTTGTTGCAGTTAAAGTTGACCAGGTGATGTGGAAAGAGTTACAGCTCCCATTAGAAGAATCTGTCTTCCGGACGGATAGCACGACGGTGCTGAAGTATATAGAGAATGAGAAGATACGCTTCAAGACCTTCGTAGCAAACAGAATCTCATCCATTAGAGAAGCTACACAACCATCTCAATGGAGGTATGTAAACACCTCATTAAACCCAGCAGATCAAGCCTCACGGGGATTGAAGGCTGAAAACTTCATGAGGAGTGAAACTTGGATACAAGGCCCAAGTTATCTGCTGGAAACAGAGAGATCATGGCCAGAAAGACCAGATATGCCAAGTCAGATTGCTGAAGACGACGTCGAAGTCAAGAGATCAGTCACAGTAAATCTCATAAATACGAAAGAGAACTTTGACACAGTGAACAAGCTTGTTAACCATTTCTCAGGATGGCACCAGTTGAGGAAAGCAGTTGCATGGTTTCTAAGGTTGAAAGAGTTGCTGCTACACCTGAGCGGTAAGAGAAAAGAGTACCGAGCCACTATCAGTCAGTCTGAAAGTAACCCTGATAAGCAGAGAATGCTTCTACAGCAGTATATGCATCAGCACAAGACCACATTGGGCAAGAATTCATTGACCGTGGAGGATTTGGCCAAGGCTGAGAAGGAGATAGTTCGCTTCAGTCAAAGACAAAGATACCCAGAAGAAATCGAAGCTCTACAGCAAAATACTCCAATCAAGAAAGGTAGTCATATCTACAAGCTGGACCCTACACTGCAAGATGGAGTACTGAGGGTGGGAGGGAGACTAAACAAATCTGCTATGCCAGAGGAGGCCAAGCATCCTGCTATCCTTTCTAAGGACCTCCGGGTTGCTACTCTCATTCTTCAGCATATACACCAGAGTATTGGACACAGTGGGAGGAATCAAGTGCTTGCGAAGCTAAGACAAAGATACTGGATTCCAGGAGCTAATTCCGTAATAAGAAAAATACTCTCTGAATGCATTGTTTGCAGACGGTTACACGCTAGAGCTGGGGAGCAGAAAATGGCAGACCTGCCTGAAGACCGTTTCTTACCAGACAAGCCCCCATTTACAAACGTAGGGGTGGACTATTTTGGGCCTTTCGAGGTAAAGCGAGGACGGAGCCTTGTCAAGAGATATGGTGTGCTTTTCACTTGTTTGACCATCAGAGCAGTTCATATTGAGGTGGCACACACGCTTGACACTGATTCCTGTATTAATACCTTGCGGCGCTTTGTCTGTAGAAGAGGACAGGTGTCCATTATGCGTTCTGATAATGGCACTCATTTTGTCGGAGCGGAGAGGGAACTACGGGAAGCTATTGAAGGTTGGAATCAGCTTAAAATACAGGAAGCCATGATGCAAACAGGAATTAAGTGGATCTTCAATCCTCCGGCTGCATCCCACCATGGAGGTGTCTGGGAAAGACAGATACGCACCGTAAGAAAACTACTCAGTTCTGCACTGAAGCAGCAAGCGCTTGACGACGAGGGACTCCAAACCGTTCTGTGCGAGGTCGAAGCCATCATTAATGACCGACCGATAACTAAGACATCAGATGATCCCAATGACCTCGAAGCCCTGACTCCGAACCACCTGTTGTTGTTGAAAACGCAGCCAGCCATGCCCCCGGGAGTCTTCAAAAAGGAAGATCTGTATGCCCGTCGGAAGTGGAGGCAAGTTCAGTATATGTCAGACCTTTTCTGGACCAGATGGACAAGAGAACACTTACCTCTGCTACAGGAGCGTCAAAAATGGTCCAAAATAAAGAGGAACTTCATTGTCGGAGACATTGTCTTAATCGTGGACGATTCATCCCTAGAAATTCTTGGTTGATGGGAAAAATAATTAAGACCATGCCAGACTCCAGAGGCGTCGTTCGTCGTGTTCGTTTGCAAACCAAGACCAGTACCCTGGAAAGACCGATCACAAAGCTCTGCCTGCTACAAGAAGCAGCGTGAAAGGTTCCTGAACGAAAAAAGTGGACACTTATATTGTAAATATGTTGAACTCATTAGTTTATGGCTCTTAATGTTTGAGTAATTGATATGCTTCATGTGCCTAGTCAATTAGGGGCCGGAATGTAAGAGCCATGAAAGCTTAAGAAAATACTTTAAAATAGTGGTTAAATGGCATAATACAGTTAATTTACCTGACCGACTTATTGTATTAAGAAACCCCCTATTTTCTTGCTCCAGTAGTATAGTCCGAGACACCACCTTCATTCTTGCCACAATGGTACAGTCCCTAAGCCACACATGGTGTGCAGCCATTTTACAGTTTAAACTGCACGTGGCTGAAGGAGGCAGAAGTTGTGAGGTTTGGAACAATACAGTTTCTGACCGTGTTTGTTTATACGTGTTTGCTTTGTAATTCTGTTTGTTAAGTGCTATAGTAAACAGTTTAAAAGACAAAGCTACGTTTGGGAACGTTTTATTTCGACACGCGTCTACTCGTTGTTAAAAGCCCCACAGCTCAGTGGCTGCCTGTTTGGAAACTAAGAAGCGCCACTAAAAGACATATACAGAATGTGAGAGAGACACAGATACAGAAAGAGAGAGACACAGATACAGAAAGAGAGAGAGACACAGACAAAGAAACAGAGAGAGACACAGATACAGAAAGAGAGAGAGACACAGATACAGAAAGAGAGAGAGACAGATACAGAAAGAGAGAGAGATACAGATACAGAAAGAGAGAGACACAGATACAGAAAGAGAGAGAGAGACACAGATACAGAAAGAGAGAGAGACACAGAAACAGAAAGAGAGAGAGACACAGACACAGAAAGAGAGAGAGACACAGATACAGAAAGAGAGAGAGACAGATACAGAAAGAGAGAGAGACAGATACAGAAAGAGAGAGAGACACAGATACAGAAAGAGAGAGACACAGATACAGAAAGAGAGACTGTTGTGTATGTAATATGTGTGCTACTTTGAACCTATGGACAGGACTGCACTACTTGTAGGGCGTAGTGATACGCAGTACCACTCCTGGCCATAGGGGTATAAACAGTACTGTGGGTACTGATCTCCCCTCAGTTCCCGCCTGTGGGCAGTCCCTACCTCCAACCAGTAAAGACCTGTTTGAGTTATACGTTTAAGTCTTTGTGTTAATTGTTCAATACAATACACATACTTAACACTGGCGACGAGTCGGTTCGAACCCTGCGGCAGTTATTCCACGGCGGCTTCGTCCAAAGACAGGACGTTGAAGAGAGGTTTCAATCCTCAACACCCCACTCAAAACTGAAGGGCAGCAGAAATCCTGACAGCTTCCAGCGACTGGAAACGACAGGCATTAGGACCCTGAAGCCTCCATAACCTCGTGGGTAAGCCAGAGCCCGGGAGGGAGCGAGCAAGAGCCGCGCGAGCGGGTGAGCCAGAGGCCGGGAGCCGCTTCAAGTGCGAGGCGCAGCGCGGGCCAGCGATCGGGACCAAAGATAAGGGCCACACTCGGGCGATCGCGGCGAAGATAAGGGCCGCACTCGGGGGCTGAAGGGAGACGGCGTCGGGGGACGGGTGAAGACCGCCAAGCGCGGGAAAACCTCCATTTTGTGGGCGGAGGACGACGGCAAGAGCGGGAAGCCGCCATCTTTGATAACAAGTAAAGAAAAGAAAATCTGAGAAATTGCAAATCTACAATGCCTAAACACGGGAATATTAGCACCTTTGATAGTGACCTCGAAGATTGGGCCATATATGTTGAAAGAGTAAAAAATTATTGTAAGGCCAATAAAATTCATGACCAAGATAAAGCTCTAACATTATTAAATTTAATGGGTGCGAAGACATACGGGCAATTGAAACACCTGTTATCACCAGATGAACCGGCGGATAAGACGTTCGATGAGATTGTTACTGTCCTGAAAGATCATCTAAACCCCACGCCGCTGATGCTAGCGGAACGATTTAAATTTTACGACAGAAGGCAGCTACAGCATGAAAGCAATGCTGAATATTTGCTGGAATTGCGTAAATTAGCGAAATATTGCCAGTTTGGAATGGGACTGACAGATGCACTACGAGACAAATTTGTGTGTGGTTTATTTAAACAGGATACACAAAAGCGACTGCTCGAGGAGAATGAGCTGACGCTTGAGAAGGCGGTCACTATGGCAGCAGCACACGAAGCCGCAGCGAGAGGCACGGCAGTAATGCAGCTACGGTCACCGGAGCTCAGTGCACACAAATTGGGTGTGAGTTCTGGCAAATGTTATCGTTGTGGAAAGACGACGCATGATCAGAACCAGTGTTGGTTTAAAAACCAAGAATGTAGAACTTGTGGTAGGCTTGGACATATAGCTAGAGTATGCAGGTCAGCGAAGAAGACCAGCAACAAGAAGTCACCGCAAGGGAAATACGCAAAGGTACACAAGGTGGCTGAACAGGAGTCCGATTCAGACGCAAGCAGTATTGAACTGGCTAGCTTAAGGGTACTCAACGTTGGTAAGGGTGCAGACCTCCAGACAATTTGGGTTACTCTTCAGATAGAAGGAGTCCAAGTAAAAATGGAATTGGACACTGGATCGGCATTGTCGGTCATGAATAAGAAAGATTACAGAAGGTTATTCCAACATATTCCCCTACAGGATACGGAGATTATATTGACAACCTACACGGGGCAGAGAGTGTACCC
This sequence comes from Somniosus microcephalus, assembly GCF_052327205.1. Classification (NCBI taxonomy): domain Eukaryota; kingdom Metazoa; phylum Chordata; class Chondrichthyes; order Squaliformes; family Somniosidae; genus Somniosus; species Somniosus microcephalus. The sequence continues at coordinate 206,777,462 of NC_140998.1, read as the reverse complement.
CATCGGGACAATAAAGGTTGCAGTGGCCAACAAGGGCGAAGGAAGTCAAATAATGGACTTATATGTGCTACCGGAGGGAGGTCCACCACTACTAGGCCGGGAGTGGTTTAGAAACATAAATATGGACTGGCATTCGCTAAAAGCCATAAAGAGTGAGAACTCGGTGCAGATAATCAGCCCAGACTCTAGAACTGATGATGGTAAGACCAACCCATGTGCAAAAGACAAAGTTTCAGCACAGAATTCCACTGAGCAACAACAACATAGTTTAACAGAGAATTCTGAGTCTGTCAAGTCTACTGATATGCACATTTTTGAGGGACACTGGGCTCGAACTCAACTCCATTTCAAACTACAACAGCGATTAGAACAAATGATTTGCCGTTTTGAGCAAGAGATGAATGAAATAAAAAAGTTCTTTGTTACAGAGTGGGAGAATCTGGAAAGTCAACAGAAGCAACTGATGGAGAAAATGGAGCAGGAGCACACCAACCATCTGCGCGAGGAGGCCGAACGAATCAAAGCTGATTCAGGTTCTGAAGGTGCGTGCCATAATCTGGTGTCAGAAGAGTTAACGGTCAGCCAACTTCTTCATATGCTGAGGGACAAGACTCTGAAATGGGAAAAACTTGAACACGAGCTGCGATCTTCAAAGGAAAAGGGTTCGGAGCTCTCAAAAGTCATTGAGATGGCTGATGTGACGACACAGGCTGAAACGACTGCAACAGAGCAGCCATTGGATGCCAAAAGTACGCTGACTCACGTCAATGTAGAACAACAGACCGCTGAAACAGCTGCTCCGGTAGAGGGATTGCATAGTCTGATCAATCAATCTCCAAAGGAAGTTGAAGTATTAAAATCACAAATGAGGTCACTAGTAAACGAATTGCTGAAAGCCCAGAAAAAGCTGGATGCAGAGGTACACATGAAGAAGTCTCTTCAGGAAAGATGTCTGGATTTGGAACAAGAGCTGGCTAACGTCCAGCTGGGTATGGAGGAAATAGACGACCCTCTCACTGGTCTAGCTCAGGATGACACCGAATATTACTATGACCTGGTGGACGACACCGAATATTACGATGTCCTGTCCTGCCCAGCTTGTAACTTCGACTCCCAAAGTGCAGAAATCATGGAGGAGCACCAAAAGTCTACGGAACATCGGGAGAAACTGGCTCTACGACGGAAACAGGAGGAAGAGAAGGAGGAACTGCGCATGCAGCTGGCAGCTGTGGCAGCTGACAATGGAGACCAGAGAGTCTCCAAGAAGCAGAAAAGGAAAAGTAAAAACAGAAGATGACCCATCTGAACCATTATCACCTCTACCAGATCACACACGTGGTCCCTCCGAACGGAGCCAATTCAGTTCGGAAGTTCAAACTGTTAAATCCATGGAAGGACTATTGAATGAGTCACTCCAGCAACGTGAACTGACTACACCACAGAGATTGAATCTGTGAACTGTTTTCCGCAGAGATTGAATCTGTGATCTGTTTTGACATGAAGTTATCTATGTATCTATGTTATTCTGTTATGTAAACCTGAAGTTATATATGTATATATGTTATTACGTTATGTTAAATGGGGAGATGACTGTAAAGCTAAGAAGGGAGGAATGTTGTGTATGTAATATGTGTGCTACTTTGAACCTATGGACAGGACTGCACTACTTGTAGGGCGCAGTGATACGCAGTACCACTCCTGGCCATAGGGGTATAAATAGTACTGTGGGTACTGATCTCCCCTCAGTTCCCGCCTGTGGGCATGAAGTAAAGACCTACGTGCAGTCCCTACCTCCAACCAGTAAAGACCTGTTTGAGTTATACGTTTAAGTCTTTGTGTTAATTGTTCAATACAATACACATACTTAACAGAGACAGATACAGAAAGAGAGAGAGAGATAGATACAGAAAGTGAGAGACACAGATACAGAAAGAGAGAGAGAGACACAGACACAGAAAGAGAGAGAGACAGATACAGAATGAGAGAGAGACACAGATACAGAAAGAGAGAGAAACAGATACAGAAAGAGAGAGAGAAACAGATACAGAAAGAGAGAGAGACAGATACAGAAAGAGAGAGAGACACAGATACAGAAAGAGAGAGACACAGATACAGAAAGAGAGAGAGACATAGATACAGAAAGAGAGAGAGAGACAGATACAGAAAGAGAGAGAGACACAGATACAGAAAGAGAGAGAGACACAGATACAGAAAGAGAGAGAGACACAGATACAGAAAGAGAGAGAGACAGATACATAAAGAGAGAGAGACACAGACACAGAAAAAGAGAGACACAGATACAGAAAGAGAGAGAGTCACAGACACAGAAAGAGAGAGAGACACAGATACAGAAAGAGAGAGACACAGATACAGAAAGAGAGAGACACAGATACAGAAAGAGAGAGAGACACAGATACAGAAAGAGAGAGAGACACAGACACAGAAAGAGAGAGAGACACAGACACAGAAAGAGAGAGAGAGACAGATACAGAAAGAGAGAGAGACACAGATACAGAAATAGAGAGAGACACATACAGAAAGAGAGAGAGACACAGATACAGAAAGAGAGAGACACAGATACAGAAAGAGAGAGAGACACAGATACAGAAAGAGAGAGAGACACAGATACAGAAAGAGAGAGAGACACAGACACAGAAAAAGAGAGACACAGATACAGAAAGAGAGAGAGAGACAGATACAGAAAGAGAGAGAGAGACAGATACAGAAAGAGAGAGACACAGATACAGAAGTAGAGTGAGTCAGATACAGAAAGAGAGCGAGACACAGAAACAGAAAAAGAGAGACACAGATACAGAAAGAGAGAGAGACAGATACAGAAAGAGAGCGAGACACAGATACAGAAATAGAGAGAGTCAGATACTGTTGTGTATGTAACCTGTTCCACCTTAAGAGAGCTTAAGCCTGTTCCACCTTAAGAGATGTACTACTTTCTCAGGCTGCTGTAGACGTAATACCGGGGGTGAACACACCGGTATATAAGCACTGTGCAGTAATCTTGTATTCAGAATAGTCCCTACCGCCAACCAGTAAAGACCTGTTTTTGATTGTTATTAATTAGTCTGTGTCTTAATTAACTAGATAACTCACAGATTTAACAGATACAGAAAGAGAGAGAGACACAGACACAGAAAAAGAGAGACACAGATACAGAAAGAGAGAGAGACACAGATACAGAAAGAGAGAGAGACACAGACACAGAAAGAGAGAGAGACACAGACACAGAAAGAGAGAGAGACACAGATACAGAAAGAGAGAGACACAGATACAGAAATAGAGAGAGTCAGATACAGAAAGAGAGAGAGACACAGACACAGAAAAAGAGAGACACAGATACAGAAAGAGAGAGAGACAGACACAGAAAGAGAGAGAGAGACAGATACAGAAAGAGAGAGAGACACAGATACAGAAATAGAGAGAGTCAGGTACAGAATGAGAGGGAGACACAGACACAGAAAAAGAGAGACACAGATACAGGAAGAGAGAGACACAGATACAGAAAGAGAGAGTCACAGACACAGAAAGAGAGAGACAGATACAGAAAGAGAGAGACACACAGATACAGAAAGAGAGAGACACAGATACAGAAAGAGAGAGAGTCACAGACACAGAAAGAGAGAGAGACAGATACAGAAAGAGAGAGAGACACAGATACAGAAAGAGAGAGACACAGATACAGAAAAAGAGAGAGACACAGATACAGAAAGAGAGAGAGAGACAGATACAGAAAGAGAGAGGCACAGATACAGAAAGAGAGAGAGACTGATACAGAAAGAGAGAGAGACTGATACAGAAAGAAAGAGACACAGATACAGAGAGAGAGACAGATACAGAAAGAGAGAGAGACACTGATACAGAAAGAGAGAGACACAGATACAGAAAGAGAGAGAGACACAGATACAGAAAGAGAGAGAGTCACAGATACAGAAAGAGAGAGTCAGATACAGAAAGAGAGAGAGACAGATACAGAAAGAGAGAGAGATACAGATAAAGAGAGAGACACAGATACAGAAAGAGAGAGAGACAGATACAGAAAGAGAGAGAGTCAAAGACACAGAAAGAGAGAGAGACACAGATACAGAAAGAGAGAGAGACACAGATACAGAAAGAGAGAGAGGCATAGATACAGAAAGACAGAGAGACACAGATACAGAAAGAGAGAGAGACACAGATACAGAAAGTGAGAGAGACACAGATGCAGAAAGAGAGAGAGACACAGATACAGAAAGAGAGAGAGACAGATACAGAAAGAGAGAGAGACACAGATACAGAAAGAGAGAGAGACACAGATACAGAAAGAGAGAGAGACACAGATACAGAATGAGAGAGAGACAGATACAGAAAGAGAGAGAGCCCTATATGCAATAAAAAGAAAATTCTACAACATCCAAATCCCAATCAAAATCTGGCTCAAAATATTTGACAGCATAATCCTGCCCATTGCACTGTACGGTAGTGAAGTATGGGGCCCGCTAAATCACCAAAGCTACACCAAATGGGAAAAACACACAATAGAAGCCCTACATGCAGAATTCTGCTGAAGCATCCTTCGCATCCAAAGAAAAACGCCAACAAATGCATGCAGAGCCGAACTAGGCAGATACCCACTGATAATAAACATCCAAAAACGAGCACTAAACTTCCTAAATCACCTCAAATCTAGCTCCCCAGACACCCTTCATTTCAAAGCATTTCAGACCCAAGAGCTAAACCCAGAAAAGAGTCCCCTGAGTCAGCTGCTACTGAAACTAAGTACTCAGCCGGACCCTGACCAACCACAGACCAACACAGCCGTCCAAACACCAATCCGAGTGAACCAAATCATTAAACAATGCAAAGAAACCTACCTGGAACATTGGAACAAAATAACCGAAAGCCAAAGCAGATTAGAATGTTACCGGGCCCTAAAAAGAGAATATAAACTGGCAGACTACCTCACGACCATCAGAGACACAAAACAGAGACAGACCCTCACCAGGTACAGACTAAGCGACCACCAACTGGAAATTGAAAAAGGCAGATACAAGAAATCCTGGCAGCCTAGAGAGAATAGAATATGCGATCAATGTCTGGCCGGCGAGGTTGAAACAGAAATGCATTTCTAACCTAAAATGCGAAAAATTCAACACATCAAGAAACATATTATTCACCAAGCTAAGCCAAACAACCCCAGATTTTAAGGAATTGGATGACCTGTCAAAATTGAGATTAGTCCTGGGAGAAGGAGACAGACCATACCTTGGGGCCAAATATGTAACAACATGTCACAACCTGAGGACTGTTTAAAATTAAGACTGTTTAAAATTAATATTGAACGTACCAAATGAAGTACAAAGACTGTTTAAAATTAATATTGTTTAAAAGTAATATTGTATGTACCCAACAAATGTCAAATCGATTGACACCTACAGAATGTTTGAAAATGTACCTTTTTGCTATGTAAGCTTTGGCAATATGGTTCTCTGTAAACTTTCATGCCAAGAAAGCATTTGAATTTGAATTTGAATTTGAATTTGAATTTGACACAGATGCAGAAAGAGAGAGACACAGATACAGAAAGAGAGAGACACAGATACAGAAAGAGAGAGAGACACAGACACAGAAAGAGAGAGAGAGACAGATACAGAAAGAGAGAGAGAGACAGATACAGAAAGAGAGAGAGACACAGATACAGAAAGAGAGAGAGACAGGTACAGAAAGAGAGAGAGACACAGATACAGAAAGAGAGAGAGACACAGATACAGAAAGAGAGAGACACACAGATACAGAAAGAGAGAGAGACACAGATACAGAAAGAGAGAGAGAGACAGATACAGAAAGAGAGAGAGACAGATACAGAAAGAGAGAGAGACAGATACAGAAAGAGAGAGAAATTAAGTACTCAGCCGGACCCTGACCAGCCCCAGACCAACACAGCCGTCCAAACACCAATCCGAGTGAACCAAATCATTAAAAAATGCAAAGAAACCTACCTGGAACATTGGAACAAAATAACCGAAAGCCAAAGCAGATTAGAATGTTACCGGGCCCTAAAAAGAGAATATAAACTGGCAGACTACCTCACGACCATCAGAGACACAAAACAGAGACAGACCCTCACCAGGTACAGACTAAGCGACCACCAACTGGAAATTGAAAAAGGCAGATACAAGAAATCCTGGCAGCCTAGAGAGAATAGAATATGCGATCAATGTCTGGCTGGCGAGGTTGAAACAGAAATGCATTTCCTCCTAAAATGCGAAAAATTCAACACATCAAGAAACATATTATTCAACAAGCTAAGCCAAACAACCCCAGATTTCAAGGAATTGGATGATCTGTCAAAATTGAGATTAGTCCTAGGAGAAGGAGACAGACCATACCTTGGGGCTAAATATGTAACAACATGTCACAACCTGAGGACTGTTCAAAAGTAAGACTGTTTAAAATTAATATTGAACGTACCAAATGAAGTAGAAAGACTGTTTAAAATTAATATTGTTTAAAAGTAATATTGTATATACCCAACAAATGTCAAATCGATTGACACCTACAGAATGTTGGAAAACTGTACCTTTTTGCAATGTAAGCTTTGGCAATATGGTTCTCTGTAAACTTTCATGCCAATAAAGCATTTGAACTGAACTGAACTGAACTGAGAGAGACCGATACAGAAAGAGAGAGAGACACAGATACAGAAAGAGAGAGAGACAGATACAGAAAGAGAGAGAGACACAGATACAGAAAGAAAGAGACACAGATACAGAGAGAGAGACAGATACAGAAAGAGAGAGAGACACTGATACAGAAAGAGAGAAACACAGTTACAGAAAGAGAGAGACACAGATACAGAAAGAGAGAGAGTCACAGATACAGAAAGAGAGAGAGTCAGATACAGAAAGAGAGAGAGACAGATACAGAAAGAGAGAGAGATACAGATAAAGAAAGAGAGAGACACAGATACAGAAAGAGAGAGAGACAGATACAGAAAGAGAGAGAGTCAAAGACACAGAAAGAGAGAGAAACACAGATACAGAAAGAGAGAGACACACAGATACAGAAAGAGAGAGAGACACAGATACAGAAAGAGAGAGAGACACAGATACAGAAAGTGAGAGACACAGATACAGAAAGAGAGAGAGACACAGATACAGAAAGAGAGAGACAGATACAGAAAGAGAGAGAGTCAAAGACACAGAAAGAGAGAGAGACACAGATACAGAAAGAGAGAGACACACAGATACAGAAAGAGAGAGAGACACAGATACAGAAAGTGAGAGAGACACAGATACAGAAAGAGAGAGAGACACAGATACAGAAAGAGAGAGAGACAGATACAGAAAGAGAGAGAGACACAGATACAGAAAGAGAGAGAGACACAGATACAGAAAGAGAGAGAGACAGATACAGAAAGAGAGAGAGACACAGATACAGAAAGAGAGAGAGACACAGATACAGAAAGAGAGAGAGACACAGATACAGAAAGAGAGAGAGACACAGATACAGAAAGAGAGAGAGAGACAGATACAGAAAGAGAGAGAGACACAGATACAGAAAGAGAGAGCGACAGGTACAGAAAGAGAGAGACACACAGATACAGAAAGAGAGAGAGACACAGATACAGAAAGAGAGAGAGACACAGATACAGAAAGAGAGAGAGTCACAGATACAGAAAGAGAGAGAGACAGATACAGAAAGAGAGAGAGACAGATACATAAAGAGAGAGAGACCGATACAGAAAGCGAGAGAGACACAGATACAGAAAGAGAGAGAGACAGATACAGGCTGGCGAGGTTGAAACAGAAATGCATTTCCTCCTAAAATGCGAAAAATTCAACACATCAAGAAACATATTATTCAACAAGCTAAGCCAAACAACCCCAGATTTCAAGGAATTGGATGATCTGTCAAAATTGAGATTAGTCCTAGGAGAAGGAGACAGACCATACCTTGGGGCTAAATATGTAACAACATGTCACAACCTGAGGACTGTTTAAAAGTAAGACTGTTTAAAATTAATATTGAACGTACCAAATGAAGTAGAAAGACTGTTTAAAATTAATATTGTTTAAAAGTAATATTGTATATACCCAACAAATGTCAAATCGATTGACACCTACAGAATGTTGGAAAACTGTACCTTTTTGCTATGTAAGCTTTGGCAATATGGTTCTCTGTAAACTTTCATGCCAATAAAGCATTTGAACTGAACTGAACTGAACTACAGAAAGAGAGAGAGACACAGACATAGATAGAGAGAGAGACAGATACAGAAAGAGAGAGAGACCGATACAGAAAGAGAGAGAGACACAGATACAGAAAGAGAGAGTCAGATACAGAAAGAGAGAGAGACACAGATACAGAAAGAGAGAGAGACAGATACAGAAAGAGAGAGAGACAGATTCAGAAAGAGAGAGAGAGACAGACACAAATGAGGGAGGCCGTAGAAAGACAGAAAAATGAACTCAGCAGGCAACACAAACCCCTTAAGCTCCAACAACCTGCTGACACAGAAACAACACAAACAGGGACACAGAACCCGTTGGATGTCCCCCCACACGAGAAGACCACACCCTCTTTGCCTTGCGACCAGATCAGGAACACACCGCAGGCCCCAAACCCCCCTCCTGCCACACAGCCTACCCCAGCAACTCAGTCAACCACCAGCCCTCAGTTGAGTCCTGCCCAGACTACTGCTACCCAGTCTGAAAAGCCAGCCCCTCAGGCGGTCCTGCTGACCGACTCCAACGGGAAGTTTTTGGACCCCCAGAGGATGTTCCCAGGTCATCAAGCCCTGAAAAAACGGTGCAGCACCACAGGCCAGGCAATGAAGATCCTGAACAAAGAAACCCTTGGAAGCCCAAAATGGCTTGTGATCCACACAGGCACAAACAACCTGCACACCCTACATGAAGACACTGCTAGAGCAGTGAGCAGGATGGCGGAGAAGGCCAGCAAGGAATTCCCCAATGCGTGGATTGTGATCTCCACTCTACTGCCCAGAGAGGACACCCTAGCCTATGTAATCCACAACACCAACAGGGAGATCGACATGGGATGTGCTGACCTCCCCAACGTCTACCTGGCCCACCACCCAAACATCAACACACGGGACCTCTATGACGGATTACATCTACTCAAACAGCGGGTGTGGATCTTCGCAAAAAACCTCATAAACACTGCCAAAGGACGCACCCCTCCCACCCCCTCTGCCAATGGGAGCCCTAACCCAAACAGGACCAACACTGTCCCCTACCCCCCTATACAAAACCAGCAACAGAACCGTGCTATTGTACCTGACCCCAGACCCCCCTTTAGACCACAGGCGACTGTAAACCAAGAACTGGGAAGGATCATGACGATGATAAGCACCCTGATGGAAAACAGGATAAGAATGTACTAAATTATTATTATTGTTATTTTATTACTATTATTACTATTATTACTATTATTAAGTAGCAGTATGTGCATGCCATATGGAATCTATACTAAATCGTCATTTAGCATTGTACATCTATAGAAACTATAGGTCCATTTTGCTTTGTTTTTTTTGAACTATATAGATGCGTTCTTTCCACATAAGCTGCTGGAATATCCAGGGTCTCCGCTCCTCAACTTTTGGGCTGAAGAGTACAGACCCTGAATTCCTAAAATCTATAAAAGACATTGATATAATTGTGTTAACAGAAACATGGTGTCAAAAGGACGTGCCCACCCACTGTCCTCCAATGTACCATGAAATCATTGTGCCCTCAGTAAAGAACACTAAGGTACGCAAGGGCAGAACCTCCGGGGGAATCTTGGTGTGGTATAAAGGAGAACTGGACAAACACATCTCACCGGTAAAACAGGGGAAATCACATGTATGGCTAAAATTAGATAAAAACATAGGAATAGCAAAAAAAGATGTCTACTTATGTGCGATCTACATACCCCCAATAGAATTGCCATATTTTGAAGAGGAGTTATTTGAAACTCTCCACATGGAAATCAGCCATTTCCAGGCCCAAGGAAAGGTACTACTACGTGGGGACCTAAACGCAAGGACCGGATGTGAACCTGACTTCATAGACCCACAGGGCAACAACCATGTGTTTGGCCAGACCCCTTTATATGTCACACCAGCCATCACAAATCGGAACAACCTTGACTGTGAAATAAATAAAAGCGGCAGGGAGGTAGTGCAACTCTGCCGAGCCTTAGGCCTGTACATAGTTAACGGTAGGTTCAGAGGGGACTCCTTAGGGAGACTCACCTATTCCTCAACTCTTGGGTCTAGTGTGGTGGATTATACAATCACTGACATGGACCCTTGCGATATCAACGCATTCACTGTCAGGCAGCAATCCCCCCTCTCAGACCATAACCAAATAAATGTGTACCTTAAACTTTCTGCCCAAACTACAGACACAAAAAAGGAACCCAGTAAGCTCCATAAACTAAACCAGACATACAGATGGGCCCCAGACAGTGGAGATAAATTCATCACAGCACTAAATTCACCTGATCTCACAAGTAAAATATCAAAATTTAAAGAAAATCTATATGAGATCGCCAGAGATGGTGTAACCATGGCCATAGACGATATAAATAGGATCTTCCATGAGGCAGCTGTAAAAGCCGACCTTGTGAAGCAGAAGAGGAAACGTTACAAAAGACAAAAAAATGAGAAATGGTTTGATCACGAATGCAAAAATGCCAGAAAAGACCTGAGAAAAATATCAAACCAAAAGCATCGCCAACCAAACAACCCAGACCTGCGTATTAGATACAATGAGGCCCTCAAAAGATATAAACACACCATTAGGAACAAAACACAAAACTAAACCCACAAAAGACTTGAAGAAATTGAAAACTCCATTAATCAAAATCAATTCTGGGATATGTGGAATAACCTGAGTACAACTCAATTACAAGCATTACCAATCCAAGATGGTGACATCTGGAGAACACATTTTGAAAACCTCTACAAAGACATCCCAGTAAACGAATCAAACTCAAGTCAACATCATGTCACAGAAAAACTCCACACATTAGAAGTAACAATTAAAGACAACCAAAACCCTCTGGACTCCCCAATCACTTGGAAAGAACTGGCCACAAAAACAAAATCTCTCCACCTAAAGAAAGCCTGTGGTCCAGACAACATCAAAAATGAAATGCTCAAGTTCAGCACTATGGAGATGCAGGGTGCGGTACTCAAGTTATTCAACATCATATTACGTTCGGGCTGTTTTCCAGATATCTGGTGCCAAGGACTCATCTCTCCCATATATAAAAGTGGAAACAAATCAGACTCAAACAACTAACGTGGCATCTGTGTCAACAGTTGTCTAGGGAAGTTATTCTGCAGTATTCTAAATAGCAGATTACTGGATTTTCTTAATAAACATAATATCCTAAGAAAAAATCAAATAGGCTTTCTTCCAAAACACCGCACCACCCTTCACACTCTCATTGAAAAACATATACACCAAACAAAAATGGGAAATATTCGCTTGTTTCATTGACTTCAAGAAAGCCTTTGACTCTATTTGGCACGAAGGGCTCTATTACAAACTTCTTCAGTGTGGAATAGGGGGCAAAGTCTATGACCTTATTAAATCGATGTATCTGAAAAATAAATACGGTGTCAAAATTGGAGACAAACACACCGGTTTCTTCACCCAGAGAAGAGGCGTCCGGCAGGGTTGCAACTTGAGTCCGACCCTGTTCAACATATACATAAATGAGTTAGCAGACAAGCTGGAGCAAAGCGAGTCACCGGGTCTCTGTCTCCTGGATGGGGAAGTGAGGTCCCTGTTCTATGCGGACGACCTGGTTCTGCTGTCTCCCACAGAACAGGGATTACAGCAACATTTAGACCTACTCGACAAATACTGCCAAAATTGGGCTCTAACAGTAAATCTAAAGAAAACCAACATCATGATTTTTCAAAAAAGGCCCAGATGTCAGGAAAACAAATACCAGTTTACTCTCAGTGATACCATCATAGGACACACTATGAGCTACACTTACCTTGGTCTAACCATTACAGCATCAGGGAGCTTCAACATAGCAGTGAATGCACTAAAAGAAAAAGCCCGAAGAGCCCTATATGCAATAAAAAGAAAATTCTACAACATCCAAATTCCAATCAAAATCTGGCTCAAAATATTTGATAGTATAATCCTGCCCATTGCACTGTATGGTAGTGAAGTATGGGGCCCACTCAATCACCATAGCTACACTAAATGGGAAAAACACACAATAGAAGCCCTACATGCAGAATTTTGCCGAAGCATTCTTCGCACCCAAAGGAAAACACCAACAAATGCATGTAGAGCCGAACTAGGCAGATACCCACTGATAATAAACATCCAAAAACGAGCACTAAACTTTCTAAATCACCTCAAATCTAGTTCCCCAGACACCCTTCATTTTAAAGCCCTCCAGAACCAAGAGCTGAACCCAGAAACGAGTCCCCTGAGTCAGTTGTTACTGAAACTAAGTTCTCCTACCCAGCCGGACCCTGACCAGTCCCAGACCAACACTGCTCCCCAAACACCAATCCGAGTGAACCAAACCATTAAACAATGCAAAGAAACCTACCTGGAACATTGGAACAAAATAACCAAAAGCCAAAGCAGATTAGAATGCTACCGGGCCTTAAAAAGAGAATATAAACTGGCAGACTATCTCTCGACCATCAGAGACACAAAACAGAGACAGACCCTCACCAGATACAGACTAAGCGACCACCAACTGGCAATTGAAAAAGGAAGATACAAGAAATCCTGGCAACCTAAAGAAAATAGAATATGTGATCACTGTCTGGCCGGCGAGGTTGAGACAGAGGTGCACTTCCTCCTAAAATGCGAAAAATTCAACGAGACAAGAAACATATATTTTGACAAGCTCAGCCTTACAACCCCAGATTTCAAAGAATTGGATGACCTGTCAAAATTAAGAATAGTCCTGGGGGAGGGAGACAGACAATATCTTGGTGCCCAATATGTAACAACATGTCACAACCTGAGGAACATTGAATGACTAACGAGCACACCCATAGCATATATACGCTAAAAATGTTTAAATCAATACCGAATGTACCCAACGACTGTTTTAAATTAATACTGAATGCACCCAACGAGGGTCAACGACTGTTTAAATTAATACTATCTGTACCCAACGAGGGTCAAAAACGTTTGACACCTAAAGAATGTTGGAAACCTGTACTTTTTGTTATGTAAGCTTTGGCAACATGGTTCCCTGTAAACTTTCATGCCAATAAAGCATTTGAATTGAATTGACAGATACAGAAAGAGAGAGAGTCAGATACAGAAAGAGAGACACAAATGCAGAAAGAGAGAGAGACAGATACAGAAAGAGAGAGAGACAGATACAGAAAGAGAGAGAGACAGATACAGAAAGAGAGAGAGACAGATACAGAAAGAGAGAGATACAGATACAGAAAGAGAGAGAGACAGATACAGAAAGAGATTCACAAATGCAGAAAGAGAGAGAGACAGATACAGAAAGAGAGAGATACAGATACAGAAAGAGAGAGAGAGACAGATACAGAAAGAGATTCACAAATGCAGAAAGAGAGAGAGACAGATACAGAAAGAGAGAGAGACAGATACAGAAAGAGAGAGAGACAGATACAGAAAGAGAGAGACACAGATACAGAAAGAGAGAGACACAGATACAGAAAGAGAGAGAGACACAGATACAGAAAGAGAGAGAGAGACACAGATACAGAATGAGAGAGAGACACAGATACAGAAAGAGAGACACAGATACAGATAGAGAGAGAGACAGATACAGAAAGAGAGAGAGAGACAGATACAGAAAGAGAGAGAGACAGATACAGAAAGAGAGAGAGACAGATACAGAAAGAGAGAGAGACAGATGCAGAAAGAGAGAAATACAGAAACAGAAAGAGAGAGAGAGACAGATACAGAAAGAGAGAGAGACACAGAAACAGAAAGAGAGAGAGACAGAAACAGAAAGAGAGAGAGAGACAGATACAGAAAGAGAGAGATACAGAAACAGAAAGAGAGAGAGAGACAGATACAGAAAGAGAGAGAGACAGATACAGAAAGAGAGAGATACAGATACAGAAAGAGAGACACAAATGCAGAAAGCGAGAGAGGCAGATACAGAAAGAGAGAGAGACACACATACAGAAAGAGAGAGAGACACAGATACAGAAAGAGAGAGAGACACAGATACAGAAAGAGAGAGAGACAGATACAGAAAGAGATTCACAAATGCAGAAAGAGAGAGAGACAGATACAGAAAGAGAGAGAGACAGATACAGAAAGAGAGAGAGACAGATACAGAAAGAGAGAGACACAGATACAGAAAGAGAGAGACACAGATACAGAAAGAGAGAGAGACACAGATACAGAAAGAGAGGGAGAGACACAGATACAGAATGAGAGAGAGACACAGATACAGAAAGAGAGACACAGATACAGATAGAGAGAGAGACAGATACAGAAAGAGAGAGAGAGACAGATACAGAAAGAGAGAGAGACAGATACAGAAAGAGAGAGAGACAGATACAGAAAGAGAGAGAGACAGATGCAGAAAGAGAGAGATACAGAAACAGAAAGAGAGAGAGAGAGACAGATACAGAAAGAGAGAGAGACACAGATACAGAAAGAGAGAGAGACAGAAACAGAAAGAGAGAGAGAGACAGATACAGAAAGAGAGAGATACAGAAACAGAAAGAGAGAGAGAGACAGATACAGAAAGAGAGAGAGACAGATACAGAAAGAGAGAGATACAGATACAGAAAGAGAGAGAGACAGATACAGAAAGAGAGACACAAATGCAGAAAGAGAGAGGCAGATACAGAAAGAGAGAGAGACACACATACAGAAAGAGAGAGAGACACAGATACAGAAAGAGAGAGAGACACAGATACAGAAATAGAGAGAGACACAGATACAGAAAGAGAGAGAGACACAGATACAGAAAGAGAGAGAGACAGATACAGAAATAGAGAGACACAGATACAGAAAGAAAGAGAGACACAGATACAGAAAGAGAGAGACACAGATACAGAAAGAGAGAGAGAGACAGATACAGAAATAGAGAGAGACAGATACAGAAAGAGAGAGAGACACAGATACAGAAAGAGAGAGAGAGATACAGAAAGAGAGAGAGAGACAGATACAGAAAGAGAGAGAGACACAGATACAGAAAGAGAGAGAGACACAGATACAGAAAGAGAGAGAGACAGATACAGAAAGAGAGAGAGAGACAGATACAGCAAGAGAGAGAGACACAGATACAGAAAGAGAGAGAGACAGATACAGAAAGAGAGAGAGACAGATACGGAAAGAGAGCGAGACAGATACAGAAAGAGAGAGATACACAGTGTTAAATGTTGTCGCTGGCGCTCCCCGCCAACTCAATTTATAGTGCGGCGCTGTTAACGGCCCACCTGGGCACTAACCCCTTAGCTCCCCGTTAACGCCCGGGTGGGGCGCCAAAGGGAGGCCCTAAGCTAGCCAATTTTTAGCCCTATTTTTGTCATCCTGTCTTGCCCCCCTCCCCTCATCATCCCCTGGACTGAAGTCAGCAGCCCAGACACACCAAGCTTGGCCTTCAGACTCCTTCAGTCAAAGGCCCCAGTGTTGGAACTGCTTGTTATCAAGGTTGGGCCTTCGTTGGCCAAATTAAAGATACGTAAAGCAAAGTCGAAATCCTAAACTTGTAAACAACAGGCAGCTATGCCTGGCAGGCAAGGCGGGCCCCCGTGTGGTATGTTAGGCATCATTTAATCTAACACTTTGTCTTCATATTCGAATACAAGTTTCTGAGAAACCGAACCATCGGAATGGAATAAAGAGGCAGGCAGTTAAGCACCAATTAATTATCATTGGAATGGAATGAAGAGGTGGGCAGTTAAGCACCAATTAATTGTCATTGGAATGAAATGAAGAATATTATGATTGACCTAAGTTATCTTGGCAAGAACACGAGGAAGTAGGAGACCGTGGATTTGGATCTCAGGGGCAGACTGCCTGTATTCTGTTTGAGTTTTGTGGTCCAATCTGTTTTGAGATGAACGGGAAGGATTTTGGCTCTTTCAAAATCCACATTTCTCGATAAGTGCTGTTCTTGTTCCTCCTCTGTGAAGAATTAATCCACACTTGTTGATTATTTCCAGCTGGTTTACCAATAAGTTGTTGAACTTAAATCTTGTTTCAGAAGAAACAACTTATACATTAACCCCTACATGTCTCGAGCAGAAACATAGTAATATTCGCATCAATCTTATTTGCATAACCAATATATGTTTCAGGCACGTCTAATTTCTAACAGTGATCTGACACAAGTGCCAGGCAATGACTATCACCAACAAGTCTAACCACCTCCCCTTGACATTCAACAGCATTACCATCGCCGAATCCCCCACCATCAACATCCTGGGGGTAACCATTGACCAGAAACTTAACTGGACCAGCCACATAAATACTGTGGCAACAAGAGTAGGTCAGAGGCTGGGTATTCTGCAGCAAGTGTCTCACCTCCTGACTCACCAAAGCCTTTCCACCATCTACAAGACACAAGTCAGGAGTGCGATGGAATACTCTCCACTTGCCTGGATGAGTGCAGCTCCAACAACACTCAAGAAGCTCGACACCGTCCAGGACAAAGCAGCCCGATTGATCGGCACCCCATCCACCACCTTAAACATTCACTCCCTCCACCACCGGCGCACCGTGGCTGCAGTGTGTACCATCTACAAGATGCACTGCAGCAACTCACCAAGGCTTCTTCGGCAGCACCTCTCAAACCCATGACCTCTTCCACCTAGAAGGACAAGGGCAGCAGGCGCCTGGGAACACCGTCACCTCCAAGTTCCCCTCCAAATCACACGCCATCCTGACTTAGAAGAATATCGCCGATCCTTCTTCATTGCTGGGTCAAAATCCTGGAACTCCCTCCCTAACAGCACTGTGGGAGCACCTTCATCACACGGACTGCAGCGGTTCAAGAAGGCAGCTCACCACCACCTTCTCAAGGGCAATTAGGGATGGGCAATAAATGCTGGCCTTGCCAGCGACGCCCACATCCCATAAACGAATATAAAAAACAAAAACTTCTACCCCCTTGTACTCTAGTCCTCTACATACAAAGGCCAGCATTCCATCAAACTTTTGGATTATTGTCTGCACCTGTCCATGATATTTTAATGATCTATGTACCTGGACATTGGACTCGTTGGACCTCCACTGTTTTTAACCTTTCACCATTTAGAAAGCACACTGTTCTATCTTCTTTAGGTCCAAAGTGGATGACCTCACATTTGCTTATATTGAAACCCATTTTGCACATTCACTCACTCTACCAATATCCCTTTGTCATAACTATCAAAAGGGAATTGGATGAATACTTGAAGAGGATAATTTTGCAGGGCTCTGGGGGAAGAGCAGGGGGGAGTGGGAGTAATTGGAGAGCTCTTTCAAAGAGCCGGCACAGGCACGATGGGCTGAATGGCCTCCTTCTGTGCTGTACCATTCTCTGATTCGATGAAGCCTGTGCTGAAATATTGGTGTTCTTATAAAAAGGTGATTCAGCTTTGGTTGTCACTTTGTGTTTCCTAAATAATTGCAAAATCCGAAACGAGATTTAAATTCAACAAATTATTGGCAAACCGGCTGGAAATAATCAACAAGGGTGGGTTCATTCTTCACAGAGGAGGAGCAAGAACAACACTTGACCAGAAATGTGGATTTTGAAAGAGCCAACATCCTTCCTGTTGGACCACAAATCTCAAACAGGATACAGGCAGTTTCCCCCCCCAGTTCCAAATCCAGAGACTCCTACTTCCTTGTGTCCTTACCAAGGTGGCTTAGGTCAATCATCAATACTCTTCATTGCATCCAATGACAATTAATTGGTGCTGAACTGCCTACCTCAACATTCCATTCAGAAGAGAATTAATTGGTGCTGAACTGCCCACCTTTTCATTCCATTCCGATGACAATTAATTGGTACCTCACGCACCCAGATCTTGGGCAGCAGGTGACTTTTCTGTTGGTTTTAAATGTAAGCGATGTTTTGTGAGCAATGGTCTGTCTGCACGTTTCCATCTCAAATGTCCACCATCTCAAGGCAGGACTAGCAAGAGTGAAATGGCCGTGGACAATAGGCTGCCCAAGCTCTGGGTGAGTGAGGTGCCAATTAATTGTCATCGGAATGCAATGAAGAGTATTGATGATTGACCTAGCCCACCTTGGCAAGGACACAAGGAAGGCGGAGACTCTTGAGTTGGGTGGAGCTTCTTCCATATATACTGGGTGACTGATAGACACAGTCCGCAGTGCGGTGAGGAGAAGAGGTTTGTGTCACTCGTTCCCAGGAGGAACTCCAAAGCTCAACGCAAAGATGAAGTTGTTCTCTGGCATTTTCATCATTTGCGCTCTGGTTACTGAAGGTGAGATGTTTGATTAAATTTGTCACTTGTTAATCTCTTTCAGGCTGATTGTTTCAATAGAACTGTTAGTTAGAGGTACCATACATATATATACAAAAAGTATTCCTTTCCCATATGGGACGTGTGTTAACGCAATGCTCATTATGCCACAGAAAAATGGGTGATTCTTAAAAATTCTTTCTTGGGATGTGGGCTTCGCTGGCAAGGCCAGAATTTATTGCCCATCCCTAATTGCCCTTCAGAAGGTGGTGGTGAGCTGCCTTCTTGAACCGCTGCAGTCCGTGTGGTGAAGGTGCTCCCACAGTGCTGTTAGGGAGGGAGTTCCAGGATTTTGACCCAGCGACAGTGAAGAAACGGCCGATGTATTTCCAAGTCAGGATGGTGTGTGTGCCTTGGTGGGGAGCTTGGAGGTGGTGGTGTTCCCATGCATCTGCTGCCCTTGTCCTTCTAGGTGGAAGAGGTCGTGGGTTTGGGAGGTGCTGCTGAAGAAGCCTTGGCGAGTTGCTGCAGTGCATCTTGTAGATGGTACACACTGCAGCCACGGTGCGCCGGTGGTGGAGGGAGTGAAGAGTGAATGTTTAAGTTGGAGGATGGGATGCCAATCAAGCGGGCTGCTTTGTCCTGGATGGTGTCGAGCTTCTTGAGTGTTGTTGGAGCTGCGCACATCCAGGCAAGTGGAGAGTATTCCATCACACTCCTTACTTGTGCCTTGTAGATGGTGGAAAGGCTTTGGGGAGTCAGGAGGTGAGACACTCGCCGCAGAATACCCAGCTTCTGATCTGCTCTTGCTGCCACAGTATTTACGTGGCTGGTCCAGTTAAGTTTCTGGTCAATGGTGACCTCCCAGGATGTTGATGGTGAGGGTTTCGGCGATGGTAATGCCATTGAATGTCAAGGGACGGTGGTTAGACTCTCGCTTGTTGGAGATGGTCATTGCCTGGCACTTCTGTGGTGCGAATGTTACCTGCCACTTATCAGCCCAAGCCTGAATGTCGTCCAGGTCTTGTTGCATGCGGGCACGGGCTGCTTCATTCTGTGAGCAGATTCCCTTAAATGCATCTGGGCTGGTCGCCTCAACTCCTCCCTGTGGTAGCAAGTTCCACACTTTCACCACTCTCTGGGTAAAGAGGGTTCTTCTGCCCTTTGGCCTAAATCTCTTACATTTAATCTTGTATCGCTGGCCCCTCATTCTGGACCCATTGACTACTGCAAGCGGTCTGTTTCTAGTGACCCTGCCCCACCCTTTCATCGCTTTAAACACTTCTATCATATCGCCCCGTAACCTGCTCTTGTAGCCACAGTATTTATGTGGCTGGTCCAGTAAGTTTCTAGTCAATGGCGACCCCCCCCAGGATGTTGATGCTGTCCTAGGTGTCAGCTGTGGTTAAGTGGGTAGCTCTCTCGCCTCTGAGTCAGAAGGTTGTGGGTTCAAAGTCCCACTCCAGAGAATTGAGCACATGATCCAGGCTGACACTCTGAGTGCAGTACTGAGGGAGCGTGGCACTGTCGGAGGGGCAGTACTGATGGAGCGTGGCACTGTCGGAGGGGCAGTACTGAGGGAGCGTGGCACTGTCGGAGGGGCAGTACTGATGGAGCGTGGCACTGTCGGAGGGGCAGTACTGAGGAAGTGCCGCACTGTCGGAGGGGCAGCACTGAGGGAGCACTGCACTGTCGGAGGGTCAGTACTGAGGAAGCGCCGCACTGTCGGAGGGGCAGCACTGAGGGAGCACCGCACTGTCGGAGGGGCAGTACTGAGGGAGCGCCGCACTGTCAGAGGGGCAGTACTGAGGGAGTGCCGCACTGTTGGAGGGGCAGCACTGAGGGAGCGCCGCACTGTCGGAGGGTCAGTACTGAGGGAACGCCACACTGTCGGAGGGGCAGTAATGAGGGAGCGCCGCACTGTCGGAGGGGCAGTACTGAGTGAGCGCTGCACTGTCGGAGGGTCAGTACTGAGGGAGCGCGGCACTGTCGGAGGGGCAGTACTGAGGGAGCGCCGCACTGTTGGAGGGGCAGCACTGAGGGAGTGCCGTACTGTCGGAGGGGCAGTACTGAGGGAGCGCCGCACTGTCGGAGGGGCAGTACTGAGGGAGCGCTGCACTGTCGGAGTGGCAGTACTGATGGAGTGCTGCACTGTCGGAGGGGCGGTACTGAGGGAGTGCTGCACTGTCGGAGGGGCAGTACTGATGGAGTGCTGCATTGTCGGAGGGGCAGTACTGAGGGAGCTCCGCATTGTCGGATGGGCAGTACTGATGGAGTGCTGCACTGTCGGAGGGTCAGTACTGAGGGAGCGCTGCACTGTCAGAGGGGCAGTACTGATGGAGTGCCGCACTGTCGGAGGGGCAGTACTGAGGGAGCGCCGCACTGTCGGAGGGGCAGTACTGATGGAGTGCCGCACTGTCGGCGGTGCCATCTTTCGGATGAGATGCTAAATCGAGGCCCCATCTGCTCTTTCAGGTGGACGTATAAGATCCCATGGCACTATTTTGAAGAAGAGCAGGGGTGTCCTCCCCAGTGTCCCAGCCAATATTTATCACTTATTCGGTCATTTATCTCATTGATGTTTGAGGGACCTTACTGTGCGTAAATTGGCTGCCCCATTTCTGATATTATAACACTTTTAACCTATTTCATAGTCTGTGAAATGCTTTAGGACGTCCTGGGGACTGGCAAAGTGCCAGATTCCAAGGCTTTTATATTTTGGTTTATTCATTGACGGCTGATGTGCCTCAATAATTCCGAGACTCGAAGGTAGCAGAACAAAACAAGGCTTTTATTAACTTAGAACGAAACACGTAAGCGAGAGAGATGTCGTCCTTCTGGAGATTGGGGCTAGACGGAAGCTAGCTTACAAACGGGGCCAGGTATGGGCGGAGCCCTACACACAGCACATTCCAGCACATTCCAGTATACAATATAGCACATTCCAGTACACAATACAATGAGGTCTGGGGGAAGGGAAATGACACTGAAACCGATCTCAGTCACAGGCAGTGATGAATGGAAATATTTCATCACATTCACCCCTTCTATAGATTTAGTCTGTTTGGGGGTTTGATAGTCCTCTGCGATCGACGTGGCTGTTGCGGTGCCGCGGGTGTCGGCTGGGTGTCCCCGGTAGCCTCTTGGGTCTCTGCCGGGGGTGCCGCCAGGGTTGTTGAAGGGGTAGTTGGTGGGGGTGCCATTGGTCGGTATTCTTCCGGGGGTGATGAAAGAGTAGTGGGTGGGTAAGAGTTGCTGTGATCATCGTTGCCGCTATTGCCGTGGTTGTTGTCGATGCCGGCTGGGGCGACGTCTTTTATGGACACGGTGTCCTCCCTTCTGTCGGCGTGCCGGACATATGCGTATTGGGGGTTGGCGTGGAGTAGGTGTACTGGCTCCACGAGAGGGTCCGTCTTGTGGCCCCTCACATGCCTTCACACGAGTACCGGACCTGGGGTGGAGAGCCATGACGGCATGGATACGCCTGAGGTGGATTTCCGGGGAAAGACAAACATTCGTTCATGAGGCGTGGTATTAGTGGCCGTACACAATAGCGACCGTATCGAATGGAGCACATCCGAGAGGACTTCCTGCCAGCGGGAGATAGGGAGGCCCTTGGTCCTTAGAGCTAGAGTGACTGCTTTCCATACTGTCCCGTTCTCCCGCTCCACTTGGCCGTTACCCCGGGGGTTGTAGCTGGTGGTACGGCTCGTGGCGATCCCCCTGGACAGCATGTACTGGCGTAGCTCTTCACTCATGAAGGACGCCCCCCTATCCGTATGGATGTAGCTCGGCATACCGAACAGGCAGAACAGGCTGTTGAGGCATTTAATGACCGTGGCGCTGGTCATGTCTGGGCAGGGGAAGGCGAATGGGAACCGGGAGTATTCGTCCACAATGTTCAGGAAGTAAACATTGCGGTCGACGGACGGGAGGGGGCCCTTGAAATCTAAGCTGAGCCGCTCAAAGGGCCGTGTAGCTTTGATTAGGTGGGCTCTATCTGGGCGGTAGAACCGAGGCTTGCACTCAGCGCAAGTGCGGCAGTTCCTGGTCAGGGACCGAACTTCCTCAATCGAGTAGGGTAAGTTACGGGACTTTATGAAGTGGAACAAGCCGCGTGACCCCTGGGTGGCAGAGGTCGTTGTGGAGGGTCTGTAGCCGATCCCCGGTGGCGCTGGCACACATCCCTTGTGAGAGGGCGTCAGGGGATTCGTTAAGGGCCCCTGGCCGGTAAATGATGTCGTACTCGAAGGTGGAGAGCTCGATCCGCCACCTAAGAATCTTATCATTTTTAATCTTCCCCCTCTGTTTATTATTGAACATAAACGCTACCGACCGCTGGTCGGTAAGTAGGGTGAAGCGTTTGCCGGCTAGGTAGTGGCGCCAGTGGCGCACTGCCTCCACGATGGCTTGGGCCTCCTTTTCCACGGAGGAGTGTCTGATCTCGGGCCCTTGGAGGGTTCTTGAGAAGAAAGCTACGGGCCGCCCCGCCTGGTTGAGGGTGGCCGCCAAGGCGAAGTCAGACGCATCACTTTCCACTTGAAATGGAGTGTTCTCGTCCACTGCCTGTAGCGTGGCCTGCTCAATATCCTGCTTAATGCTTTTGAAGGCGGCGTGGGCCTCAGCAGAGAGCGGGAAAGAGAATGCTTTCAAGAGGGGGCGGGCTTTGTCGGAGTAGTTGGGGACCCATTGGGAATAATAAGAAAATAACCCCAGGCATCTTTTCAGGGCTTTGGGAGTGTTGGGCAGGGGCAGCTCCCGTAGGGGGCGCAATCGGTCGGGGTCTGGTCCGATTTCCCCATTCTCCACCACGCTGCCTAGTATGCAGGGGCGCGTGGTGTTGTAAACGCACTTGTCCTCGTTGTAGGTGAGGTTGAGTTTTTGTGCAGTTTTCAGGAACCTCTCGAGGTTCGAGTCGTGATCCTGCTGGTTGTGACCGCAGATGGTGACGTTGTCGAGGTAGGGGAAGGTTGCCTGCAAGTGGTGGTCATCGACCATGCGGTCCATCTCCCTCTGGAAGACCGAGACGCCATTCGTCACCCCAAAGGGGACTCTGAGGAATTGGTAGAGGCGTCCGTTCGCCTCGAAGGCGGTGTACGGGCGGTCCTCTGGTCTGATAGGGAGCTGGTGGTACGCTGACTTGAGGTCGATGGTGGAGAACACCCGGTATTGGGCGATTTGGTTCACCATTTCTGATATGCGGGGTAGCGGGTAGGCGTCTAGTAGGGTGTACCTGTTGATCGTTTGACTATAGTCGATCACCATCCGTTTCTTCTCGCTACCCCTTACCACTACCACTTGGGCGCGCCACGGGCTGTTGCTGCGTTCAATAATGCGCTCTTTCAGGAGCCTGTCTACCTCGGTCGCGATAAACCGCCTGTCCTCCCAGCTGTACCTCCTGCTTTTGGTCGCTATTGGCCGGCAGTTAGGGGTAAGGTTCGCGAATAGCGAAGGCGGCTTTACCTTCAGGGTAGCCAGACCGCACACTGTGAGGGGCGGCTGGGACCCACCGTACTTGAGCGTGATGCTTTGGTGGTTGCACTGGAAATCCAGGCCCAATATCACGCTCGCACATAGGTTCTTCATGATTAATACTTTAAAATTATCATATACAGTTCCGTTAACGCACAATTGTACCGTGCAGTAACCCAGAATGGTCGATGTCTGGGTTTTGTCAGCCATAGAGATGGTACCCTGAGTAGGGACCACCTTTAGGGAGAGTTGTTGTGCCAGTTCTGGGTGGATAAAGCTCTCCGTGCTTCCACTGTCAATTAAGCATTTAACCCGGCACCCGTTTACCTCGATGTCCACCATTGATCTGGATAGCGGGTGCGGCCTGGTCTGGTCCACTGTGACCGATGCCACTGTAGGGCCCTGATCGATACAAGATGGCGTCCACGCTGTCTGCTCACAAGATGGCGGACCCCACGAGGTCGGGCAAGATGGCGTCCAAGATGGCCGCTCCCACGGCGCACACGCGGCGGTGGCGGGTTTTCCGGCGGGGTTCCCTCTACACGCCTTCCCGAAGTGCCCCTTCTTACCGCACTTAAAGCAGGTGGTGCCTTTCACCGGGCACAGGTTTCTGGTGTGCTTTGGCTGCCCGCAGAAGTAGCAGTTGGGTCCCTGACGCGTCGCGGCTGTCGTAGGGCTTCTGGGGGGAGAGCGGGGCCCAGCCGGTGCCGGGCTGTCGGGCGGGGAAGATGCCTTCCAAGATGGCGGCGCCCTCAGTGCACACGTGGCGGCGTGGGCGGCGCGGGCTGAAGAGTAGGCGTCCGAGTTTCTCTGGGCCACATCCAGGGATCGCGCGGTGTCCGCAGCCTGTTTCAGGTCCAACCCCATTTTTTCCAGCAGTCTTTGCCGGATGTAAGTGGAGCTGAGGCCTGTGATGAAGGCATCGCGAACAAGCTCGTCAGTGTACACCGCGGCTTTTACATCTCGGCACTTGCAGTCTTTGCCAAGCATTTTCAGGGTGCTTAGGAACTCCTCCACCGATTCCCCAGGTCGCTGTGCGCGGGTGGCGAGCAGGTGCCTAGCATACACCTCATTCGTAGGCTGCTGGTAATGCGCCTTTAAGATGTCGCAGGCGGCCAGGTACGTCTCGGCGTCTTGGATGAGGGGGTAAACCCGGTGGCTTACCCAATTCCGCAGAATTCCGAGTCTCATCCTTGCAGCGTCCGTAGCGTCTTTGACGGCTGCGGAATTGTCCAGGAAGAATTCCATACACTCAAACCAGTGTCCGAAGCGTGCTGATGCGTCCGGAGCATGTTGATCCAAATCCAAACGTTCGGGTTTCAGGAGTTGATCCATAGTGTTGAAAAAATAAGTTAATAAAATTGATGTGCCTCAATAATTCCGAGACTCGAAGGTAGCAGAACAAAACAAGGCTTTTATTAACTTAGAACGAAACACGTAAGCGAGAGAGATGTCGTCCTTCTGGAGATTGGGGCTAGACTGAAGCTAGCTTACAAACGGGGCCAGGTATGGGCGGAGCCCTACACACAGCACATTCCAGCACATTCCAGTATACAATACAGCACATTCCAGTACACAATACAATGAGGTCTGGGGGAAGGGAAATGACACTGAAACCGATCTCAGTCACAGGCAGTGATGAATGGAAATATTTCACCACAACGGCAACAATAACTGATGATTATTTCCTTGTTCTCTTTGTTGCAGCCTCAGCTCTGAAATGTTTCAGTTGTGACGATCCAACAGGAAACTGTACAGAGAAGGAAGCAGTCTGTGATCCAGCTCTGAAGCTCAAATGCAAAACTACCTTAACCACACAGACAACCGGTGAGACTTCCTCCAAATAAGATTCATTTCTTGTAGGATTGCAAATATTTAATAGTGGATAGATAGACAGATAGACACATAGATAGATAGATAGAGAGATAGAGAGATAGAGAGATAGATGGATAGACGGATAGACAGATAGATAGATAGAGAGATAGACAGATAGATAGATAGAGAGATAGATAGATAGATAGAGAGACAGATAGACAGATAGACAAATAGAGAGATAGAGAGATAGAGAGATAGATAGAGAGAGAGATAAATAGAGAGATAGACAGACAGACAGACAGACAGACAGACAAAGTGGTTTGTTTACCGAGATGAACCGACCAAATTCTGTCTGATTTCAGGTGCAACAAAAAGCAACATGTTTGTCAAAGGCTGCGGAATTTGCCCGGAACCCACTTCCATCAACTATGGTTTTGTGGCACGGACTGTGGGATCCAGTTGCTGCAGTTCTGATCTGTGTAATGATCACCGTCATGAAGGTAATGGCATGACCACAGCAAATGATTAGCACTCTCGGATGCATCACAGACTGGAAAAGGAACAAACTGCAGGGGGCGATGGTGAAAGAGCTGGCACGGGCAAGATGGGCCGAACGGCCTCCTTCTGTGCTGTAAGATTCTATGTAAAGAAAGACTTGTATTTCTGTAGCATCTTTCATGACCACCGGACGCCTCAAAGCGCTTTACTGCCAATGAAGTTCTTTTTGAAGTGTAGTCACTGTTGCAATGTAGCTATTGACTAACTGGTGATTTATTAACGGTCTTCTTAAACTTGGGGTACTTCATCTCCAAGTCAATGCTTGCGGGATCGTTAATATTTTGCCTTCCTATTACAGCGAAGGAGAACACCACGCTGAACGGGCTCGAGTGCTTTGGGTGTTACAACGATTCTGCTGAAACCTGTGCCAGCAGTACAAGGATCCTGAAGTGTGTAGGGATTCAGAATCGCTGCTACCACAATTCATTACCACAAGTCAATGGTGAGTCCAAGCGCTGATATGTCACGCTAAGAGCTTGCAGTGTCTCCTTGATGTTCGGGGAGGTTTTGCTCCTTTGAAGAAACGGAGAGGTTTGGGGAGGGAATTCCAGAGCTCGGGGCCCAGGCAGCTGAAGGCGCAGCCGCAAATGGTGGAGCGATGGAAATCGGGGGGGCTGCGCAAGAAGCCAGAATTGGAGGAGCACAGAGATCTGTGAGAGTTGTAGGGGCTGGAGGAGGTCACAGAGATAGGGAGGGTTGTAGGGGGCTGGAGGAGGTTACAGAGATAGGGAGGGTTGTAGGGGCTGGAGGAGGTCACAGAGATAGGGAGGGTTGTAGGGGGCTGGAGGAGGTTACAGAGATAGGGAGGGTTGTAGGGGCTGGAGGAGGTTACAGAGATAGGGAGGGTTGTAGGGGGCTGGAGGAGGTCACAGAGATAGGGAGGGTTGTAGGGGCTGGAGGAAGTTACAGAGATAGGGACGGTTGTAGGGGCTGGAGGAGGTTACAGAGATAGGGAGGGTTGTAGGGGCTGGAAGAGGTTACAGGGATAGGGAGGGTTGCAGAGGCTGGAGGAGGTTACAGAGATAGGGAGGGTTGTCGGGGGCTGGAGGAGGTTACAGAGATAGGGAGGGGTGTAGGGGCTGGAGGAGGTTACAGTGATAGGGAGGGTTGTAGGGGCTGGAGGAGGTTACAGAGATAGGGAGGGTTGTAGGGGCTGGAGGAGGTTACAGAGATAGGGAGGGTTGTAGGAGCTGGAGGAGGTTACAGAGATAGGGAGGGGCGAGGCCACACACACATATATATATATTTATATCCCACATCCTTTCCCATCCCCAGGTTGGACATTGATAAGTGCAAGATTGAGAATGGAATTGGAGGATCTGCTGATTTCTGGGGGTTATTCTGGACCCTCATAACATCCGGAAGGTTACAGTCTAGTTCAACTTATTAAAAGTGCTAGCCGGAGGATGGTAACATCTTCAGTCGTTCCTTTCCTTTAGGGAGAGATAGCCTGAACCTTTAGACCCATTTAAGCATCTTATGGAATTCGGCTATCTCTAACTTAAGTTGAAGGTGAACATCTGGGGAATACACCTGATCTGGGGTAGCCCAAAAAGGAGTGGGACTGTAATGATCCCTTCCCAATAACTAAAAGTTTCAATTTTTTGCTTGGATGCTGGCAGCGGAGTTGTGGGGTGATTTAAAGTTCAGGCGATTCTCTATTACACACTATTACACAGCAGACGTGCTAGGAATGACCCGTATCTTTCTGTTCTCTGCAGCAGGGACATTGATTGTCCAGAAAGGCTGTGTATCCGAGAATATTTGCCAACAAACCGAATCATCATTTTACGGAGTACATCTCACTTCTCACTCCCTCTGTTGCAAGGGCAACCTGTGCAACAAAGAGACGATCCTTCCAGGTACCAACCGCGGGCACGGGTTACAAGAGGTACTGAGTTCTACTGTGCTCGGGTGTTGAGTTTAACATTCTATTTTCGTTCCACTCAAGGACTGCAGTGCCAATCATGTGTCACTGTGGCTGGAGTGTGCAAACCCTTGAAAATAAAGTGCAACTCAACAAGCTGCATGTCACTCCACGTCAAGCAAACCACTGGTAAGTAATCCACGGCAACCCGTGGTTAAAACATGCCGAGTTTCTTGTAAAATCTAAACCATTACTGACGTCAGAAACATACTAGGCACTTGGTCTCAGCGTTAAACAAAGCTTTAATCAACTGTTTTACAACATGGAGGTCTAGTTGTGTCCTTCACTAGTTCCTGTTAAGAATGTCCTGCGCAAGCTGGGCCCGTGCCCGCGTACTTATACTCTCCCTGGACAGCGCCACCCACAGGCCGCTCAGTATTATTTCATAAATCTTTTTTTCATGAATGACTGATTCATGTCAGTTACTACGTTAGGTTAGGCGTTAGATGCTACAATACACATCGATAGATACAAGGCTCCTGACTCCCCAAAGCCTTTCCACCATCTACAAGGCACCTCCAAGTTCCCCTCCAAGTCACACACCATCCTGACTTAGATGTATATCGCCGATTCTTCATCATCACTGGATCAAAATCCTGGAGCTCCCTCCCTAACAGCGCTGTGGGAGCACCTCCACCACATGGACTGCAGCAGTTCAAGAAGGTGGCTCACCACCACCTTCTCAAGGGGCAATTAGGGATGGGCAATAAATGCTGGGCTTGCCAGCGACGCCCACATCCCATAAATGAATAAATAAAAAAAAGGCATTTGATAAAGTACCAACAACAACAACTTGTATTTATACAGCGCCTTTAACGTAGTAAAACGTCCCAAGGTGCTTCAAAGGGAGATTATCAAACAAAATTTGACACCGAGCCACATAAGGATATATTAGGACAGGTGACCAAAAGCTTGGTCAAAGAGGTCGGTTTTAAGGAGCGTCTTAATGGAGGAGAGCGAGGCGGAGAGGTTTAGGGAGGGAATTCCAGAGCTCGGGGCCCAGGCGGCTGAAGGCACGGCTGCCACTGGTGGAGTGATGGAAATCGGGGGATGCTCAAGAGGCCAGAATTGGAGGAGCGCAGAGATCTCGGAGGGTTGTGGGGCTGGAGGAGGTCACAGAGATGGGGAGGGGGGCGAGGAGGCCATGGAGGGATTTGAAACCAAGGATGAGAAATTTGGAATTACCATATAATAGACTGGGTAGCAGAATTGAGCCGGCACAAGTATGAGGGGCTGAATGGCCTCCTTCTGTGCTGGAAATTCCACGTAAGTCATGAAGGACACCAACATGGGGTGATACTCCAGGGCTGCCCTCAACTGTGGGACCAGAATGTTGCATGAACTTAACTGCCTTCAGGAGAATGGGGGCAGCAACCTGTCCGTAAGGTCATAGGGACATTAGAAGATAAGAATTAGGAGCAGGAGTCGGCCATTCGGCCCCTTGAGCCTGCTCCGCCATTCAATATTATCATGGCTGATCTTCGACCTCAACTCCACTTTCCCACCCCATCTCCGTATCCTTTGATTCCTCTCAAGTCCAAAAATCTATCGATCTCAGCCTTGAATATACTCAACGACTCAGCATCAACAGCCCTCTGGTGTAGGGAATCCCAAAGATTCACCACCCTCTGAGTGAAGAAATTTCTCCTCATCTCCACCTTAAGTGGCCAACCCCTTATCCTGAGACTGTGCCCCCTGTGTCTAGACTCTCCAGCCAAGGGAAACAACGTCTCTGAGCCTCTTTATCTTTTCAATTCCCCTCAGAATCTTATATGTATCAATGAGATCACCTCTCATTCTTCTAAACTCCAGAGAGTATAGGCCCATTCTACACAATCTCTTTGCATAGGACAACCCTCCAACCCTCTCATCCCAGGAATCAATCTAGTGAACCTTTGTTGCACCACCTCTAAGGCATGTATGTCCTTCCTCAGATAAGGAGACCAAAACTGTGCGCAGTACTCCAGGTGTGGTCTCACCAAAGCCCTGTACAATTGTAGCAAGACTTCCTTCTGTGGTTCTCACAGTCTGCGTCAGAACTTTAACTGAATAAAGTCCCTGGTTCTATTTTTTCAGGTGCAACATCCAAAGATTTCATCATCAACGGATGCGGGACCTGTACTGGAACTCTGTCCTTCAGTAGCGGTGCATTGACACTGAACACAGCTGATAGGTGCTGCCAATCTGACTTCTGCAACAACCAAACCATCACAGGTAGGGTACAAACACACTCACGGCAAGGTTGCAAGTTATGTGCATTGCAATGTATTATAAAGTATTTACAGCACAGAAACAGGCCGTTCGGCCCAACTGGTCCATGCCGGTGTTTATGCTCCACACGGGCCTCCTCCCACCTTTCTACATCTCATAAGATCATAACATAAGAACATATGAAGTAGGAGCAGGAGTAGGGGACGGTAGCATAGTGGTAATGTCACTGGGCTAGTAATCCAGAAGTCTGGACTAATGATCCAGCAACATGAATTCAAATCCCCCCACGGCAGCTGGGGAATTTAAATTCAGTTAATCTGGAATGACCACGAAACTATCGGATTGATGTTCAGTAATGCCCTTTAGGGAAAGAAATCTGGCCTATATGTGACTCCAGACTCACAGTAATGTGGTTGACGCTTAACTGCCCTCTGAAATGGTCACTGTAAGCCCCTCAGTTGTAACAAACTGCTACGAAACAAAATAATAAAAATGAAACCAGACAGACCTCGGCACCGGCAATGGCATGCCCAGCCCAGCCGACCCTGCAAAGTCCTCCTCACCAAAATCTGGGGACTTGTGCCAAAATTGGGAGAGCTGTCCCACAGACTAGTGAAGCAACAGCCTGACATAGTTAGACTCACAGAATCATACCTTTCAGCCAATGTCCCAAACTCCTCCATCACCATCCCTGGGTAGGTCCTGTCCCACCAGGCGTGGCAGCACAGTGGGAAGGATTGGACCTGGGAGTCCTCAACATTGACTGCGGACCCCATGAAGCTTCAGCACAAGGAAACCTCCTGCAGATTAGCACCTACCGCTTCTCCCTCAGCTGATAAATCACTTGGAAGAAGCACTGAGATTTGCAAAGGCACAGAATGTACTCTGGGTGGGGGGACTTCAATGTCCATCAACAAGAGTGACTCGGTAGCACCACTGCTGGCCGAGCCCTGAAGGACATAACTGCCAGTCTGGGTCTGCAACAGGTGGCGAGAGAACCAACACGAGGGAAAAATCTACTTGACCTCATCCTCACCAATCTACCTGTTGCAGGTGCATCTGATCCATGAGAGTATTGGTAGCAGTGACCACCGCACAGTCATTGCGGAGACGAAGCCCCGTCTTCACACTGAGGACACCCTCCATTGTGTTGTGTGGCACTACCACCGTGCTAAATGGGATAGATTCAGAACAGATCTAGCAGCTCAAAGCTGGGCATCCATGAGGCGCTGTGGGCCATCAGCAGCAGTGGAATTGTATTCCATCACAATCTGTAACCTCATGGTCACACATATCCCTCATTCTGCCATTACCATCAAGCCAGGGGACCAACCCTGGTTCAATAAGGAGTGTAGAAGAGCATGCCAGGAGCAGCACCAAGCATACCTAAAAATGAGGTGCCAACCTGGGGAAGCTGTAACACAGGACTACATGCACGCTAAAATGCAGAAGCAGCATGCTATAGACAGGGCTAAGCCAACCCACAATCAACGGATCAGATCAAAACTCTGCAGTCCTGCCACAGCCAGTCGTGAATGGTGGTGGACCATTAAACAACTAACGGGTGTAGGAGGCTCCATGAATATCCCCATCCTCAATGATGGTGGAACCCAGCACGTGAGTGCAAAAGACAGAAGTGCTGAGTGGATGATCGGCCTACCCCTGAGAACCCCACCACCACAGAAGCCAGTCTTCAGCCAATTCAATTCACTTCACGTGATATCAAGAAATGGCTGAGTGCACTGGATACAGCAAAGGCTATGGGCCTTGACAACATCTCAGCTATCGTGCTGAAGACTTGTGCTCCAGAACTATCCTAGCCACGCCTCTAGCCAAGCTGTTCCAGTACAGCTACAACACTGGCATCTATCCGACAATGTGGAAAACTGCCCAGGTATGTCCTGTCCACAAAAAGCAGGACAAATCCAACCCGGCCAATTACTGCCCCATCAGTCTACTCTCAAATCATCAGCAAAGTGATGGAGGGTGACATCAACAGTGCTATCAAACAGCACTTACTCACCAATAACCTGCTCACTGATGCCCAGTTTGGGTTCTGCCAAGACCACACGGCTCCCGACCTCATTACAGTGTTTGGCGCCATTCACAACTCCTCACAATACTCCAGGTGTGGTCTCACCAGGGCCCGATATAATTGCAGTAAGACGCCTTTACTCTTATACTCAAATCCTCTTGTAATAAAGGCCAACATACCATTTGCTTTCCTAATTGTTTGCTGCACCTGCGTATTAACTTTCAGTGATTTGTGTACAAGGACACCCAGGTCCTTCTGAACACCCACATTTCCCACTCTCTCACCATTTCAAAAATACTCCAAGTGTGGTCTAACCAATGTCTCACCCCATCACCATATCCTTCTATTCCTGTCTCCCTCATGTGCTTATCCAGCTTCCCCTTAAATGCATCTACGCTCTTCGCCTCAACCACTCCCTGTGGTAGCGAGTTCCACATTCTCACCACTCTCTGGGTAAAGATGTTTCTCTGAATTCCC
The DNA here is from genome assembly GCF_052327205.1 of Somniosus microcephalus. Classification (NCBI taxonomy): domain Eukaryota; kingdom Metazoa; phylum Chordata; class Chondrichthyes; order Squaliformes; family Somniosidae; genus Somniosus; species Somniosus microcephalus. Next base: position 206,744,549 of record NC_140998.1, on the reverse strand, counting down.
TATTGGATTTATTAGTGACTATATTATATTTATGGCGGCTAGTTCTGGTCCCACCCAGAAGTGGAAACATCTTCTCTACATCTACCCCATTGAAACCTTTCATAATCTTAAAGACCTCTATCAGGTCACCCCTCAGCCTTCTCTTTTCTAGAGAAAAAGAGCCCCAGCCTGTTCAATCATTCCTGATACGTATAACCTCTCGGTTCTGGAATCATTCTTATAAATCTTTGTTACACCTTCTCCAGTGCCTCTATATCCTTTTTATAATTTGGAGACTAAAACTGTGCACAATGCTCCAAGTGTGATCTAACCAAGGTATATGGAGACCAGAACTGTGCACAGTGCTCCAAGTGCAGTCTAACCAATGTATATGGAGATCAGGACTGTGCGCAGTGCTCCAAGTGTGGTCTAACCAAGGTATATGGAGACCAGAACTGTGCGCAGTGCTCCAAGTGTGGTCTAACCAAGGTATATGGAGACCAGAACTGAGTGCAGTGCTCCAAGTGTTGTCTAACCAATGTATATGGAGATCAGGACTGTGCGCAGTGCTCCAAGTGTGGTCTAACCAAGGTATATGGAGACCAGAACTGTGCGCAGTGCTCCAAGTGTGGTCTAACCAAGGTATATGGAGACCAGAACTGTGCACAGTAATCCAAGTGTGGTCTAACCAAGGTATATGGAGACCAGAACTGTACACAGTGCTCCAAGTGTGGTCTAACCAAGGTGTATGGAGACTAGAACTGTGTGCAGTGCTCCAAGTGTGGTCTATCCAAGCTATATGGAGACCAGAACTGAGCGCAGTGCTCCAAGTATGGGCCAACCGAGGTATATGGAGACCAGAACTGTGCGCAGTGCTCCAAGTGTGGTCTATCCAAGGGATATGGAGACCAGAACTGAGCACAGTGCTCCAAGTGTGGTCTATCCAAGGTATATGGAGACCAGAACTGAGCACAGTGCTCCAAGTGTGGTCTATCCAAGGTATATGGAGACCAGAACTGTGCACAGTGCTCCAAGTGTGGTCTAACCAAGGTATACGGAGACCAGAACTGTGCACAGTGCTCCAAGTGTGGTCTATCCAAGGTATACGGAGACCAGAACTGTGCGCAGTGCTCCAAGTGTGGTCTATCCAAGGTATACGGAGACCAGAACTGTGCGCAGTGCTCCAAGTGTGGTCTATCCAAGGTATATGGAGACCAGAACTGTGCGCAGTGCTCCAAGTGTGGTCTATCCAAGGTATATGGAGACCAGAACTGTACACAGTGCTCCAAGTGTGGTCTAACCAAGGTGTATGGAGACTAGAACTGTGCGCAGAGCTCCAAGTATGGTCCAACCAAGGTATATGGAGACCAGAACTGTGCGCAGTGCTCCAAGTGTGGTCCAACCGAGTTATATGGAGACCAGAACTGTGCGCAGTGCTCCAAGTGTGGTCTATCCAAGCTATATGGAGACCAGAACTGAGCGCAGTGCTCCAAGTATGGGCCAACCGAGGTATATGGAGACCAGAACTGTGCGCAGTGCTCCAAGTGTGGTCTATCCAAGGTATATGGAGACCAGAACTGAGCACAGTGCTCCAAGTGTGGTCTATCCAAGGTATATGGAGACCAGAACTGAGCACAGTGCTCCAAGTGTGGTCTATCCAAGGTATATGGAGACCAGAACTGTGCACAGTGCTCCAAGTGTGGTCTAACCAAGGTATACGGAGACCAGAACTGTGCACAGTGCTCCAAGTGTGGTCTATCCAAGGTATACGGAGACCAGAACTGTGCGCAGTGCTCCAAGTGTGGTCTATCCAAGGTATACGGAGACCAGAACTGTGCGCAGTGCCCCAAGTGTGGTCTATCCAAGGTATATGGAGACCAGAACTGTGTGCAGTGCTCCAAGTGTGGTCTATCCAAGGTATATGGAGACCAGAACTGTGCACAGTGCATCAAGTGTGGTCTATCCAAGGTATATGGAGACCAGAACTGTGCGCAGTGCTCCAAGTGTGGTCTATCCAAGGTATATGGAGACCAGCACTGTGCACAGTGCTCCAGGTGTCGTCTAACCAAGGTATATGGAGACCAGAACTGTGCACAGTGCTCCAGGTGTGGTCTAACCAAGGTATATGGAGACCAGCACTGTGCACAGTGCTCCAGGTTTTGTCTAACCAAGGTATATGGAGACCAGCACTGTGCACAGTGCTCCAAGTGTGGTGTAACCAAGGTATATGGAGACCAGCAAAGTGCACAGTGCTCCAGGTGTTGTCCAACAAAGGTATATGGAGACCAGAACTGTGCACAGTGCTCCAAGTGTGGTCTATCCAAGGTATATGGAGACCAGCACTGAGCACAGTGCTCCAGGTGTTGTCCAACCAAGGTATATGGAGACCAGAACTGTGCACAGTGCTCCAAGTGTGGTCTATCCAAGGTATATGGAGACCAGCACTGTGCACAGTGCTCCAAGTTTTGTCTAACCAAGGTATATGGAGACCAGCACTGTGCACAGTGCTCCAAGTGTGGTCCAACCAAGGTATATGGAGACCAGCACTGTGCACAGTGCTCCAAGTGTGGTCTAACCAAGGTATATGGAGACCAGAACTGAGCACAGTGCTCCAAGTATGGGCCAACCGAGGTATATGGAGACCAGAACTGTGCGCGGTGTTCCAAGTGTGGTCTATCAAAGGTATAAGGAGACCAGCACTGTGCACAGTGCTCCAAGTGTGGTCTATCCAAGGTATATGGAGACCAGCACTGAGCACAGTGCTCCAAGTGTGGTCTAACCAAGGTGTAGGGAGACCAGAACTCTGCACTGTGCTCCAAGTGTGGTCTATCCAAGGTATATGGAGACCAGCACTGTGCACAGTGCTCCAAGTGTGGTCTATCCAAGGTATATGGAGACCAGCACTGTGCACAGTGCTCCAAGTGTGGTCTATCCAAGGTATATGGAGACCAGCACTGAGCACAGTGCTCCAAGTGTGGTCTATCCAAGGTATATGGAGACCAGCACTGAGCACAGTGCTCCAGGTGTTGTCCAACCGAGGTATATGGAGGGCAGAACTGTGGCCTCCTTACTCTTCCTACCAAAATGTATCACCTCGCACTTCTCTATATTGGGACCCAGTTTAGGTGACGTTGCACCAGGCAGGGGGCGCTGAAACTTGCCCTCAATGTTCAGTGTACCGTTAAATGTTAACCCATCAGCTCCCAGAAAGAAACAACTCACTCCGCTTTCTCTAAACAAGACACAATGGATGAATATTAACAGTGATCGTTGTACATCAGCACGAGACCTCGTCCAACTGGAGTTTATAACATATCTCAACAACTTGCATTTATATAGCGCCTTTACAAAAGAACATAAGAATTCGGAGCAGGAGTCGGCCATACGGTCCCTCGAGCCTGCTCCGCCATTCAATAAGATCATGGTTGATCTTCGACCTCATCTCCACTTTCCCACGTGATCCCCATACCCCTTAATTCCCTTAGTGTCAAAGAAGTAGTCGTGAAATATCCCAAGACACTTCACAGGAGCATAATCAGGCAAATAAATTGACACCGAGCCACAAAATGAGATATTAGAACATAAGAGCATAAGAAATAAGAGTAGGAGTCGGCCATTCGGCCCCTCGAGCCTGCTCTGCCATTCAATAAGACCATGGTTGATCATCGACCTCAACTCCACTTTCCTGCCCGATCTTCATATCCCTTGATTCCCCTAGAGTCCAAAAATCTATCGATCTCAGCCTTGAATATACTCAATGACTGAGCCTCCACAGCCCTCTGTGGTAGAGAATTCCAAAGATTCACAACCCTCTGAGTGAAGAGATTCCTCCTCATCTCAGTCTTAAATGGCCGACCCCTTATCCTGGGACTGTGCCCCTTAGTTCTAGACACTCCAGTCAGAGTAAACAACCTCTCAGCATCTACCCTGTCAATCCCCTTCAGAATCTTATACCTTTCAATGAGATCACCTCTCATTCTTCTAAACTCCAGAGAGTATAGGCCCATTCTACACAATCTCTCCTCATAGGACAACCCTCCCGTCCCAGGAATCAATCTAGTGAACTTTTCTTGCACCGCCTCCAAGGCAAGTATATCCTTCCTTAGATAAGGAGACCAAAACTGTGCACAGTTCTCCAGGTGTGGCCTCACCAAAGCTCTGTACAATTGGAGCAAGACTTCCTTACTCTTATACTCCAACCCCCTTGCAATAAACGCCAATATGCCACTTGCCTTCCTTATTGCTTGCTGTACCTGCATGCTATCTATCTGTGTTTCTTGCACGAGGACACCCAAATCTCTGAACACCAACATTTGAAAGTTTCTCACCATTTAATAAATATTGTTTTTCTATTCTTCCAACAAAGTGAATAACCTCACATTTCCCTACATTATTCTCCATCTGCCACCTTACTGTCCACTCACTTAGTCTATCGATATCCCATTGCAGACATTTTGTGTTCTCCTCACAGCTTACTGTCCCACCCAGCTTTGTATCATCAGCAAACTTGGATACATTACACTCGGTCCCTACATCTAGGTCATTAATATACTGTAGATTGTAAATAGCTGAGGCCCCGGCACTGATCCTTGTGACACCCCACTAGTTGCAGCCTGCCAACCTGAAAAAGATCCGTTTATCCCTACTCTCAGTTTTCTGTCCGCTAACCAATCCGTTATCCATGCTATTATATTACCCCCAACCCCATGAGCCCTAATCTTGTGTGATAACCTTATCGAATGCCTTTGGAAATCCAAATATACTACATCAACTGGTTCCCCTTTATCTACCCTGCAAGTTACATCCTCAAAAAAATCTAATAAATTTGTCAAACACGATTTCCTTTTCATAAAACCATGCTGACTCTGCCTAATCATGTTATGATTTTTTAAGTGACTTGATACCGCTTCCTGAACAATGGATTCCAGCATTTTCCTGATGACTAACTGACCTGTAGTTCCCTGTATTTTCTCTCCCTCCTATCTTGAATAGCGGTGTTACATTTGTGACCTTCCAGTCCGCTGCAACCGACTAGAATCTAGGGAATTTTGGAAGATCTAAACCAGTGCATCCACTATCTCTTCAGCCACCTCTTTTAGAACCCAAGGATGTAGGCTGTCAGGTCCAGGGGATTGGTCGGCTGTTAGTCCCATTAGGACAGCTGACCAAAAGAGGCGGAGAGGTTTAGGGAGGAAATTCCAGAGCTTAGGGCCCAGGCAGCTGAAGGCACGGCCACCAATGGTGGAGTGAAGGAAATCAGGGCTGCGCAAGAGGCCAGAATTGTAGGAAAGCTGAGTGCTCGGAGGGTTGTAAGGCTGGAGGAGGTTACAGAGATCGGCCGGGGGCGAGGAGGCCATGGAGGGATTTGAACGCATACGAGCAATGACAGACAGATAAAGACCCTTGGGTCCATCCAGCCCGTCCCGCACAATGGTGATACCTTGTGCATCACAATATATACACTCTGCACCCCACCCGAAACCATGTGATCTCCCAGGAGAGGCGAGAAAACAGCTTAAAAAACCCAGGCCAATTAGGTTGAATAGTCAAGTCTTGGCGTGGTATGCTACGGGCACATTACACGCCCCGACTGATAATCAGTCCAATTTCAGGTGGTTGGGGGGTCGCGGGTGAGGCTATAACACGCTGTCAATGTGATACCGCCCGTTCTGCGATGCTGTCCAAGATGAATTTCTCTCCCGGAGCAGTCTGACGTGTGAGCGGCTGGCAGCGGGCGGAAGAATCTGACCTGTATCTTCTCCTTTGTTGGACAGAAGAAGCAAACTCCACTTTGAACGGCCTCAAGTGTTACGGGTGTGTAGCGACTTCAAACCAGACATGTGAAGATCCCAAGGAAACGGTGAAATGTGTCGGGGAGCAGAAGCGGTGTTTCCACGTCTCAGGCAGATGTAAGTCTTCGATTTTACTCCATCAATTATCTCCCAATGTAACCCCAATGTGCCCCAGCCTGTCACTCCTTTAAGGACAGGAGAGAAGGGGAGAGAACTGAGAGGTGACAACCTTTAACCTGAACAAAGGACATCGGTAACCTATAGGAGTTTTTCGAATGGTGAGTCGATTGAGAATGTATTGCTCGATGTTGATATGCAGTGCTTGACTTGTAATAACATTGTAAGGGTTAGAGTGACCGGACAAGATCAATATCTCTCCCTCACTCACACTCTCAGGACCAGTTTGGCGTCACTGAAAGTTGGTAAGTCCCCTGGTCCAGATGGAATACATCCTAGGTTACTGAAAGAAGCAAAGGTAGAAATAGCAGAGGCATTGGTCACAATCTTTCAATCCTCATTGGATACAGGAGTAGTGCTGGGGGACTGGAGGGTTGCTAATGTTATACCACTATTCTAGAAAGGGGAGAGGGATAAACCAGCAAACTACTGGCCAGTCAGCCTAACATCGGTGGTGGGGAAGTTACTGGACACCATTATCAGGAACATGGATTTGTTAAAGGCAAATCGTGTTTGATGAACTGGATTGAATTCTTTGATGAGGTAACAGAGAAGGTTGATCAAGGTAGTGCAGTAGATGCTGTATATATAGACTTTTGGAAGGCATTCGACAAAGTGCCACACAGAAGGCTTTTAAGCAGATGGAAGCTCGTGGAATTAAGGGGAAAATGGCGGAATGGATACGGAATTGTCTCAGGGACAGGAAGGAAAGGGTGGCGGTGGATGGTGTTTTATCAGACTGGGAGCTGGTTTGCAGTGGGGTTCCCCAAGGGTCAGTTTTGGGTCCATTACTCTTTGCAATTTTTATAAAGGATCTAGACTCGGGTATAGGCCTATATTCTCTAGAGTTTAGAAGAATGAGAGGTGATCTCATTGAAACATACAAAATTCTTACAGGGCTTGGCAGGGTAGATGCTGAGAGGATGTTTCCCCTGGCTGGAGAGTCTAGAACCAGGGGTCACAGTCTTAGGGTAAGGGGTCGGCCATTCAGGACTGAGATGAGGAGAAATTTCTTCACTCAGAGGGGGGTGAATCTTTGGAATTCTCTACCCCAGAGGGCTGTGGAGGCTCAGTCGTTGAGTATATTCAAGACAGAGATCGATAGATTTTTGGATATTAAGGGAATCAAGGGATATGGGGATAGTGCGGGAAGGTGGAGATGAGGTAGAAGATCAGCCACGATCTTATTGAATGGCGGAGCAGGCTCGAGGGGCCAAATGGTGGTTTGCAGTGGAGTTCCCCACGGGTCAGTTTTGGGTCCATTACTCTTTTTAATTTTTATAAACGACCTAGACTCGGGTGTAGGGAACAGCATTGTAAATATTGCAGATTCTACAAAACTTGGCAAAGTATTAGATAATGATGAGGATAGTTATTGGCTCCAGGATGGAATAGACAAGATGGTGAAATGGGCAGAAGTAGGGCAGATGGAGTTCGATACGGAGAAGTGTCCAGTGATACACTTGGGGAGGACTAATATGGAAAGACGGAATACTATAAAAGGCACGGATTTGGAAAGTGTCGATGAGCAGAGAGAACATTGTGTCCATACACACAAATCCTTAAAGGTGGCAGGGCAAGTTGATAAGGTGGTTAAAAAGGCATATGGGTTACCTGGGTTTATAAATAGAGGAATCGAATATAAAAGCACAGAGGTCACACTAGAACTTTATAAATCACTGGTACAGCTGGAGTGTTGTGGACAATTCTGGGCCCCACACTTCAGGAAAGGTGGACAGACCTCAGAAAGGGGACAGAGGAGGATTACTAGGATGTTACCAGGGATGAGGAACTTCAGTTATGAGGAGAGGTTGGAAACGTTGGGACTGTTCTCCTCGGAACAGAGAAGGTGAAGAGGCGACCTAATAGGGGTTTTCAAGATGATGAGAGGTTGGGATAGAGGAGGTGGAGAAAGACTATTCCCTCTGGTGAGTGGGTCAATAACCAGAGATCATAGATTCAAAATCACATGCAAAGATCTAGAGGGGAGATGAGGAGAGCTTTCTTCACTCGGAGAGTTGTGGGGACCTGTAACGCTCTCCCTGAAAAGGTGGTGGGAGCTGATTCCATCAATAATTTGAAACGGGAGTCGGACGGGTACTTGAGGATGAGGAGCTGACAGGGTCCCGGGGCAAAGAGCGGGGGTGTGGGACCGACCACGACTGGTCTTTGAAAGAGCCAGCGTGGGCACCAACGGGCCGAATGGCCTCCTTCTGTGCTGTAAGTTTTTTCTGATTCTCTGGTTCTAATGTACCTTTTTTCAGCTAATTCAGGGCAGAACATCACCATGAAAGGCTGTGCTTCTGAAAGCATCTGCAAAAACCTGGACCTCTTTAAAGCGTACAACATCGACCAAAAGCAAGAGCTCGTCTGCTGCAAAGGGAGCGGGTGCAACCGTGGGCGAGGGAGGACGGAGGGCAGCACGGCGCAGACTACGACAGTTGCTAACAATTCGACAGCCGCTGTCACTGCGACAGTCGCTAACAATTCGACAGCCGCCTTCGCTACTACAGTCGCTGACAATTCAACAGCTGCTGTCACTGTAGCAAGAACCAGCGACAGCCCAGCTGTTCAACAAGGTCTAACCCTCCTTACACTGTCATTATTTGCTCTGATACCATGTCTGTTTTAACCAGGGCTCTGGGGGAATAAAATAACCTACACCTAATCCTTGGGCCTCCTTGTGTCTATTGAGTGCAATCCCTTGATGAGATACAAGAACAACAACGACACCTTGCATTTATATAGCGCCTTTAACATAGTAAAACTTCCCAAGGGGCTTCACAGGAGTATTATGAGACGAAAGATTTGACACCGAGCCACATAAGGAGAAATTAGGGCAGGTGACCAAAAGCTTGGTCAAAGAGGTAGGTTTTAAGGAACATCTTAAAGGAGGAAAGAGAGGTAGCGAGGTGGAGAGTTTTAGGCAGGGAACTCCAGAGCTCAGGGCCCAGGCAACAGAAGGCACAGCCACCAATGATTGAGCGATTATAATCAGGGATGCTCAAGAGGGCAGAATTAGAGGAGCGCAGATATCTCGAAGCGGGGTTGTGGGGCTGAAGGAGTTTACAGAGTTATGGAGGGGCGAGGCCATGGAGGGATTTGAAAGCAAGGATGAGAATTTTGAAATCGAGGCGCTGCTTAACCGGGAGCCAATGTAGATCAGCGAGCACAGGAGTGATGGGTGAACGGGACTGGGTGCGAGTTAGGACACGGGCAGCCGAGATTTGGATGAGCTCAAGTTTACATAGGGTAGAACGTAGGAGGCCAGCCAGGGGTGCGTTGGAATAGTCAAGTCTAGAGGTAACAAAGGCATGGATGAGGGTTTCAGCAGCGGAAGAGCTGAGGCACAGGCGGAGACGGGCGATGTTACTGAGGTGGAAATAGGCGGTCTTAGTTATGCCGTGGATATGTAATCGGAAGCTCATTTCAGGGTCAAATATGACACCAAGGTTGCGAACAGTGTGGTTCAGCCTCAGACAGATGTTAGGGAGAGGGATGGATTCAGTGGCTAGGGAACGGAGTTTGTGGCAGGGACCGAAAATAATGGCTTCACTCTTCCCAATATTTAATTGGAGAAAATTTCTGCTGATCCAGATGTGGGTGTCGGACAAGCAGCCTGACAATTTAGAGACCGTGGAGGGGTCGAGAGAAGTGATGGTGAGGTAGAGCTGGGTGTCGTCAGCGCACATGTGGAAACTGATGCTGTGGTTTCAGATGATGTCGCCAAGGGGCAGCATGTAGATGAGAAATAGGAGGAGGCCAAGGATAGATCCTTGGGGGACACCAGAGGTAATGATGCGAGCGGTAAGATTGCACTGTACAGTCTCTGAGACCTGTTATACAATCCTTGGATGAACTATTTGCCTTAAACTTAGACCAGCTGAGTAATCTTTCTCTTCATCTCATGGCTCATACACAGACATTCACTTGTGTTAGTCGTGGCCCAGTGGGTAAAGCTCACCTGAAACCCCAACTCTCCTCTCCCTCTCCTGGGCACTCAACTATCCTCTCCCTCTCCTCAACCCTCAACTCTCCTCTCCCTCGCCTGAACCCTCAACTCACCTCTCCCTCTCCTCAACCCTCAACTCTCCTCTCCCTCTCCTCAACACTCAACTGTCCTCTCCCTCTCCCTAACATTCAACTGTCCTCTCCCTCTCCTCAACCCTCAACTCTCCTCTCCCTCGCCTGAACCCTCAAATCTCCTCCCCCTCTCCTCAACCCTCAACTCTCCTCTCCCTCTCCTCAACCCTCAACTCTCCTCTCTCTCTCCTCAACCCTCAACTCTCCTCTCCCTCTCCTCAACCCTCAACTGTCCTCTCCCTCTCCTCAACACTCAACTCTCCTCTCCCTCTCCTCAACCTTCAACTCTCCTCTGCCTCTCCTCAACCCTCAACTCTCCTCTCCCTCGCCTGAACCCCCAACTCTCCTCTCCCTCTCCTCAACACTCAACTCTCCTCTCCCTCTCCTCAACCCTCAACTCTCCTCTCCCTCGCCTGAACCCCCAACTCACCTCTCCCTCTCCTCAACCTTCAACTCTCCTCTCCCTCTCCTCAACACTCAACTCTCCTCTCCCTCTCCTCAACCCTCAACTCTCCTCTCCCTCTCCTCAACCCTCAACTGTCCTCTCCCTCTCCTCAACACTCAACTCTCCTCTCCCTCTCCTCAACCCTCAACACTCCTCTCCCTCGCCTGAACCCCCAACTCACCTCTCCCTCTCCTCAACCCTCAACTCTCCTCTCCCTCTCCTCAACCTTCAACTCTCCTCTCCCTCTCCTCAACACTCAACTCTCCTCTCCCTTTCCTCAACCCTCAACTCACCTCGCCCTCTCTTTAACCCCCAAATCTCCTCACCCACTCCTCAACCCTCAACTCTCCTCTCCCTCTCCTCAACCCTCAAATCTCCTCTCCCTCGCCTGAACCCTCAACTCTCCTCTCCTCAACCCTCAACTCTCCTCTCCCTCTCCTCAACCCTCAACTCTCCTCTCCCTCTCCTCAACCCTCAACTCTCCTCTCCCTCTCCTCAACCCTCAACTCACCTCTCCCTCTCCTCAACCCCCAACTCTCCTCTCCCTCCCCTCAACCCTCAACTCTCCTCTCCCTCTCCTCATCCCTCAACTCTCCTCTCCCTCTCCTCAACCCCAACACTCCTTTCCCTCTCCTCAACCCTCAACTCTCCTCTCCCTCTCCTCAACCCTCAACTCTCCTCTGCCTCTCCTCAACCCTCAACTCTCCTCTCCCTCTCCTCAACCCTCAACTCTCCTCTCCCTCACCAGAACCCTCAACTCTCCTCTCCCTCTCTGTAATGTATATACCTTTAAGGGGGGAACTATCTTTTACAGCTCATGTATACTGCAGTACCGGCAGTGACCACACCTGTATATAACACTGAGTAGTAATCTGTACAGATCAGTTCCAGTGTGAGCCACGTTGAGTAAACACCTGTTGTACCATTCTCCGGCAGTCTGTGTCTTATTATACACGGACACAACATTGGCGACGAGGCAAGTTCGAACCTACCTGCAACTCTGCATCACCTCCCGGGGATTCGTTCCTGGAGATCAGTGGATTGGAGGTCAAGGCCGGAGACTCGGGCGTCGACCACGGGCAACCGCCCAGTCATCCAGCAGAGACTCGAGAATTGTGGGGGAGGCTGTCAAGAGCCAGGCTTGGCTTTCCTGTCGAGGTGGTCCAGCGAAACGGGCTGGCAACAGGTAGTGCGCAGACCCTTCCCGGACAGCGGCGGGCTAGAGCCTGACCGAGCGGCACAGCAAAGGGCCGAGCAGCGTCGACGGGGGAGAGAGAGAGAGGGCAGAGCACACGGGGCGCAGCCGGTGTTCAGGGGGCGAGCAGCGTCGAAGAGAGGGAGAGGGAGACGCGCAGAAACCCGCGAGGCGCCGCCATTGTCACGAGGACCGCCGAGAGCGGCGTTGGCAGCAGCGCAGGAGAAGCGCGTGAAACCTACAGGGCACCGCCATTGCCACGAGAACCGCCGGGAGCGGCGTTGGCAGCAGCGGGGGAGGACGGAAAGCGCGGGGGACACCATTTTAAGCCATTGGGAGATGCCATTTTAAACCACACCCAAAATGCTGAAGAGTGGCAGTATCACCGTATTTGACAATGAAGTCGAAGATTGGACTACATATGTCGAACGAATAGAGGTATACTGCAAGGCAAATGAGGTGTCAGATGACAAGAAAGCGTCGGTATTGTTAAATTTAATGGGTGCAAAGACGTATGGTTTATTACGAAATCTAGTAACCCCAACGAAGCCAATGGAAAAGAGTTTTGAAGACATAGTAACGATACTACAGGAACATTTAAACCCCACACCGCTGCTGATAGCAGAAAGATTCAAGTTTCACAAACGGAACCAGCATAAGGATGAAAGTAATGCTGATTATTTAACAGAACTGCGCAAACTATCGAAACACTGCCAGTTTGGAGCGGGACTGGCAGATACCTTAAGGGACAAGTTTGTGTGTGGGCTTCAAAGTGAAGGAACCCAGAAACGTCTTTTATCTGAAAAGGACCTTACGCTGGAAAAGGCTTTCAGCATTGCGGTATCATATGAAGCAGCAGCACGGGGCGCTGCAGAGATACAACAGAGACCGCAAGAATATGGCACAAACAAAATTTCATATGGAACAGAGAAGTGCTATCGCTGTGGCAGAACAACACATGACCAGAATGGTTGCTGGTTCAAAGACAAAGTGTGCAGACAGTGTGGAAAAGTAGGACACACAGCACGAGTCTGCAGGTCGGGAAAGAAAACTAGCAATAAGAAACCTACCAAAGAAAAGTACAAGAAGGTACATAAGATGACGGAGAATAGTTCAGACGAACAAAAGAGTGATAACGACTCCGAAAGCAGGGAACTGAGTTGTCTGAAACTACATAATGTGATCACAACGGAGGATCACCGAACCATTTGGGTCACTCTCAAGATAGCAGGAGTCCAGGTAAAGATGGAATTGGACACAGGATCAGCCCTAACAGTCATAAACTGATGGGACTACGAGCGGCTATTCTCACACATACCCTTGAGAGACACAAAAATTATTTTGAAGACGTACACGGGGCAAAAGGTCTACCCCAAAGGAAAAATAAGGGTGACCGTTATATATAACGGTAAGGAAACACCAAAACTAGACCTGTATGTATTGCAAGATGCAGGACCACCATTACTGGGACGTGAATGGATCCGGAAAATACAACTGCATTGGCATTCCATACAGGCACTGACTGTGGCTGACGAAAAGGATGACGACATCACACCTGGGCGACTGTCAAAGATCCTAACTGACGCGTAAGAAGTGTTCCAGCAAGGACTTGGAACACTAAAAGGCATGACAGCGACGATTAAAATTGAAGAAAACGCAAGCCCAAAATTTTTTAAGGCCAGACCGGTACCTTATGCGATCCGCCCAGCCGTCGAAGCAGAGCTGGAGAGTCTGGAACGTTCAGGTGTACTGTTCAAGGTAGACTGGAGCAAGTGGGCTACACCCATCGTCCCTGTGATGAAAAAGTCGTTGTGCAGCACGTCTGGGGAACCAAGGAAGGTTCGCATCTGTGGTGACTTTAAGGCAACAGTGAACCCGATCCTTCACACCGTACAATATCCACTTCCGCGGATTGAAGATATTTTCGCCTCGCTATCTGGAGGGCAATGCTTCACTAAGATTGATCTGGCCCAGGCGTATCTGCAAATGGAAGTAGAGGAAGCATCAAAAAAATACCTCACAATCAACACCCATAAAGGTCTCTACCAATACAACCGGCTGGTATTCGGGGTAGCATCAGCTCCGGCTAATTGGCAAAGGGCAATGGAACAAGTCCTGCAAGGGATCCCAGGGACCCAGTGTTATTTGGACGACATCCTGATCACGGGCGAAAATGACAGTGATCACCTTGCTAACCTGGAGCAGGTGCTCACTAGACTGCAGGAATATGGGCTCCGAGCTAACTGCCCCAAATGCGAGTTTTTTAGAAAACAGATCTCGTATTGTGGCCACGTTATCGATAAAGAGGGGTTACATAAGTCCCCAGAGAAGATTGAGGCAGTAGTCAAGGCTCCAGCACCAGAAAATGTGTCACAACTGAGGTCGTTCCTCGGGCTGGTAAACTACTACCATAAGTTCTTGCCAAATTTGTCTACAATACTACACCCACTGAACACCCTACTGCAAACTGGGGTGCCATGGAAGTGGAGTGACGAATGTAGACGAGCTTTTCAGAAGAGCAAAACACTAATCACATCGAAAGAGGTATTGGCCCATTACAGCCCAGCATTACCAATTCGGTTGGCATGTGATGCATCACCCTACGGCATTGGAGCGGTGCTGTCGCACAAATTCTCGGACGGCTCAGAGAGGCCAATAACCTTTGCGTCACGATCACTAACCTCAGCCGAGCGTAACTACGCCCAGATTGACAGGGAGGCCCTCAGCCTAGTGTGGGGAGTGAAAAAGTTCAATCACTATCTGCACGGGCAGAAATTCACCTTGCTGACGGATCACCAGCCTCTTGTCTCCATTTTTAATCCGAAGAATTGCGTTCCGGTGATGACTGCGCAATGACTACAAAGATGGCCACTCTTTCTAGGGGCGCACCACTATGAGATTGAATATAAGGGCACGAAACAGCATGGAAATGCTGATTGGCTATCACGCCTGCCACTGCCTACTGCGGAGGAAGCACCAGCAGTGGATCCTGTCGAAATATTCCATTCTACTATCGTTGAATACCTACCGGTAACTAACGCTTGTATCGAAAAGGAAACCCGAAATGACCCGACACTCTCTCGGGTAGATGATCTGACGGTGAAGGGATGGCCAGCACATGGCGACTCACTGTTGCCAGCATTCTCGACAAGGAGGGAACAGCTGTCAGTGTGCCGGTGGACCTTGATATGTGGACCCCGAGTGGTAATTCCACCCAAGTTAAGGGATAGAGTGCTCAATGAGCTTCATGAGGGTCATCTGGGAGGGGTAAAAATGAAAAGCTTAGCCAGGGCTTATGTGTGGTGGACGGGAATCGATAAACAAATCGAGGACATGACCAAGAGTTGCTCAGGATGCCAGAAAGTCCAAAATGCACCACCACAGGCCCCTCTACACCCATGGGAGTGGCCCTCATCTCCATGGCAACAGGTGCATATTGATTTTGCTGGTCCATTCTTTTGTGTATGTACCTTTAAGAGAATAACTGGTCTCAGACTGCAGTACCGGCAGTGACCACCCCTGTATAAAAGGCGCTAGTGAGCCTCTGTTGTTTCAGTTTCGCTATTGACTTCCATCAGTAAAGACTTATTTTGTTCCACTCTTGCTGTCCGTGTCTCAATCATTCACGGACGTAATACTGGCGACGAGCAGATACGAACCTCCCGACAGTCTGCACCACCTCCTGGGATCCATTCCTACAGCGAAGTGAGCAGAGGTCGAGGCCAGAAAGTAAGAGGCAGTAGAAACGGGCGTCGACCGTGGGCATCCGCCCTGTGTTGCGGAGTTGAAGATTGCTGGAGAAGCTGTCGGAAGCGGGGCCTGGTTCCTGTCGACGGTGCTTCAGCTAATCGGGCTGGTGGCAGGTAGTGCACTGATCCTTCCTGGGCTGCGGCGGTCGCGAACTCGAGCGGGTGGTTTGCAACGGGGCCGAGCAGCATTGTCGGGAAGAAGAGAGAGAGAGGGTGGAGCACACAGGGCGTGGCCGGTGCTACGAAGCCGGACTGCGTATAGACCCGCGAAGAGGGAGGCAAGAGTCCCACAGGGTTGTTCCATGACGGGAAAATAATAAAAAAAAAAAAATTAAACGCGCAAGAAACCGTGGAAAGCAGCGCTAACAACAGCGGGGAAGAAGGCAAAGCGCGGGAGGCACCATCTTAATCAGCGGGGAAGAAAGCAAAGCGTGGGAGGTGCCATTTTGTTAAATCGCGGAAGAAGGCAAAGCGCGGGAGGCGCCATTTTAGATTTGCAAGATGCCGAAGACTGGCTGTATCACTGCTTTTGATAATACAATAGAGGACTGGACCACGTATGTGGAAAGAGTCGAGGTATATTTTGAGGCAAACGAAATAGCGGAGGAGAAAAAGGCATCGATATTGCTAAACTTAATGGGCGCTAGAACGTACGGCCTATTGCGGGACCTGATTACTCCAGCCAAACCGAAGGAGAAGAGTTTTAACGAAATTGTTGCTGTCCTACAGGAAAACCTAAACCCTGCACCGCTGTTGATAGCAGAATGATTTAAATTCCACAGGAGAACTCAGCACAAAGATGAGAGCAATGCTGAGTATCTTACGGAACTACGCAAGCTATCAAAGCACTGCCAGTTCGGAGCAGGACTGGCAGATACCCTACGGGACAAATTTGTCTGTGGACTCCTAAGTGAAGGAACACAGAAGAAGTTACTCTCAGAGAAAGAGCTGACGCTAGATAAGGCTTTCAGCGTGGCAGTATCGTATGAAGCAGCAGCCAAGGGAGCTGCAGAAATTCAACAAAAAACACAGGAATACGGCACCCACGAAATGACACGGGGATTTGCAAAATGTTATCGCTGTGGCAGAACTAGCCATGACCCGAAGGACTGCTAGTCCAAAGACAAAATATGCAGGCAATGCGGGAAGATGGGACACATTGCACGAGTTTGCAGGTCTGGGAAGAAGACCAGCGACAACAAAAAGGCTACTAAGGAACCGTACAAGAAAGTACAAAAGATGACGGACAGTAGTTCCGAAGACCAGATGAGCGATAGTGAGTCCGGGAACAGGAGACTAAGCTGTCTCAAACTTCACAATGTAATCGCAAAAGAGGATCACCGAACCATTTGGGTCGCCCTCACGATAGCAGGGTCCCATGTTAAAATGGAATTGGATACAGGATCAGCGCTAACCGTCATGAATCGACGAGACTACGAGCGGCTATTTTCACACATACCCTTGAGAGAGACATCCATCGTCTTGATGACGTATACGGGGCAAAAAGTATACCCCAGAGGAAAAATAAGGGTGCCTGTCGAATACAACGGCAAGAAAATACGGATATTGTATCTCTACATACTGCCAAATGGTGGACCACCATTATTGGGACGGGAATGGATCAGGAAGATAAACTTAGATTGGCACTCCATTCATGCAATGACGGTGGACGGTAAAAAAGATGAAGACGTCACTCCTGGACGATTGTCAACAATCTTAGCGTACGCCAAAGAGGTATTTCAACAAGAACTGGGCACACTTAAAGGCGTAACCGCCTCGATAAAAATAGAAGAGAATGCAGTTCCCAAGTTTTTCAAAGCAAGACCGGTACCATATGCAATTCGCCCAGCCGTCGAGGCAGAGCTGGAGAATCTGGAGAAGGCGGGCGTGTTGTCTAAGGTCGACTGGAGCGAGTGGGCGACACCCATCATTCCTGTCATGAAGAAAACATTAAGCAATAAGTCCGGGGAGCCAAGGAAGATTCGCATCTGTGGGGATTTAAAGGTGACGGTGAACCCAGTCCTTCACACAGTACAATATCCTCTTCCAAGGATAGAAGACATCTTCGCCTCACTGTCTGGAGGGAAGCGTTTTACAAAAATTGACCTAGCACAAGCATATTTGCAGATGGAGGTTGAAGAGTCCTCTAGGAAGTATCTCGCGATAAACACTCACAAAGGTCTTTACCAGTATCATCGATTGGTATTCGGAGTAGCATCGGCTCCGGCGATATGGCAAAGAGCGATGGAACAAGTCCTGCAAGGGATTCCGGGGACTCAGTGTTACTTGGACGACATCCTTGTGACAGGTGAAGATGACAGTGAACACCTTAACAACCTAGAACAGGTGCTCACTAGACTACGGGAACATGGGCTGCGAGCCAACCGCCCCAAGTGCGAATTTTTTAAGGAACAGATATCGTATTGTGGCCACGTGATTGATGAAGAGGGGTTACATAAGTCCCCTGACAAAATTGATGCGGTTGTTAAGGCCCCAGTGCCTGAAAATGTGTCGCAACTGAGGTCATTCCTCGTGCTTTTCAGAAGAGTAAGGACTTAATCAATTCAAGGGAAGTATTGGCTCACTACAACCCGGCACTGCCGATCAGACTGGCATGTGATGCGTCCCCCTACGGCATTGGGGCGGTACTGTCACATAAATTCCTTGATGGTTTAGAGAGGCCGATAGCTTTTGCGTCACGCTCGTTAACTTCTGCCGAGCGTAACAACGCCCAGATTGACAGAGAGGCCCTCAGCCTAGTGTGGGGGGTGAAGAAGTTCAATCACTACCTGCACGGTCAAACATTTACTCTACTAACCAATCATCAACCTCTTGTCTCCATTTTCAACCCTCAGAAGGGCGTACCGATAATGACAGCACAACGGCTGCAGAGATGGTCCCTTTTACTAGGGGCACACCAATATGACATCGAGCACAAAGTAATTAACAGCATGGAAATGCTGATGGATTGTCACGCCTACCGTTGCCGACGGTGGAAGAAGAAGACCTTGCAGTGGATCCAATGGAGTTATTCCACTCGACCATAGTCGAATGTCTCCCTGTGACGAATGCAAACATAGAAAAGGAAACACGGAATGACCCGACACTATCACGGGTCTATGATTTAACGGTGAAGGGATGGCCAGCACATGGCGAACCACTGCTGCCAGCATTCTCGCCGAGAAGAGAACAGCTGTCAGTGTGCACAGGAACCTTGATGTGTGGATCCAGAGTAGTAATTCCACCTAAGTTGATGGATAGAGAACTCAATGAGCTTCATGAGGGTCATCTGGGTGGGGTAAAAATGAAGAACTTAGCCAGAGCCAAACATCCTCTTCCTCTCCTCAACCCTCAACTCTCCTCTCCCTCTCCTCAACCCTCAACTCTCCTCTCCCTCTCCTCAACCCTCAACTCTCCTCTCCCTCTCCTCAACCCTCAACCCTCCTCTCCCTCTCCTCAACCCCCAACTCTCCTCTCCCTCTCCTCAACCCTCAACTCTCCTCTCCCTCTCCTCAACCCTCAACTCTCCTCTCCCTCTCCTCAACCCCCAACTCTCCTCTCCCTCTCCTCAACCCTCAACTCTCCTCTCCCTCTCCTCAACCCTCAACTCTCCTCTCCCTCTCCTCAACCCCCAACTCTCCTCTCCCTCTCCTCAACCCCCAACTCTCCTCTCCCTCTCCTCAACCCCCAACTCTACTCCCCCTCTCCTCAACCCTCAACTCTCCTCTCCCTCTCCTCAACCCTCAACTCTCCTCTCCCTCTCCTCAACCCCCAACTCTCCTCTCCCTCTCCTCAACCCCCAACTCTCCTCTCCCTCTCCTCAACCCTCAACTCACCTCTCCCTCTCCTCAACCCTCAACTCTCCTCTCCCTCTCCTCAACCCCCAACTCTCCTCTCCCTCTCCTCAACCCTCAACTCTCCTCTCCCTCTCCTCAACCCTCAACTCACCTCTCTCTCTCCTCAACCCCCAACTCTACTCCCCCTCTCCTCAACCCTCAACTCTCCTCTCCCTCTCTTCAACCCCCATCTCCTCTCCCTCTCCTCAAACCCCATCTCCTCTCCCTCTCCTCAACCTTCAACTCTCCTCTCCCTCTCCTCAACCCTCAACTCTCCTCTCCCTCTCCTCAACCCCCAACTCTCCTCTCCCTCTCCTCAACCCCCAACTCACCTCTCCCTCTCCTCAACCCCCATCTCCTCTCCCTCTCCTCAACCCTCAACTCTCCTCTCCCTCTCCTCAACCCTCAACTCTCCTCTCCCTCTCCTCAACCCCCAACTCACCTCTCCCTCTCCTCAACCCCCATCTCCTCTCCCTCTCCTCAACCCTCAACTCTCCTCTCCCTCTCCTCAACCCTCAACTCTCCTCTCCCTCTCCTCAACCCCCAACTCACCTCTCCCTCTCCTCAACCCCCATCTCCTCTCCCTCTCCTCAACCCTCAACTCTCCTCTCCCTCTCCTCAACCCCCAACTCTCCTCTCCCTCTCCTCACCCCCCAACTCACCTCTCTCTCTCCTCAACCCCCAACTCTACTCCCCCTCTCCTGAAACCAACTCTCCTCCCCCTCTCCTCAACCCTCAACTTTACTCCCCCTCTCCTCAACCCACATTTCTCCTCCCCCTCCCCTGAACCCTCAACTCTCCTCCTTCTCTCCTCAACACCATCTCTCCTCCCCCTCCCCTGAACCATCAACTCTCCTCCCCCTCCCCTGAACCCTCAACTCTCCTCCCCCTCCCCTGAGCCCTCAACTCTCCTCCCCCTCTCCTGACCCCTCAACTCTCCCCGATATCTTCTGAACCCCGCAACACTACACCCCCTCTCGTGAAACACTACTCCCTTCTCCTGAACCCCTTATCAACCTCTCCTGAACCATTTCTCCCTGTCCTGAAACCTCTCTCCTGAACCCTTTCTCCTGAACCCCTTCTCGCTCTCCTGTGTGACTCTCTCTTTCTGTATCTGTCGCTCTCTCTTTCTGTATCTGTGTCTCTCTCTCTCTCTATCTGTCTCTCTCTCTTTCTATATCTGTCTCTCTCTTTCTGTATCTGTCTCTCTCTCTTTCTGTATCTGTGTCTCTCTCTCTCTGTATCTGTGTCTCTCTCTCTTACTGTATCTGTCGCTCTCTATTTCTGTATCTATGTCTCTCTTTGTATCTGTTGTCTACCTCTGTTTCTGTATCTGTTTTATACTCTCTCTCTCTCAGGCCTTAAAACAGTTCATTATCGGAGACATTACTTTCACTGCACAGTAAACCGGTTTATCAGAAAGTTTTGTTCATCTCGTTATCTGATGAAAATTCTCACATGACTGGGAAACACCCGAGCTTGTGCCGAGGGGCTGGTCCGAAGCTCAGAGAGAGATCGTCAGAATCAAATTGTCAGTTGGAGCCTGAGTGATGGTTAAAAATCTCCGATTTCCAGGAGTAGATCCAGAAAGATTCAGGGTAAAAACGACAGTGCCGAGAGTGGGGAGGAGTGGAGGAGAGTTTCTGGGTCCACACCGTCAGGAAGCAAGTTTCCCTGAAACAAGTGCACACGTTGAACACACCCTCTCCCACCCTCCCATCTCGATATGTTTAATCTTATCACAGCTCCTCCCCTCGCCCAGCTTTCTGGTCCTGGAGAATGAAACGCTGCCCTCGTGCCTGTTACATAGGAACAGGAGGAGGCCATTCAGCCCCTCGAGCCTGCTACATAGGAACAGGAGGAGGCCATTCAGCGCCTCGGGCCTGTTACATAGGGACAAGAGGGGGCCATTCAGCCCCTCGAGCCTGTTACACAGGAACAGGAGGAGGCCAGTCAGCCCTTCGAACCTGTTACATAGGCGCAGGAGGAGGTTCATTCAGCCCCTTGACCCTGTTGCATAGGAACAGGAGTAGGCCCATTCAGCCCCTCGATCCTGTTACATAGGAACAGGAGGAGGCCATTCAGCCCTTCGAGCCTGTTACATAGGCGCAGGAGGAGGTTCATTCAGCCCCTTGACCCTGTTGCATAGGAACAGGAGTAGGCCCATTCAGCCCCTTGACCCTGTTGCATAGGAACAGGAGTAGGCCATTCAGCCGCTCGAGCCTGTTACACAGGAACAGGAGGAGGCCAACCAGAACCTCGGGCCTGTTACATAGGTTCAGGAGAAGGCACATTCAAACCCTCGAGCCTGTTACACAGCAACAGGAAGAGGCCATTCAGCCCCTCGGGCCTGTTACACAGGAACAGGAGGAGGCCCATTCAGCCCCTCGGGCCTGTTACACAGGAATAGGAGGAGGCACATTCAAACCCTCGAACCTGTTACACAAGAACAGGAGGAGGCCCATTCAGCCACTCGGGCCTGTTACACAGGAACAGGAGGAGGCCATTCACCCCTCGAGCCTGTTACACAGGAACAGGAGGCGGCCATTCAGCCCTTCGAGCATGTTACATAGGAACAGGAGGGGGCTCATTCAGCCCCTTGTGCCTGTTACACAAGAATAGGAGGAGGCCCATTAAAACCCTCAAGCCTGTTACACAGGAACAGGAGGAGGCCCATTCAGCCCCTCGGGCCTGTTTCACAGTAACAGGAGGAGGCCATTCACCCCCTCGAGCCTATTACACAGGAAATGGAGGCGTCCATTCAGCCCTTCGAGCCTGTTACATAGGAACAGGAGGGGGCTCTTTCAGCTCCTCGAGCCTGTTACATAGGAACAGGAGGAGGCCGTTCAGACCCTCAAGGTTGTTACACAGGAACAGGATTTGGCCCATTCAGCTCCTCGAGCCTGTTACGTAGGAACAGGAGGAGGCCATTCAGACGCTCGAGTCTATTGCACAGGAACAGGAGGGGGCCATTCAGCCCCTCGATCCAGTTACACAGGAAAAGGAAGAGTCCCATTCAGCCCCTCGAGACTGTTACACAGGAAGAGGAGCAGGCCATTCAGCTCCACGAGCCTGTTACACAGGAACAGGAGGAGGCCGATCAGCCCCTCGGGCCATTTACATAGGAACAGGAATGAGCCCATTCAGGCCCTCGAGCCTGTTGCATCGGAACAGGAGGAGGCCATTCAGCTCCACGAGCCTGTTACACAGTAACAGGAGGAGGCCGTTCAGCCCCTCGGGCCATTTACATAGGAACAGGAATGAGCCCATTCAGGCCCTCGAGCCTGTTACATAGGAACAGGAGGAGGCCATTCAGAATATCGAGCCTGTTACATTGGAACAGAAGAAGGCCCATTTAGCTCCTCGAGCCGGTTACACATGAACAGGAGGATGACATTCAGCCCTTCGAGCCTGTTACACAGGAACAGGAGGAATCCGTTCAGCCACTTGGGCCATTTACATAGGAAAAGGAAGAGGCCCATTCAGGCCCTCGAGCCTGTTACATAGGAAGAGGAGGTGGCCATTCAGCCCCTCGAGCCGGTTGCATAGGGACAAGAGGAGGCCATTCAGCCCCTCGACCCAGTTACACAGGAACAGGAGGAGGCCCATTCGTCCCCTCGTGCCTGTTACACAGGAACAGGAGCAGGCCCATTCAGACCATCGAGCCTGTTACATAGATGCAGGAGGAGGTTCATTCAGCCCCTTGGGCCTGTAACACAGGAACAGGAGGAGGACAACCAGCCACTCGGGCCTGTTGGATAGGAACATGAGGAGACCATTCAAATCCTCGAGCCTGTTACACAGAAACAGGAGAAGGCCCAGTCAGCCCCTAAAGCCTGTTACACAGTAATAGGAGGAGGCCCATTCAGCCCCTTGGGCCTGTTACACAGGAACAGGAGGAGGCCATTCAGCACATCGAGTCTGTTACACAGGAACAGGAGGAGACCATTCAGCCCTTCGAACCTGATACATAGGAACAGGAGGAGGCTCATTCAGCTCCTCGAGGCTGTTACTTAGGAACAGGAGGAGGCCATTCAGACCCTCGAACCTGATACACAGGAACAGGAGTAGGCCCATTCAGACCCATGAGCCTGTAACATAGGAACAGGGTGAGACCCATTCAGCCCCTTAAGACTGTTACACAGGAAGAGGAAGAGGCCATTCAGCCCCTCAAGCCTGTTACACAGGAAGAGCAGGAGGCCCATTCAGCCCCTTGAGCCTGTGACACAGGAGCAGAAGGAGGCCTATTCAGCCCCTCGGGCCTGTTACACAGGAACAGGAGGAGACCATTCAGCACTTCGAGCCTGTTACATAGGAACAGGAGGGGGCTCATTCAGCTCCTCGAGCCTGTTACACAGGAAAAGCAAGAGGCCCATTCAGCCCCTTGAGCCTGTGACACAGGAATAGGAGGAGGCCATTCAGCCCCTCGAGAATGTTTCACAGGAAAGGGAGGAGGCCCATTTAGCCCCTCGAGACTGTTACATAGGAACAAGAGGAGGCCATTCAGCCTCTCGAGCCTCTTACACAGGAATAGGTGGAGGCCATTCAACCCTCGAGCCTGTTACATAGGAACAGGAGGAGGCCCATTCAGCCCCTCGAGCCTGTTAGACAGGAATAGGTGGAGGCCATTCAGCCCCTCGAGCCTGTTACACAGGAACAGGAGAAGGCCATTCAACCCTCGAGCCTGTTACATAGGAAAAGGAGGAGACGCATTCAGCCCCTCGAGACTGTTACACATGAACAGGAGGAAGCCATTCAGCACCTCGGGCCTGTTAAATAGGGACAAGAGGAGGCCATTCAGCCCCTCGACCCTGTTACACAGGAACAGGAGGAGGCCCAATCAGACCCTCGAGCCTGTTATACGGGAACAGGAGGTGGTCCATTCACCCCCTTGGGCATTTTACACAGGAACAGGAGTAGGCCCATTCAGCCCCTCGAGCCTGTTACACAGGAACAGGAAGAGGCCATTCAGCCCCTCGGGCCTGTTACACAGGAACAGGAGGAGGCCCATTCAGCCCCTTGGGCCTGTTACACAGGAACGGGAGGAGGCACATTCAAACCCTCGAGCCTGTTACACAAGAACAGGAGGAGGCCCATTGAGCCCCTCCGGCATGTTACACAGGAGCAGGAGGAGGCCATTCAGCCCCTCGAGCCTGTTACACAGGAACAGGAGGCGGCCATTCAGCCCTTCGAGCATGTTACATAGGAACAGGAGGGGGCTCATTTAGCTCCGAGCCTGTTACATAGGAACAGGTGGAGGCCGTTCAGACCCTCAACGATGTTACACAGGAACAGGATTTGGCCCATTCAGCTCCTCGAACCTGTTAAATAGGAACAGGAGGAGGCCATTCAGCCCTTCGAGCCTGTTACATAGGCGCAGGTGGAGGTTCATTCAGCCCCTTGACCCTGTTGCATAGGAACAGGAGTAGGCCATTCAGCCGCTCGAGCCTGTTACACAGGAACAGGAGGAGGCCAACCAGAACCTCGGGCCTGTTACATAGGTTCAGGAGAAGGCACATTCAAACCCTCGAGCCTGTTACACAGCAACAGGAAGAGGCCATTCAGCCCCTCGGGCCTGTTACACAGGAACAGGAGGAGGCCCATTCAGCCCCTCGGGCCTGTTACACAGGAACAGGAGGAGGCACATTCAAACCCTCGAGCCTGTTACACAAGAATAGGAGGAGGCCCATTCAGCCACTCGGGCCTGTTACACAGGAACAGGAGGAGGCCATTCAGCCCCTCGAGCCTGTTACACAGGAACAGGAGGCGGCCATTCCGCCCTTCGAGCATGTTACATAGGAACAGGAGGGGGCTCATTCAGCTCCTCGAGTCCGTTACATAGCAACAGGAGGAGGCCGTTCAGACCCTCAAGGCTGTTACACAGGAACAGGATTTGCCCCATTCAGCTCCTCGAGCCTGTTACTTAGGAACAGGAGGAGGCCATTCAGACCCTTGTGCCTGTTACACAAGAATAGGAGGAGGCCCATTCAGCCCCTCGAGACCGGTGCACTGGAACAGGAGGAGGCCCATTAAAACCCTCAAGCCTGTTACACAGGAACAGGAGGAGGCCCATTCAGCCCCTCGGGCCTGTTTCACAGTAACAGGAGGAGGCCATTCAACCCCTCGAGCCTATTACACAGGAAATGGAGGCGTCCATTCAGCCCTTCGAGCCTGTTACATAGGAACAGGAGGGGGCTCTTTCAGCTCCTCGAGCCTGTTACATAGGAACAGGAGGATGACATTCAGCCCTTCGAGCCTGTTACACAGGAACAGGAGGAATCCGTTCAGCCACTTGGGCCATTTACATAGGAAAAGGAAGAGGCCCATTCAGGCCCTCGAGCCTGTTACATAGGAACAGGAGGTGGCCATTCAGCCCCTCGAGCCTGTTACATAGGGACAAGAGGAGGCCATTCAGCCCCTCGACCCTGTTACACAGGAACAGGAGGAGGCCCATTCGTCCCCTCGTGCCTGTTACACAGGAACAGGAGCAGGCCCATTCAGACCATCGAGCCTGTTACATAGATGCAGGAGGAGGTTCATTCAGCCCTTTGGGCCTGTAACACAGGAACAGGAGGAGGACAACCAGCCACTCGGGCCTGTTGGATAGGAACATGAGGAGACCATTCAGATCCTCGAGCCTGTTACACAGAAACAGGAGGAGGCCCAGTCAGCCCCTAAAGCCTGTTACACAGTAATAGGAGGAGGCCCATTCAGACCCTTGGGCCTGTTACACAGGAACAAAAGAAGGCCATTCAGCACATCGAGTCTGTTACACAGGAACAGGAGGAGACCATTCAGCCCTTCGAACCTGAAACATAGGAACAGGAGGGGGCTCATTCAGCTCCTCGAGCCTGTTACTTAGGAACAGGAGGAGGCCATTCAGACCCTCGAACCTGATACACAGGAACAGGAGTAGGCCCATTCAGACCCATGAGCCTGTAACATAGGAACAGGGTGAGACCCATTCAGCCCCTTAAGACTGTTACACAGGAAGAGGAAGAGGCCATTCAGCCCCTCAAGCCTGTTACACAGGAAGAGCAGGAGGCCCATTCAGCCCCTTGAGCCTGTGACACAGGAGCAGAAGGAGGCCTATTCAGCCCCTCGGGCCTGTTACACAGGAACAGGAGGAGACCATTCAGCACTTCGAGCCTGTTACATAGGAACAGGAGGGGGCTCATTCAGCTCCTCGAGCCTGTTACACAGGAAAAGCAAGAGGCCCATTCAGCCCCTTGAGCCTGTGACACAGGAATAGGAGGAGGCCATTCAGCCCCTCGAGAATGTTTCACAGGAAAGGGAGGAGGCCCATTTAGCCCCTCGAGACTGTTACATAGGAACAAGAGGAGGCCATTCAGCCTCTCGAGCCTCTTACACAGGAATAGGTGGAGGCCATTCAACCCTCGAGCCTGTTACATAGGAACAGGAGGAGGCCCATTCAGCCCCTCGAGCCTGTTACGCAGGAACAGGAGAAGGCCATTCAACCCTCGAGCCTGTTACATAGGAAAAGGAGGAGACCCATTCAGCCCCTCGAGACTGTTACACATGAACAGGAGGAAGCCATTCAGCACCTCGGGCCTGTTAAATAGGGACAAGAGGAGGCCATTCAGCCCCTCGAGACTGTTACACAGGAACAGGAGGAGGCCCAATCAGACCCTCGAGCCTGTTATACGGGAACAGGAGGTGGTCCATTCACCCCCTTGGGCCTTTTACACAGGAACAGGAGTAGGCCCATTCAGCCCCTCGAGCCTGTTACACAGGAACAGGAGGAGGTCAACCAGCCTCTCGGGCCTGTTACATAGTTTCAGGAGGAGGCACATTCAAACCCTCGAGCCTGTTACACAGGAACAGGAAGAGGCCATTCAGCCCCTCGGGCCTGTTACACAGGAACAGGAGGAGGCCCATTCAGCCCCTTGGGCCTGTTACACAGGAACGGGAGGAGGCCCATTCAAACCCTCGAGCCTGTTACACAAGAACAGGAGGAGGCCCATTGAGCCCCTCCGGCATGTTACACAGGAGCAGGAGGAGGCCATTCAGCCCCTCGAGCCTGTTACACAGGAACAGGAGGCGGCCATTCAGCCCTTCGAGCATGTTACATAGGAACAGGAGGGGGCTCATTCAGCTCCGAGCCTGTTACATAGGAACAGGTGGAGGCCATTCAGACCCTCAACGATGTTACACAGGAACAGGATTTGGCCCATTCAGCTCCTCGAACCTGTTAAATAGGAACAGGAGGAGGCCATTCAGCCCTTCGAGCCTGTTACATAGGCGCAGGAGGAGGTTCATTCAGCCCCTTGACCCTGTTGCATAGGAACAGGAGTAGGCCATTCAGCCGCTCGAGCCTGTTACACAGGAACAGGAGGAGGCCAACCAGAACCTCGGGCCTGTTACATAGGTTCAGGAGAAGGCACATTCAAACCCTCGAGCCTGTTACACAGCAACAGGAAGAGGCCATTCAGCCCCTCGGGCCTGTTACACAGGAACAGGAGGATGCCCATTCAGCCCCTCGGGCCTGTTACACAGGAACAGGAGGAGGCACATTCAAACCCTCGAGCCTGTTACACAAGAATAGGAGGAGGCCCATTCAGCCACTCGGGCCTGTTGCACAGGAACAGGAGGAGGCCATTCAGCCCCTCGAGCCTGTTACACAGGAACAGGAGGCGGCCATTCCGCCCTTCGAGCATGTTACATAGGAACAGGAGGGGGCTCATTCAGCTCCTCGAGTCCGTTACATAGCAACAGGAGGAGGCTGTTCAGACCCTCAAGGCTGTTACACAGGAACAGGATTTGCCCCATTCAGCTCCTCGAGCCTGTTACTTAGGAACAGGAGGAGGCCATTCAGACCCTTGTGCCTGTTACACAAGAATAGGAGGAGGCCCATTCAGCCCCTCGAGACCGGTGCACTGGAACAGGAGGAGGCCCATTAAAACCCTCAAGCCTGTTACACAGGAACAGGCGGAGGCCCATTCAGCCCCTCGGGCCTGTTTCACAGTAACAGGAGGAGGCCATTCAACCCCTCGAGCCTATTACACAGGAAATGGAGGCGTCCATTCAGCCCTTCGAGCCTGTTACATAGGAACAGGAGGGGGCTCTTTCAGCTCCTCGAGCCTGTTACATAGGAACAGGAGGAGGCCGTTCAGACCCTCAAGGCTGTTACACAGGAACAGGATTTAGCACATTCAGCTCCTCGAGCCTGTTATGTAGGAACAGGAGGAGGCCATTCAGACACTCGAGTCTATTGCACAGGAACAGGAGGAGGCCAATCAGCCCCTCGATCCTGTTACACATGAAAAGGAGGATTCCCATTCAGCCCCTCGAGACTGTTACACAGGAAGAGGAGCAGGCCATTCAGCTCCACGAGCCTGTTACACAGGAACAGGAGGAGGCCAATCATTCCCTCGGGCCATTTACATAGGAACAGAAATGGGCCCATTCAGGCCCTCGAGCCTGTTGCATCGGAACAGGAGGAGGCCATTCAGCTCCACGAGCCTGTTACACAGTAAGAGGAGGAGGCCGTTCAGCCCCTCGGGCCATTTACATAGGAACAGGAAGGAGCCCATTCAGGCCCTCGAGCCTGTTGCATAGGAACAGGAGGAGGCCATTCAGCGTATCGAGCCTGTTACATAGGAACAGGAGGAGGCCATTCAGCACATCGAGCCTGTTACATAGGAACAGAAGAAGGCCCATTTAGCTCCTCGAGCCTGTTACACATGAACAGGAGGATGACATTCAGCCCTTCGAGCCTGTTACACAGGAACAGGAGGAATCCGTTCAGCCACTTGGGCCATTTACATAGGAAAAGGAAGAGGCCCATTCAGGCCCTCGAGCCTGTTACATAGGAAGAGGTGGAGGCCATTCAGCCCCTCGAGCCTGTTACACAGGGACAAGAGGAGGCCATTCAAACCCTCGACCCTGTTACACAGGAACAGGAGGAGGCCCATTCGTCCCCTCGTGCCTGTTACACAGGAACAGGAGCAGGCCCATTCAGACCATCGAGCCGGTTACATAGACGCAGGAGGAGGTTCATTCAGCCCCTTGGGCCTGTAACACAGGAACAGGAGGAGGACAACCAGCCACTCGGGCCTGTTGGATAGGAACATGAGGAGACCATTCAGATCCTCGAGCCTGTTACACAGAAACAGGAGGAGGCCCTGTGGTGTATGTAACCTGTTCCACCTTAAGAGAACGGTGGCATAGTGGTTAGCACTGTTGCCTCACAGCGCCAGAGACCCGGGTTCGAGTCCGACCTCGGGCGACTGTCTGTGTGGAGTTTGCACATTCTCCCCGTGTTTGCGTGGGTTTTCTCCGGGTGCTCCGGTTTCCTCCCACAGTCCAAAGATGTGCAGGTTAGGTTGATTGGCTATGATAAATTGACCCTTAGTGTTAGGGGGGTTAAATACGTGGGGTTACAGGGATAGGGTGGGATATGTGTTGGTGTAGGGGTTACGGGGATCGGGTGGGATATGTGTCGGTGCAGGCTCGATGGGCCGAAATGGCCTCTATCTGCACTGTGGGGTTTCTGTGATTTCTGTGAACTTAAGTCTGGTCCACCTTAAGATAGGTACTACTTTCTGTGGCTGCTGTATATGTAATACCGGTGGTGACCACACCGGTATATAAGCACAGTGTAATAATACTGTATTCAGTATAGTCCGACCTCCAACCAGTAAAGACCTGTTGAATTTACTCTTGTGGTCTGTGTAGTAATTCTCACTATAACACACAGACGTAACAGTGGCGACGAGTCTGATTCTTACCCTGCTGCAGTAATTTCCACGGTGACTTCGTCCACAGACAGGACGTCGAAGAGAGGTTTCCACCCTCATCACCTACGGGAAGACACGTCGAGCGGCAGGCATCGAGCAACCGGAGTGCAGAAGACATCCTGACCTCGAAGCCTCCATCAGCGACTGTCAGCTTCTTCTACTACCTCGTGGTGGGTAAGCCGGGCAGCGACGCGACAGAAAGTCAACCGCGTTGGCTGTACAGACGGGGCTGGGAAGACGGAGGAATAAGGGCGGTGAGGTCGATCGCGACCAGAGATAAGGGCCGGGCCGCTTTCGAGCGAGAGGCGCAGTGCGGGACATCGATCGCGACCGGAGATAAGGGCCGCATTCGGGCTAAAGGTGCAGCGTCTGGGGAAACTGAAGGCGCAAGAGCCGCGGTGAAGCGGAGACAGCGTCGGGGACGGGTGAAGACCGCTAAGCGCGGGAAAACCGCCATTTTGTGGGCGGAGGACGACGGCAAGAGCGGGAAGCCGCCATCTTAGATAACATTAAAAATCCGATAAATTGCTACGATGCCTAAACATGGGAACATTAATGCCTTCGACAGTGATATAGAAGACTGGGCTATGTATGTAGAACGCATACAAAACTATTGTAAGGCAAATAAAATTCCTGAGACAGATAAAGCACTAACATTACTAAACTTAATGGGTGCGAAGACATATGGGCAATTGAAACACCTGTTATCACCAGATGAACCGGCGGATAAGACGTTCGAACAGATTGTTACTGTCCTAAAAAATCATCTTAGCCCCACGCCGCTGATGCTAGCGGAACGATTTAAATTTTACGATAGAAGACAGCTGCAAAATGAAAGCAATGCTGAATATTTGATGGAATTACGTAAGCTAGCAAAATATTGTCAGTTTGGAACGGGACTGACAGAGGCACTTCGAGATAGATTTGTGTGTGGTTTATTTAAACAGGATACACAAAGGCGACTGCTCGAGGAGAATGAGCTGTCTCTCGAGAAGGCAGTCACTATGGCAGCAGCACACGAGGCCGCAGCGAGAGGCACGGCAGTAATGCAGCTATGGCCACCGGAACTCGGTACAAACAAATTGGGTTTGAGTTCTGTCAAATGTTATCATTGTGGAAAGACAATGCACGATCAGAACCAGTGTTGGTTTAAAAACCAAGAATGCAGAACGTGTGGCAGGCTTGGCCACATAGTTAAAGTATGCCGGTCAGGAAAGAAGACCAGCAATAAAAAGTCACCGCAAGGAAAATATGCAAAGGTACACAAGGTGACAAAGAACAGTTTGACTGAACAGAAGTCAGATTCAGACGCTAGCAGTAATGAACTGGATAGCTTAAGAATACACAACGTTGGTAAGGATACAGACCTCCAGACAATTTGGGTCACTCTTAAGATAGCAGGAGTCCAAGTAAAAATGGAATTGGACACTGGATCGGCATTGACGGTCATGAATAAGAAAGATTACAGAAGGTTATTCCAACATATTCCCTTACAGGATACGGAGATTATATTGAAAACGTACACGGGGCAAAGAGTGTACCCCATCGGAAAAATAGAGGTAGAAGTGGTCCACAAGGGCAAAGGAAGCCAAGTAATGGACTTATACGTGCTACCTGAAGGAGGTCCACCACTACTAGGATGGGAGTGGATTAGGAAAATGAATATGGACTGGCACTCCTTGAAAGCACTAACGGTAGATTCCGGGGAAACAGCTGTCAAACCTAAATGATTGTCCAGAATATTGGATGAGGCTAAAGAGGTGTTCCAGCCGGGACTGGGAACACTGAGAGGAATTACGGCAAACATCAAGATTGATGAACATGCACAACCAAAATTTTTTAAAGCCAGACCGGTACCCTATGCAATACGACCTGCGGTTGAAGCGGAGCTGGAAGCACTAGAACGTTCAGGGGAACTGTCTAAAGTAGATTGGAGTGAGTGGGCTATGCCCATTGTTCCCGTTATCAAACGTCCTGTGAACAATAAGCCAGGAGATCCAGGGAAGGTTCGCATCTGTGGAGATTTCAAGATCACCGTTAATCCGGTGCTTCACACGGTGCAGTATCTGCTTCCACGGATTGAGGATATTTTCGCTTCACTGTCTGGCGGGAAACACTTCACCAAGATAGACCTGGCGCAGGCGTACTTGCAGATGGAGGTTGAAGAAGAGTCACGCCAATACCTCACGATCAACACGCATCGAGGGTTGTACCGGTACAATAGGCTGGTTTTTGGTGTGGCATCGGCTCCAGCAATTTGGCAGAGGGCCATGGAGCAGGTATTACAGGGAATTCCAGGCACACAATGTTACCTGGACGACATTCTGATCACAGGTGATGGTGATGAACAGCATCTCGCTAACTTGGAACTGGTGCTCAACAGACTGAAAGAGTATGGACTTAGAGTAAATCGGCAGAAATGTGAGTTCTTCCAGAAGCGGATCTCGTACTGTGGTCATGTCATTGACCGGGAGGGGCTTCATAAGTCTCCTGACAAGATAGCGGCAGTTGTAAAGGCTCCCGCTCCGGAGAATGTCTCTCAGTTGAGGTCGTTTCTAGGATTAATTAACTACTACCATAAATTTCTGCCAAATCTATCCACGGTGCTGCATCCGTTGAACGCTCTTTTACAGAAAGGGGTACCATGGGACTGGGGCGAAAACTGTAAGAAGGCATTTCGCAAAAGCA
Organism: Somniosus microcephalus; assembly: GCF_052327205.1. Taxonomy (NCBI): domain Eukaryota; kingdom Metazoa; phylum Chordata; class Chondrichthyes; order Squaliformes; family Somniosidae; genus Somniosus; species Somniosus microcephalus. The sequence continues at coordinate 206,711,845 of NC_140998.1, read as the reverse complement.
AAGAATTGATCACCTCAGAGGAAGTGTTGGCTCACTTCAACCCGACACTGCCTATTCGGTTGGCTTGTGATGCTTCTCCATATGGTTTTGGGGCAGTACTCTCACATAAATTGCCAAATGGCACGGAAAGGCCAGTCGCGTTTGCATCCAGATCATTGACCTCCGCTGAGTGCAACTATGCGCAGATCGATAGGGAGGCCCTTAGCCTTGTATGGGGAGTGAAGAAGTTTAATCATTACCTACAGGGCCAAAAATTCACACTTCTGACGGACCATCAACCGTTGGTGTCCATTTTTAACCCTAAGAAGGGTGTTTCGGTGATGACAGCACAGTGTCTCCAGAGATGGTCTCTTTTCTTAGGGGCACATCAATATCAGATAGAATTCAAAGGTACGAAACAGCATGGCAATGCTGATGGCCTGTCGCGCCTGCCACTACCTGAAGATGAAGACACGACGGAAGTTGACCCTGTTGAGTTATTTCATTCGACCATTATCGACTGTTTACCTGTCACCAACGCAAGTATTGAAAGAGAAACCAGGAATGACCCGACACTGTCCAGAGTCTACGAGGTGACAGTGAAAGGATGGCCAACACGGGGTGATCCTCTGTTACCGGCATTCTCGGCAAGGCGAGACCAGCTGTCCGTCTGCCATGGTACTTTGATGTACGGGACAAGAGTGATTATTCCTCCCAAGTTAAGGGAAAGAGTTGTAAAAGAACTACATGAAGGTCATCTGGGGGGAGTTTAAATGAAAAGTCTTGCTTGGGCTTACGTATGGTGGCCGGGTATTGACCATCAGATTGAGGAGTTAATGATAAGCTGCGCTGGGTGTCAAAAAGTGCAAAATGCACCTCCGATCGCACCACTACACCCATGGGAATGGCCTTCAGCCCCATGGCAACACGTACACATTGACTTTGCTGGTCCATTCATGGACTCCATGTTCCTAATCGCGGTGGACGCACATTCCAAATGGCCAGAAGTCATCAAGATGAATACCACTACTTCAGAAAAGACAATTGCGGTGTTAAGAACAATATTCGCAAGGAACGGATTGCCAGAACAGATCTGTTCGGACAACGGACCACAGTTTGTATCGGAAGAATTCCAAAAATTCTTAAAGAAGAATGGAGTTAAACATTATACCTCTGCCCCATGTCATCCGGCGACAAACGGGTTGGCTGAAAGATTTGTCCAGACATTCAAAAAGGCTATTAAGGCCATGAATGATGATCAGATTCCGCTGCAACACAAGGTCGATAAGTTCCTGATGTCATATAGAAACACCGATCATGCCGTGACTAACCAAAGTCCTGCTATGATGTTTTATAACAGGAGGTTGCGGTCCAAGTTGGACTTGTTAAAACCAAATGTGCGGAGGGAAGTGGAAAACAAACAGTTTCGGCATATTAACAGCAAGACCACTCGAACTTTTGACGTAGGACAACCAGTGATGGCAAGGGGCTATGGAAACGACAAATGGCAGTCCGGAACAATCCGGGCCAGACAAGGACCTCTGATGTACACCGTAGATATTGGTCATAATGTGATAAGGCGTCATGCGGATCAATTGGTAGAGTCGAGAGCAAGGGTCGAACCCATGGTTGTGACAGAGACAGCTGTGGAAGACGTTCATGAACCTGAAGCATCTACCTCGGCCGAGAATGTATTTGATGATGATGACACCCAATACATTGGCAACCAACTAGAGGAGGCACCTCAACAACAAGAATCAGAGACCACTGAAAGGCGTTATCCAAGCCGAATCAGAAAGCCTCCTGAGAGACTGAACCTTTGAACTGTTATACCTGAAGTTATATATGTATATATGTTATGTTTATTTGGGGATATGACTGTTAAGCTAAAAAGGGAGGATTGTGGTGTATGTAACTTGTTCCACCTTAAGAGAACTTAAGCCTGGTCCACCTTAAGAAAGGTACTACTTTCTTTGGCTGCTGTATACGTAATACCGGTGGTGACCACACCGGTATATAAGCACAGTGTAATAATATTGTATTCAGTATAGTCCGACCTCCAACCAGTAAAGACCTGTTGAATTTACTCTTGTGGTCTGTGTAGTAATTCTCACTATAACACACAGACTTAACAGGCCCAGTCAGCCCCTAAAGCCTGTTACACAGTAAAAGGAGGAGGCCCATTCAGCCCCTTGGGCCTGTTACACAGGAACAGGAGGAGGCCATTCAGCACATCGAGCCTGTTACACAGGAACAGGAGAAGAACATTCAGCCCTTCGAACCTGATACATAGGAACAGGAGGGGACTCATTCAGCTCCTCGAGCCTGTTACTTAGGAACAGGAGGAGGCCATTCAGACCCTCGAACCTGTTACACAGGAACAGGAGTAGGCCCGTTCAGACCCATGAGCCTGTAACATAGGAACAGGGTGAGACCCATTCAGCCCCTTAAGACTGTTACACAGGAAGAGGAAGAGGCCATTCAGCCCCTCGAGCCTGTTACACAGGAAGAGCAGGAGGCCCATTCAGCCCCTTGAGCCTGTGACACAGGAGCAGAAGGAGGCCTATTCAGCCCCTCGGGCCTGTTACACAGGAACAGGAGGAGACCATTCAGCCCTTCGAGCCTGTTACATAGGAACAGGAGGGGGCTCATTCAGCTCCTCGAGCCTGTTACACAGGAAAAGCAAGAGGCCCATTCAGCCCCTTGAGCCTGTGACACAGGAACAGGAGGAGGCCATTCAGCCCCTCGAGACTGTTACATAGGAACAGGAGGAGGCCATTCAGCCTCTCGAGCCTCTTACACAGGAATAGGTGGAGGCCATTCAGCCCCTCGAGCCTGTTACATAGGAACAGGAGGAGGCCCATTCAGCCCCTTCAGCCTGTTACACAGGAACAGGAGGAGGCCATTCAGCCCCTCGAGCCTGTTACACAGGAACAGGAGAAGGCCATTCAGCCCCTCGAGCCTGTTACACAGGAACAGGAGAAGGCCATTCTGCCACACGAGCCTGTTACATAGGAAAGGAGGAGACCCATTCAGCCCCTCGAGACTGTTACACATGAACAGGAGGAAGCCGTTCAGCCCCTCAAGCCATTTACATAGCAACAGGAAGAGGCCGTTCAGGCCCTTGAGCCTTTTACATAGGAACAGAAGGAGGCCCATTCAGCCTCTCGAGCCTGTAACACAGGAACAGGAGGAGGCACATTCAGCCTCTCGAGCCTGTTACACAGGAAAAGCAGGAGGCCCATTCAGCCCCTTGAGCCTGTGACACAGGAACAGGAGGAGGCCATTCAGCCCCTCGGGCCTGTTACACAGGAACAGGAGGCGACCATTCAGCCTTCGAACCTGTTACATAGGAACATGAGGGGGCTCATTCAGCTCCTCGAGCCTGTTACATAGGAACAGGAGCAGGCCAGTCAGACCCTCGAACCTGTTGCACAGGAATAGGAGGAGGCCCATTCAGACCCATGAGCCTGTGGCACAGGAACAGGAGGAGGCAATTCAGCCACTTGAGACTGTTACACAGGAACAGGAGGAGGCCCATTCAGACCTTCGGGCCTGTAACACAGGAACAGGAGGATGACACTCAGCCCCTTGAGCCTGTTACACAGGAACAGGAGTAGGCCCATTCAAACCCTCGAGCCTGTTACATGAGCGCAGGAGCAGGTTCATTCAGCCCCTTGGGCCTGTTACACAGGAACTGGATGAGGCCAACCAGCCACTCGGGCCTGTTGGATAGGTACATCAGGAGACCATTCAGACCCTCGAGCCTGTTATATATTAACAGGAGGAGGCCATTCAGCCACTCGAGCCTGTTACATAGGAACAGGAGGAGGCCATTCAGCCTCTCGAGCCCGTTACACAGGAACAGCAAGCTGCCATTCAGCCCCCTCGAGCCTGTTACATAGGAACAGGAGGAGGCCATTCAGCCTCTCGAGCCTGTTACACAGGAACAGCAAGCTACCATTCAGCCATTCAAGCCTGTTACATAGGAACAGGAGGAGGCCATTCAGCCTCTCGAGCCTGTTACACAGGAACAGCAAGCTGCCATTCAGCCATTCAAGCCTGTTACATAGGAACAGGAGGAGGCCATTCAGCCACTCGAGCCTGTTATATTGGCAAAGGAAGAGGCCATTCAGCCCTTTGAGCCTGTTACATAGGAACAGGAGGAGCCCATTCAGCCCCTCGAGCCTGTTAAATATGAACAGGAGGAGGCCACACAGCCTCTCGAGCCTGTTACCTAAATAGAGGAGATGGACAATTCGGACCCTCAAGGCTGTTACATTAGGAACTGGAGGAGACCATCCAGCCCCTCGGGCCTGTTACCATAGGAACAGGAGGAGGCTAATTAGCCCCTTAAGCCTGTTGCACAGAAACAGGAGAAGGCCATTCAGCCCCTCGCGCCCGTTACACGGGAACAGGAGGAGGCCATTCAGCCCCTCGAGCCTGTTACACAAGAAAAGGAGGAGACCGTTCGGTCCCTCGAGCCTATTACATAGGAATATGAGGAGGCCTTTCAGCCACTTGAGCCTGTTACAGAGGAGCAGGAAGAGGCCCATTCAGCCCATCGAGCCTGTTGCACAGGAATAGGAGGTGGCCATTCAGCCCCTTGTGCCAGTTACATAGGATCAAGAGGAAGCCATTCAGCCCCTCGAGCCTGTTACACAGGAACAGGAGGAGGCCCATTCAGACCCTCAAGCCTGTTACACAGGAACAGGAGGAGGCCATTCAGCCCCTTGAGCCACTTACACTGGGAGAGAGACAGAGAGATAGGGAGCGAGAGAGACAGAGAGACAGAGAGAGAGAGAGAGTGACAGAGAGACAGAGAGATAGAGAGAAAGACAGAGAGAGAGACAGAGAGAGAGACAGAGAGAGAGAGAGTGACAGAGAGACAGAGAGATAGAGAGAGACAAAGGCAGAGACAGAGACAGACAGAGAGAGAGTGACAGAGTGAGAGAGACAGAGGGAGAGAGAGAGACAGAGAGAGAGAGAGACAGAGAGAGAGAGAGACAGAGAGAGAGACAGAGGGAGAGACAAAGAGAAAGAGACAGAGAGAGAGAGAGACAGAGAGACAGAGAGAGAGAGAGAGGGAGAGACAGAGAGACAGATAGAAAGACAGAGAGAGAGAGCCAGATAGAGAGAGAGAGACAGATAGAGAGCGGGAGAGACAGATAGAGAGAGGAAGAGACACACAGAAACAGAGAGAGAGAGAGAGAGAGAGAGACAAAGAGACAGATAGAGAGAGAGAGAGGGGAGAGACAGAGAGACAGATAGAGAGACACAGAGACAGAGTCAGGTAGATAGAGAGAGAGACAGATAGAGAGAGGGAGAGACAGATAGAGAGAGAGAGAGAGACAGATAGCGAGAGACAGAGAAAGACAGATAGAGAGAGACATAGAGAGAGAGACAGATAGAGAGAGAGAGAGACAGAGAGACAGATAGAGAGAGAGATAGACTGAGAGACAGATAGAGAGAGACAGATAGAGAGAGAGAGAGACAGATATAGAGAGAGAGAGAAAGGTAGAGAGAGAGACAGAGAGACAGATAGAGAGACAGAGAGAGAGAGACAGAGAGAGAGAGAGACAGCTAGAGAGAGAGAGAATGATAGAGAGAGAGAAAGAGAGACAGATAGAGAGAGAGACACACACAGATACAGGAAGTGAGAGACACAAAGAAACAGAGAGAGAGACACACACAAAAAATACACGAGAAGAGGTTCAGGGGAAGCGGTCTAAAAGAGGTGAATAAGGGGTTCAGGAGAGGAAGAAAAGTGGTCCCGTCTCTCTGTTCAGGGAATGTTAAACCAAGGCCCCGTCTCCCTGTTCAGGGGGATGTTAAACTGAGGCCCAATCTCCCTGTTCAGGTGGTGTAATGATCAGTAACATGTCATTCTAGTATGGTACACTAGATGGAGCTGTATGTTTAGTAGTGGGGCTACCCACAAGACAGTAGTCAAGATGTATGCCTGTACACGAGTCCACATGGCTGAATAAATGACTAGCTCAAGCTAGCTGTTCATAATCAAAACGTCTATTTATTTATGAACATAACATGATACCAGGATAGGTAATATCTGCTGAATATTGTAGAACGTGACATGGAGAATTTGAAGCCACCGGAGGGTTTGAAACTCACGGGGAATGTCGACTGCATTTGGCGGACTTTCAAACAACAATTCCAACTCTACATTGCCGCCATCGGGTTCGGTACGATGCCAGGCGCAAGGAAAATAGCGTTGCTGCTCACGGTTGCAGGCCTGCAATGATAGAGGTTTTTAATATGTTTGTATTTGATCAAGAGGAGGACAGAGAAAAGATGGATGATGTGCTAAAGAAGTTTGATACACATTGTTCTCCCAAAAAGAACGAGACTTATGAGAGGTACGTGTTCCGTTCACGGACGCAACAGCAAAATTAGACTTTTGATAGCTTTGTGACCGATCTGAAACTGAAAGCACAGACATGTAATTTCTCTGAACTGAAATCATCCATGATTCGTGACCAGATTGTGTTTGGTATTCATGATAAAAAAGTCAGGGAACGTTTGTTGAGAGAAATCGAACTAACATTGGAGGATGCTGTGAAAATATGCCATGCCAGTGAGCTAGCTCAGAAGCACGAGAAGACTTTCAGTGAAATTAATAATGATGCGACTATAATGAGTGACTGTGCTGCTGTCGAAGCTGTGTCCTACAAGGGGAAGAAACATGGGCAGAACAGAAATGCAAAGCAATCGGAGGATGGAATTTTTAATTGTAAATGCTGTGGTTACCAGCACCAGTCAAGACAATGTCCAGCGTTTGGGAAAATGTGCACAAAATGTAATGGAAAGAATCACTTTGCCAAACAATGCTTTTCAAAAGTAAAGACAAAGAAAGGGCAACAAGCCTCGGGCGACTGTCTGTGTGGAGTTTGCACATTCTCCCCGTGTTTGCGTGGGTTTTCTCCGGGTGCTCCGGTTTCCTCCCACAGTCCAAAGATGTGCGGGTTAGGTTGATTGGCTATGATAAATTGACCCTTAGTGTTAGGGGGATTAAATATGTGGGGTTACGGGGATAGAGTGGGATATGTGTAGGGGTTACGGGGATCGGGTGGCATATGTGTCGGTGCAGGCTCGATGGGCCGAAATGGCCTCTACCTGCACTGTGGGGTTTCTGTGATTTCTGTGATTTCTGTGAAGTCAATGTGATTGAGGACACTGATTTAAGTGAGACATTTTTTGTAGGAATGGTGTCATGTGACAATATCGAACGGTGGCATAGTGGTTAGCACTGTTGCCTCACAGCGCCAGGGACCCGGGTTCGAATCCGGCCTCGGGTGACTGTCTGTGTGGAGTTTGCACGTTCTCTCCGTGTTTGCGTGGGTTTCCTCCGGGTGCTCCGGTTTCCTCCCACAGTCCAAAGATCTGCGGGTTAGGTTGATTGGCTGTGATAAATTGACCCTTAGTGTTAGGGGGATTAAATACGTGGGGTTAGGGGATAGGGTGGGCTATGTGTTGGTATAGGGGTTACGGGGATCGGGTGGGATATGTGTCGGTGCAGGCTTGATGGGCCGAAATGGCCTCTATCTGCACTGTGGGGTTTCTGTGATTTCTGTGATTCTGTGAAAAGGATACAGAAAATGTGCAGCCCTCAGGAATGGACAATGCTGAACATAAAGTTAATGCAGTAAAAGAGGACAAATGGATGATGCCACTGCAGGTAAATGGACCATTAGTTACATTGAAACTAGACACTGGGGCAAAAGCAAACTTAATCAGTATGAGTGACATTAAAAATATGAAAGAAAAGCCCAAAATACAGAAAAAGTCAGTACTACTGAAGAACTATAATGGACAGAAAATAGGTAGCTTAGGTGTATGCAGACTTAAAGTGACAGTCAAAGACAAAGTGCATCATCTAATGTTTTCTGTTGTGGCTGAAGGACTTGATTCACTACTAGGTCACAAAGCTTGTGAGGACTTAGAACTGGTCAAGAGAGTCTACCGTATAAACTGTGCCAGAAGCAGACCAGATGACTCGGTGGATTCTGTAGTGAGTAATTTCCAGGATGTGTTCAAAGGATTTGGAGTTCTACCATTCACTTACAAGATCCAGCTAAAGGAGGATGCTCAGCCAGTGGTACATGCTCCATGGAGAGTTCCAGCACCCCTGCGTGACCGGCTCAAGAACGAACTGGACAGAATGACCACACTAGGAGTCATCAGGAAAGTCGAAGAGCCAACAGACTGGGTTAACTCCATGGTATGTGTAAAGAAAAAGAACAATGATCTAAGAGTATGCATGGATCCAAAGGACTTAAATGCAAACATAAAACATGAACACTACCAGATTCCGAAGCGAGAAGAAATCACCAGTGAAATGTCAGGTGCCAGATACTTCACAAAGCTCGATGCTTCACAAGGATTTTGGCAACTAAAACTGGATGAAGAGAGCACCAAATACTGTACCTTCAACACACCATTTGGCAGGTATTGTTTCCTCAGAATACCTTTCGGGATAATATCTGCATCTGAAATCTTTCATAGAGTGATGGAACACATAATTGAAGGTCTGGAAGGAGTTCGGGTCTATGTTGATGACATCATCATCTGGGGCTCCACACTAAAAGAACACGATGAGAGACTGACTAAAGTGCTACAGAGCATACGCCGGAATGGACTGAAGCTCAACAAAGCCAAGTGTCAGTTTGGCATCCAGGAAGTCACTTTCCGAGGAGAAAATCTATCTGGTAAAGGAATAGAGCCAGATATGGAAAAAGTAAATGCCATACTCAACATGCCCTGACCCACTGACAAAAAAGGAGTGCTACGCATCATGGGGATGATAAACTTCATTGGAAAGTTCATTCCTAACTTGTCAGCCAAGACAGCCTGTCTGCGAGACCTGCTACATAAAACAAATGAGTTCGCATGGACAGAAAGACATGAACAAGAGTGGATGAACCTCAAAACAGTGCTGACAACCACACCTGCACTCACCTTCTTTGACCCAACAAAGAGAATCAAAGTGTCAATGGATGCATCAAAAGATGGCTTAGGCGCAGTCTTGCTCAAAGCAGAGGGTGAAGATTGGAAGTCTGTTGCCTATGCCTCCAGGTCTATGACCGACTCTGAGTGTCGATACGCCCAGATTGAAAAGGAATGTCTCGGCTTGGTAGTTGGACTAGAAAAGTTCCATGGCTACATATATGGACTTCCCACCTTCACAGTTGAGACAGGCCACTGCTCACTGGTTGCCATCATAAAAAGAAAACCTGAATGAGATGTCTCCAAGGATTCAACGACTCATGATGAAGCTGCAAAAATATGACTTTGAACTGATCTCAAATCAAATCAACCTTTATTGTCATTGTTAATGCACAAGTGCAATACAACGAAATGTAGGCTTGCGGCTCCCGAGAGTGTACATTTGGATTAAGACATTTAAACATTCAACATACATTTGGCTTGTAATACATTAACATAAACATAACCATAATAAAGTGCATTGGCAGATGTGCAGGCTTTAGAGTTTATTTGTGGAGTTCAGTAGGATGACAGCCCTGGGAAAGGAGCTGTTCCTAAATCTGGTCAGATGGGTGTGAATGCATCTGTAGCATCTCCCAGATGGCAGGAGGGTGAACAGACTGTGGCTGGGGTGGGTAGGGTCTTTGATGATGGACCGTGACCTCCGTAAACAGCGTTTCTGGTATATGTGCTCTATGGTCGGTAGCTGGGTGCACACCAGGCAAACAGATGCACTATCCCGAGCACCCACAATGGGTCATGTGAGCTCTACTGAGGAAGACGTGGATGTTCATGTGAGTATGGTCACTGCTGCGCTGCCCGTGCCAGACACAAAATCAAAGCAAATAGCAGAAGAAACAGTAAAAGATACAGTATTACAAACAGTAATAGAGAACATTCATCATGGTTGGCCAAAAGGTTCCTGTCCAAAGTACTATCACATCAGGTCAGAGTTGAGTGTCGCAAGTGGACTGTTACTAAAACAGAAAGAATAGTCATTCCACAGGCTCTACGTTGAGACATGCTCGAAAGGATTCATGAGGGACACCTCGGAATTGAAAAATGCAAAAGGAGAGCAAGAGACACTGTTTATTGGCCTGGCATAAATAAGGACATTGAGAACATGATAGACCTATGTGAGACATGTCAGAAACACCAAAACAAACAAGAACAGGAACCAATGATAGTCGCTGATTTACCAACAACACCATGGCAAAAGGTTGGTATGGACCTCTTTCATTTGAATGGTAAAGACTATCTAATAGTGATTGACTACTATTCTAACTATCCTGAGATGGCGCTGCTCTCAAGCACCACAGCAAGCAGTGTCATAATGCATGTTAAATCCATCTTCGCCAGACATGGAATTCCCAGGATTGCTGTTAGCGACAATGGTCCATGCTTCAACTGTAAGGAGTGGCAACAGTTTGCAGCACATTATGACTTTCAACACATCACATCCAGTCCTCTGTATGCTCAGTCGAATGGTAAGGCAGAGAAAGGTGTTCAAGTTCTCAAACAGCTACTGAAGAAAGCAACAGAAAGCAAGTCTGGTCCTTATCTCACCCTGCTGAGCTACCGAGCCTCCCCTTTAGACTGTGGTTCTTCACCTGCTGAACTCCTAATGGGTCGCAAGTTGCGCACCACGCTACCCTGCTGTGCAAAAGAAAAGCAGAGTAAGGAACTGAGACAGAGACTTCAGCTGTTAAAGCTGAAACAGAAATCACACTGTGACAAGTCATCCAAAACTCTGAAACCATTGACAAGGGATGATGTTGTCAGGATTGAGGATCCAGATGCATGGAACAGGAAAGCTACAGTTCTTGAGGAAGTAGGACCAAGGTCATACACTGTTAGAACTGAGGAAGGACAGATTCTCAGGAGGAACCGCCGTTCCCTCCTGAAAACACAAGAAACTATCCAAGAGCAAATCGATGACAATGCCGCAACTGAATCTTGTCACTCACCACCAGAATAATCAAACACAAACACACATACAGGCTCTCATGAAAACACATCAGACTTACCTGTGCTGAGAAGATCCACACGTGAAGCAAAAAGCCTGATAGACTTAATCTTTGAGTATAAAGAAAACTATAATAAAAGAATGAAAAGCTTAGAGTTCATAAAGTAAAGCTTTGAAAATGTGTTGACTGTTGTGACGATGTTTATGTCATTATGATTGATTGATATTGATTTTGTTTAACCTCTAAGGAATGGGGATGTAATGATCAGTAACATGTCATTCTAGAATGGTACACTAGGTGGAGCTGTATGTTTAGTAGTGGGGCTACCCACAAGGCAGTAGTCAAGATGGATGCCTGTACACTACTCCACATGGCTGAATAAATGACTAGCTCAAGCTAGCTGTTCATAATGAAAACGTCTATTTATTTATGAACATAACAGGGGGGATGTTAAAAAGAGGCCCCATCTCCCTGTTCAGGGGTGATGTTAAACCGAGGCCCCATCTCCCTGTTCAGGGGGGATGTTAAACCGAGGCCCCGTCTCCCTGTTCAGGGAGGGTGTTAAACCGAGGCCCCATCTCCCTGTTCAGGGGGGATGTTAAAACGAGGTCCCGTCTGCTCTCTCAGGTGGACGTAAAAGATTCCAATGGCGTATATTTCGAAGAAGAGCAGGGAAGTTCTCCCCGGTGCCCTGGGGCCATTATTTATCTCTCAACCAACATAACAAAAACAAACGGATTACCTGGTCATTATCACATTGCTGTTTCTGGGAGCTTGCTGTGCCCAAATTGGCTGCTGCATTTCTCACATTACAACAGTGACTACACTTCAAAAGTACTGCATTGGCTGTAAAGTGTATTGATTTCTTTGTGGGTTCAATGATGAGACATTTATGAAAGCGAATGAGTTTTAATCTAAAGTCTGTTCAACTCTTTATACAGCATTCAGGAGACACCATTATTGTGGTGTATGTGCCTTTAAGAGCAATTGTGGTGTATGTGCCTTTAAGAGCCCCAGGTGTGCGTAATGCCGGTAATTGCCACTTGGGCTATATAAGCCTGTGTATTGTGTATATCCTTTAGAACCTCCCCCCCCAGACTTGCTTAGTAAATACCTATGAACCAACTCCTGTCTTCAGTGTCTTTATCTACACACGGACACTACAGTGGCGACGAAGTGGAAACGGACTTACCTGCAATTCGGCAGCACCTCGAGGACATTGATTCCTCCAGCGTCCAGAAGACTCAAGGAAGTAATAGAAACTGTGGTTTCACCAGCTGGCCAAGCTGGTGGCAGATACTGCGCTAATCCTTCCTGGGCGTCAGGCTGGGGCTCCAGCGGTGGGCTCTACACCTGAGACAGGCAGCGAAATCGGAGGCAAGCAATAACGGACTGGGAGGGTGCACTCGGGAGACGGCCGGCGCGGCAAGCAGGTCAGCGTTTAGACCTCCGTCGGGAACGAGTCTCCAACAGTGAATAAACGGAAACCACAGTAAAACAGCGTTGTTATCGGTAGTAGCGGCGGGAAAGCGCAGGAAGCGCCATATCGTTGCTACAGAGAGAAAAAAAAAGCGCGGGAAGCACCATATTTTTTTTGAAATGCCTAAGTCTGGCAATATTGATGCTTTTGATAACGAAACAGAGCCTAACTTTGGCAATATTGATGTTTTTGATAACAAGATAGAGGATTGGACCACATATGTAGAAAGAGTGGAGGTGTTTTGCACCGCAAATGGAATAGAAGATGAAAAAAAAGCTTCAATGCTTCTGGATCTAATGGGCGCAGAAACATACAAGCTGTTACGCAACTTAATCACTCCAGCCGAACCGATGGACAAGAATTTTGAGGAGATTGTTGATACCCTACACTGCCAATTCGAGGCAGGACTGGCAGATTCTCTGCAAGACAAATTCATCTGCGATCCCCTAAGTGTAGAAACACAAAAAAAGGTATCTTCTGGAAAAGATTTAACACTGGACAAGGCTTTCAGTGCAATAGGAGCGGCAAAGATACAGCAAAGGCCACAGGACTTCGGCACCCATGAAATGACACGGGGTTTCGAGAGATGTTATCGCTGCGGCAGATACAACCATGACCAGAGGGATTGCTGGTTCAAAGAAAAAGCATGCAGGCGATGCGGAAAGATGGGACACATTCCACATGTATGCCGATCTGAAAATAAAAAATCCACTAACGGGAAAAGAATCAATAAGGAAAAGCACAGAAAGGTACAAATGATGACGGACAGTAGCTCCAAAGACCAGAAGAGCGATAGCGACTCCGGGAACAAGAGACTAAGCTCTCTCAAATTACATAATGTAATTGCCAATGAAGATTACCAGACCATTTGGGTTACCCTCATAATAGCAGGGTCCCCAGTTAAAATGGAGCTAGATACAGGATCAGCTCTAACCGTAATAAATCGACGAGATTACGAGAGGCTATTTTCGCATATACCTCTAAAAGACACATCTATTATCTTAAAAACATATACGGGGCAGAAAGTATACCCCAAAGGAAAAATAAAGGTGCCTGTGGTATACAACGGCAAAGAAATACATAAGTTGTATTTATACATTCTACAAGATGGTGGTCCACCGTTGTTGGGACGTGAATGGATAAGGAAGATACGTTTAGACTGGCACTCCATTCAGGCACTGACGGTGACCAGTAAGGAAAAAAACAATGATGACATCATACCTGAACGATTAAAAGACATCTTGGCCAACGCCAAAGAAGTGTTTCAAGAGAAACTAGGAACCTTGAAAGGCATCACCGCCTCAATAAAAGTGGAAGATGCAGCAATTTCAAAATTTTTTAAGGCAAGACCGGAGCCATACGCAATACGTCCGGCAGTCGAGGCAGAGCTGGAGAATTTGGAAAAGGCAGGCGTATTATCCAAAATAGATTGGAGCGAATGGGCAACACCCATCGTTCCAGTCATGAAAAAAGCATTGAAAAATAACTCTGAGGAACAGAGAAAAATTCGCATCTGTGGGGACCTTAAGGTGACTGTAAACCCGGTCCTTCACACGGTACAGTATCCTCTTCCGAGGATAGAAGATATTTTCGCCTCACTATCCGGAGGAAAACGTTTCACAAAAATTGACTTGGCACAGGCACATCTACAGATGGAGGTTGAGGAGACCTCTAAAAAGTATCTCACAATAAACACACACAAAGGCCTGTACCAGTTCAATCGACTGGTTTTTGGAGTAGCATCAGCTCCAGCTATCTGGCAAAGAGCTATGGAGCAAGTCCTGCAAGGGATTCCGGGGACTCAGTGTTACCTAGACGACATCCTTATAACAGGAGAAAACGACAACGAGCACCTTGCCAATTTGGAGCAGGTGCTCACTAGGCTGAAAGAACGAGGCCTACGAGCAAATCGCCCCAAGTGCGAATTTTTCCAAAATCAGATATCATATTGTGGCCACATAATTAATAAGGAAGGGTTGCATAAGTCACCTGAAAAAATTGAAGCAGTTATAAAAGCCGCAGCACCTGAAAATGTTTCACAATTGAGGTCATTCCTGGGATTAATAAATTACTATCATAAATTTTTACCGAACTTATCAACGATTCTACACCCTCTTAATGATCTTCTACACACAGGAGTGATTTGGAAATGGAACGAAGACTGTAAACGTGCCTTCCATAAATGTAAAGACTTAATCACATCCGAGAAAGTTTTGGCTCATTACAACCCATCACTACCAATCAGACTGGCGTGCGATGCATCCCCTTACGGCATAGGAGCGGTATTGTCCCATAGATTCCCTGATGGCTCGGAACGGCCGATAGCTTTTGCGTCACGCTCATTGAACTCAGCTGAGCGTAACTATTCCCAGATAGACAGGGAAGCACTCAGCCTGGTATGGGGAGTGAAGAAATTCAACCATTACCTACACGGACAAAAATTTACCTTGCTGACTGACCATCAACCCCTCATCTCCATATTCAACCCTAAGAAAGGTGTCCCCATTATGACGGCACAAAGACTACAGAGGTGGTCCCTTTTTCTAGGGGCACACCAATACAACATTGAATACAAAGGGTCAAAACAGCATGGGAATGCTGACGGGTTATCGCGCCTGCCGTTGCCAATGATAGAAGAGGCACCTACAGTAGACCCAGTAGAGATATTCCACTCTACCATAGTGGAATGTCTACCGGTGACAAATTCTGCCATTGAAAGGGAGACCAGAAATGACCCTACTCTCTCACGGGTCTACGATTTAACAATGAAGGGATGGCCAGCACATGGCGAACCACTGTTGCCAGCATTCTCGCAAAGAAGAGAACAGCTGTCAGTGTGCCGAGGAACCTTGATGTGTGGATCCAGAGTGGTGATTCCACCCAAACTCCAGGATAAAGTGCTAAAGGAGCTTCACGAGGGGCATCTGGGTGGAGTGAAAATGAAGAACCTAGCTAGGGCGTTTGTATGGTGGCCAGGTATCGATGGAGACATCGAAGACATGACCAAGAGCTGCCTAGGATGCCAGAAGGTCCAAAATGCTCCGCCACAGGCCCCTCTACATCCATGGGAGTGGCCCTCATCTCCCTGGCAAAGGGTGCACATCGACTTTGCTGGTCCATTTATGGACTCAATGTTCTTAATCGCAGTTGATGCACACTCCAAGTGGCTGGAGGTAATAAAGATGTCCTCCACCACCACGGAAAAAACCATCACAGTATTAAGGACCATATTTGCCAGGAATGGGCTGCCGGAACAGATATGTTCTGATAATGGACCGCAATTTGTGTCCGAAGAATTCAGAAAGTTCTTAAAGAACAATGGGGTAAAGCACTACACGTCCGCCCCATACCATCCCGCCACCAATGGATTGGCTGAAAGGTTTGTCCAGACCTTTAAGAAGGCCATAAAGGCCATGGGTAATGAAGACATAAAACTTCAGCACAAGGTGGATAACTTCTTATTTGCATATAGGAATGCAACACATATGGTTACAAACCAAACTCCCGCCATGATGTTCTACAATAGAAACCTAAGATGCCGGCTGGATTTGGTCAAGCCCAACATCCGAAGGGACGTGGAGAACCGGCAGTTTCAGGGCATGAATGAAAGGCCAACTAGGGCCTTCCAGATAGGCCAACCGGTTTTGGCCCGGGACTACCGTACCGAGGAATGGCAGCCTGGAACTATCTGCACATGACTAGGACCACTGATGTATACCGTGGACATCGGAGAAAGCATAATAAGGCGCCATGCTGACCAAATCATCAAGTCATCCGAAAAGGGACAACCTACACCACCACGCTATACATCTAACGATGAAGTAGAGACACCCATATCTACCTCCGATCCGGTGATACTGGAACCCGATGAACCCGACACTGGCCTTCAAGCCGAATCAGCCTTACCAGAAGAACCTACTACACCACCAGAAACTACTACACCCCCGAGGCGTTATCCGGACCGAGTCAGGAAGCCTCCTGAGAGACTAACTTATAATTAATTAATACAGCAATGTATATTATTTTGCATATAACATGTAATTAATAATTACTTAAAATACGATGTACTAGTTAGCTAGAAGGGGAGGAATTGTGGTGTATGTGCCTTTAAGAGCAATTGTGGTGTATGTGCCTTTAAGAGCCCCAGGTGTGCGTAATGCCGGTAATTGCCACTTGGGCTATATAAGCCTGTGTATTGTGTATATCCTTTAGAACCCCCCCCCAGACTTTCTTAGTAAATACCTATGAACCAACTTCTGTCTTCAGTGTCTTTATCTACACACGGACACTACAATTATGCTAGTGATGCATCTAGAACGAAACTGAAACTAAACTAACTGCCTTGCTTCTCTCGGTCACATGCCCTCTGCTGGTCAGGCACAAGCAATCAGTCAGGCAACTATGCTGGTAAGACATGATAATCAAACAGGCAAATAACATCACTATTTGCTGATGTCATTACATCTCCTTTTCTTAAAACAAAAGTATTTTACTTTTAACTAACAACATGTTTTCTTTGTATTAATCTGCATTTTAACTGTAACACTTAATGAACTTACTTTATCATTATCATGATCAAGGTTTTTTAACCTTGCTTTGTGTGTTCACATGAAATATGTCAATACACTAGAACTTGAAGAAAGAATAAGATAACATTACTTCCTTCTATAACAATAGTCCTTAAATTTGCTCAATGGGTCTCTCAGGAGGCTTCACGTGTCTTGAGGATTTTCTGATTGATTGTCCTTGAATCTGAGTTGTTGCCTCAGATGATTGGTTCTCAGCTGTGTGATCAGGTTGTTCAACAGTATCAGTCTTTTGACCTGCTGTGTGATCAGGTTGTTCAACAGTATCAGTCTTTTGACCTGCTGTGTGATCAGGTTGTTCAACAGTATCAGTCTTTTGACCTGCTGTGTGATCAGGTTGTTCTTTGAACTTCCTCACCTTCTCCCCCTCTTTTGTTTTCAGGAGGTTCTCTGGGATGGGTAGGTTTGACCTTAGCTGACGTCCCATAAGGAGTTGGGCTGGTGACATACCACACTCGAGCGGCGTTGTGCGGTATACAAGCATGTTCTGGTAAAAGTCAGTTCCACTGTCTTTTGCCTTGTACATCCGTCTTTTCACTGTGTTTGCGGGCTCTCCTGGGTCAACAGCTCTGGACAACGTGTCTGCTGTATACATCAGCTTACCCAGTGTGTACGCAACATTCCATTCATCATAGGCTGTCTCTCCTTCGCTTTCCACAACGAGGACTCTGTTTACCAGGTTCAGTCTCTCACAGGCTTTTAAAACTAGTATGGCTTGCACATCCTTTGGCACCACGATTAATGCTAGCGTGTGCCCTCTGTCCTTGTGTGTTACTTTGGCAATGCATCTTCCTTTCACTGGTATATCAGTACCTGAGTATCCTGTCACTTTCACTTTTATTCCATGTATCTTTGGTCTGGGTCTAATTTTCTTAAAATCAGTCTCTGATATCACATTAACTTGTGCTCCAGTATCCAATTTAAATGGAATGTGTATGTCATTCACTTTTAGTGTCAACATCCAGTCTCTTTCTTCTTGTTTGTTTTCAGACACAACATCTACATAGAACTCCTCTATGTCGCTTTCATCTACTGCATGGACCTTGCTTTGTTGCATTTGGGTCTTACAGCAACGGGCATAATGGTTGTTCTTGTTGCAACTATTGCATGTTTTACCATATGCTGGACACTTTCTTGGTGGATGCTGTGTACTGCATCGACTACATGTCTTTCGATTGTCCCTTTCATTTTCGTTCACTGGCCATGCCTCTTTTTTCACATTGGCGCTCGTTTTGTTAAACGGTTTGTATCCATTCTTTCTCACTGCATCCACGTTGCAGCTATTGTCACTGAACAGCTCCTTTGCTTGCAACTTCACGGTCTCTGTAGCCCTACACAGTGCTATGGCTTTTCCCAGGTCTAGATCTTGCTCTTTTAGCAGTCTTTCCCTTAGACCATTATCTGGAATACCACACACCAGTCTGTCTTTTATCAGCGAGTCTGTCAGTCCCCCAAATTCACACGATTTGCTTCTGTTTCTCAGTTCAGTCACATACTGATCAATAGTCTCACCCGTTTTCTGTACATATGTGAAAAATCTGTGCCTCTCAAATGTCACGTTACGTTTAGGTATGCAGTAGGCCTCAAACTGTTCCATTATTTTATCTAGCTTCATTTTGTCTCCATCAACAGCGAATGTGAAGTTATTATACACCTCCAGCGTGTCATCACCCACGACATGTAAGAACATTGACGATTTATTTTTATTACTTTTCTCGTCAGCTCCGATTGCTGATAAATACAACCCCACACGTTGTTTGAATCTCCTCCAATTTTCAGCCACATTACCTGTCAACTGAAGCGTCGCCAGTGGGAGTAAACCTTCCATTTTTTCACTTCGTTAGCTATTCTCCAATGGTAAGCAACGATGTTTTCTTTTGGCTTGCTAATCTGTGGAGAGCTGATTTAACTTCAGATTTTTTCTCTTCTGCTCTTTAAGTCACTTCTGACACCATGTATTGATTTCTTCGTGGGTTCAATGATGAGACATTTATGAAAGAGAATGAGTTTTAATCTAAAGTCTGTTCAACTCTTTATACAGCATTCAGGAGACACCATTATGCTAGTGATGCATCTAGAACGAAACTGAAACTAAACTAACTGCCTTGCTTCTCTCGGTCACATGCCCTCTGCTGGTCAGGCACAAGCAATCAATCAGGCAACTATGCTGGTAAGACATGATAATCAAACAGCAAATAACATCACTATTTGCTGATATCATTACATAAAGTGCTTTGAGATGTCCGGTGGTCGTGAAAGGCGCTGTATAAATGCAATTCTTTCTTTCTTTCTTTCTGAACTACCCACGAGTGTTAGACGAGGGTCCACTTCTCAGAAGAACATTCGACCACCGATTCCACTCTTGGGAGACCCTCGCTCTACGGTCTCTGAGTTAAGAGTCCTTTAGCTCTTCCTCTCGTTCTCTTTTTAGATGGTGGGCCTGAGGTAGAATAATGGACAGGACCATTTAACCTATAGAGGTTCCCCATAAAGCAAGGTGCCCAATGGCATGTCGAGTTCTTTGTCTAAACTTAGAGCTGAAGACTCTCCCTCAAGGGGTTGTCTTCACATACATTACACATGCTTTTCTTGTTTGTACATGTTCAAGGCCAATCCATCTTGTTCCCTATCATCTCCTCTGGCCCTTTCCTCCAAAGCTATAGGGGGAATAATTTCAGTAGCGGGCGCTAACATCGCCAGGTTGGTAAGTTTAGCGCCCGGCGCTAATTAGCACCCCATACTGCGATATAGGCTTTGGCGCTCAAAGAATGAAGTGGAGTGCTAAAGTGAAATGGCAGAGATATTAAACAAATACCTTGGGCAGGATTTTCATTGTGCTGTGGAGTCGGGATTGGAGGCATGGGGGGGGGGTTAATATCCCGAAATCAGGGGTCCCGACCCCTTCCCGCACCCAAACCCACCTCCATGCCAGTTTCAAAAGAGGCGGGTACCCGTCCCACACTGGGACCCGCCCACCTGAGGCGGGAAGGGATTAGTGCCAATTAACTGCCTGTTAACAGGTAGTTAACAGGCAGTTTTTAGCCGAATCCTTATTTTTGAAGTTGAAGCGTGGGATTCCCGACGGCTCCAAACCACGCCAAGTTAGAGGAGGCGGGCCGTCGGGTTGAAGGACTTGGAGGGGTCGAGATGTCAGTGTTCAGGTGAGTGATGGGTGCATGAGTGCAAAGGTAAGTGTGTTTGGTGTGTCTAAAGTGATTAAATAAGTTTTACATACCTTTTCTTATCTTTTCAGCCTTCCTTCCTTTAGGTTCCGGGAGTCCCTCATCTCACCGGCACAGAAAGCAGAATGGCTGCAAACTCTCAAAAGTGACAGCCTTCAGCTTACTGTGCAGGAGAGATTTCTAACTGAGACTGTGGAGAAGGACTCAGGTTAGAAGTAAGACTGTCACTGTTTGACAGCTTCAAACAGCTGTGAAACACTGATATTTCATCTGTCAAACGCCCTTGACAGATGAAATATCAATCTGTGACGTCACCTGTTGCTGGGTGCCCCT
Organism: Somniosus microcephalus; assembly: GCF_052327205.1. Lineage (NCBI taxonomy): Eukaryota > Metazoa > Chordata > Chondrichthyes > Squaliformes > Somniosidae > Somniosus > Somniosus microcephalus. Next base: position 206,691,315 of record NC_140998.1, on the reverse strand, counting down.
TAATTGGCCTGCTGAGCCCGCTGGGCGGGCTCAACAAGGTCAGTCAAGTTAAAATCGCATGGATTGGCCGCATCTCGATGGAGGCGGGACTACAACCCCGAAAGTTGTAGTCCCGCCTCCTACCCGACTCCTGAGTTAAATTCCTGCCCTTTCTGTCTGTCTTCATGGAAGAAGACACAAAAAACTTCACAGAAATAGTGAAGAATGAGGAAGTGAAAGAAATTAGTATTAGTAAAAAAGTAGTACTGGAGAAATTAATGGGGCTGAAAGCCGATAAATCCCCTGGAACTGATGGCCTACATCCTAGGGTTTTGAAAAAGGTAGCCATAGAGATAATGGATGCATTGGTTGTCATCTTCCAAAATTCCTTAGATTCTAGAACGGTTCCCGTGGTTTGGAAGGTAGCAAAAGTAACCCCACTATTTAAGAAAGGTGGGAGAGAGAAAACGGGAATCTACAGACCAGTTACCCTGACATCAGTAGTAGGAAAAATACTAGAAACTATTATTAAGGACGTGGTAACAGGGCACTTAGAAAATATTAATGTGATTGGGCAGAGCCAACACGGATTTATGAAAGGGAAATCGTGCTTGACGAATCTGTTAGAGTTTTTTGAGCTTGTAACTAGCAGAATAGATAAGGGGGAACCAGTGGATGTGGTGTATTTGGATTTTCAGAAGACATTCGATAAGGTGCCACACAAGAGGTTATTAAACAAAATTAGGGCTCACGGGATTGGGATCATGGATTGAGGATTGGTTAACGGACAGGAAACAGAGAGTAGGAATAAATGGTTCATTTTCAGGTTGGCAGGCTGTAACTAGTGGGGTACCACAAGGATCAGTGCTTGGGCCTCAGCTATTCACAATCTACATCAATGATCTGGATGAGGGGACCAAATGTAATATATCCAAGTTTGCTGATGATACAAAGCTGGGAGGGAATTTAAGTTGTGAGGAGGATGCAAGGAGGCTTCAAGGGGATATAGACAGGCTAAGTGAGTGGGCAAGAACATGGCAAATGGAATATAATGTGGAGAAATATGAAATTATCCACTTTGGTAGGAAAAATAGAAAAGCAGAGTATTTTTTAAATGCTGAGAGACTGGGAAATGTTGGTGTTCGGAGGGACCTGGGTGTCCTTGTACACGGATCACTGAAAGTTAACATGCAGGTACAGCAAGAAATTAGGAAAGCAAAGGTTATGTTGGCCTTTATTACAAGAGGATTTGAGTATAAGAGTAAAGATTTCTTACTGCAATTTTATACGGCCCTGGTGAGACCACTCCTGGAGTATTGTGTACAGTTCTGGTCTCCTTACCTAAGGAAGGATATACTTGCCATATAGGGAGTGCAACGAAGGTTCACCAGACTGGCTCCTGGGATGGGGGGATTGTCTTAGAAGGACAAATTGAGTAGACTAGGCCTATATTCTCTGGAGTTTAGAAGAATGAGAGGTGATCTCTGAAGGCTTTGTGTCTTAATGCGAGGAGCATTAGTAATAAGGTGGATGAATTAGCTGCGCAAATAGAGGTAAACGAATACGATATGATTGGGATTATAGAAACATGGCTCCAGGGTGGCCAAGGCTGGGAACTCAACATCCAGGGGTATTCAATATTCAGGGAAGATAGGCAGAAAGGAAAAGGAGGTGGGGTAGCATTACTGGTTAAAGAGGGGATTAACACAATTAAAAGGAAGGATATTAGCTCTGATGATGTGGAATCTGTATGGGTAGAACTGAGAAATACCAAGGGGCAGAAGATGTTAGTGGGAGTGGTATATAGACCTCCAAACAGTAAGGCGGAGGTTGGGGATGGCATTTGTGGTAAACCACTTTTATCGTTCACTATCGTTACACTATGGTTATCACTGTTTATATCGTTACACTATGGTTATCACTGTTTACACTGTTGTATCACTACACAGGGTCACCTCTTGTCACGCTGTTATACCTGGGCTGACCACAGCTGACTCCGACCATGGCTCCGCCTGCTTGCCCAGGTATAAAGGTGGTCGACTGGCTGGTATTCCTCCTTGTTGGACCCGATCACCCACGAGGGTGGGCTCTGTTATTTAGCCAATAAAAACCTATAGTTACTTTCTTAACTCGTCGCTTTTCATTGAATGAATTGATAGGTATATATAATGGGAAATAAGGAAATGGCAGATCAACTAAATGCATACTTTGGGTCAGTCTTTACGAAGGAAGACACAAAAAACCTCCCTGGGATATCGGGAAAAATAGGGACATTGGCAAAGGAGGAACTGACGCAAATCAATATCTCTAAGGATATGGTGTTAAGGAAGCTAAAGGGATTGAAGGTGGACAAATCCCCAGGGCCTGATAACATGCATCCTAGGGTACTGAAGGAGGTGGCCCTAGAGATAGCGGATGCACTAAGGATGATTTTTCAGAATTCATTAGACTCGGGAACAGTGCCGATGGATTGGAGGGTAGCTAACGTTACCCCACTATTCAAAAAGGGGGGTAGGGAAAAAGCAGGTAATTACAGACCTGTAAGCCTTACATCAGTTGTGGGCAAAATGCTGGAGTCCATCATTAAGGATGAAATAGCGGAGCACTTAGCAAATGGGGACAGGATAGGACAGAGTCAACATGGATTTACAAAGGGTAAATCGTGCTTGACTAATCTATTGGAATTTTTTGAGGGAGTAACTGGTAGAATAGATGGGGGAGAGCCAGTAGATGTGGTGTACCTGGACTTCCAAAAGGCCTTCGATAAGGTCCCACATAAAAGATTAGCATGGAAAATTGAGGCTCATGGGATAAAGGGGAAAGTTTTGGCGTGGATAGGGAACTGGCTGTCAGATAGAAAACAGAGAGTTGGAATAAACGGCTCATTTTCTGAATGGCAGGCAGTAACAAGTGGGGTACCACAGGGATCTGTCCTGGGCCCCCAGCTGTTCACAATTTACATTAATGACCTGGATCAGGGAGTCGGATGCAGCATTTCCAAATTTGCAGACGACACTAAACTAGGAGGGGGGGTGGGCTCAGAGGAAGAGACCAGGAAGCTCCAGAGCGATTTGGACAGACTGGGCGATTGGGCGGATAAATGGCAGATGCACTATAATGTGGACAAGTGCGAAGTTATCCACCTTGGGTGCAGGAACGGGAGGGCAAATTATTATTTAAATGGCAATAGATTGGGAGAGGGGGAAGTACAGAGAGACCTGGGTGTTCTTGTACACCAGTCACTGAAGGCGAGCATGCAGGTGCAACAGGCGGTCAAGAAGGCAAACGGTATGCTGGCCTTCATAGCAAAAGGGTTAGAATACAGGAACAGGGATACCTTGCTGCAGCTGTACAGGGCACTGGAGAGACCACACCTCGAGTACTGTGTACAGTTTTGGTCGCCTCATCTGAGGAAGGATGTTCTTGCCATGGAGGGGGTGCAGCGGCGATTCACCAGGCTGATACCAGGAATGGCGGGAATGACCTATGAGGAGAGACTATGTAGTTTAGGGATGTACACACTGGAGTTTAGAAGATTGAGAGGGGACCTCATAGAAGTGTATAAAATTCTGACAAGTCTAGACAGACTGGATGCAGAAGGAATGTTTCCCTTGGCGGGAGAGAACAGAACTAGAGGACATAATTTAAGGATAAGGGCTAAACCATTTAGGACAGAGATGAGGGGGAATTTCTTCACTCAGAGAGTGGTGAACCTGTGGAACTCATTGCCACAGAGGGCAGTGTACGCCAGCTCATTAAATATATTTAAGAGGGAATTAGATATATTTCTACGGGCAAAAGGGGTTAAGGGTTACGGAGAGAAGGCGGGGACGGGATACTGAATTAAAGGATCAGCCATGATCTCATCGAATGGCGGAGCAGGCACGAAGGGCCGAATGGCCTACTCCTGCTCCTATCTTCTATGTATCTATGTATCTATGTATATCAATTTTATTGGCTAAATTTTGAAATGAGTGGATCGGAGCAGCCAAACGACCAGCCAAACGGCCAGCTACAACAGCCACAGCAGCCGGCCTGGCTGCGAGCCCTCCGACCGCCGTACCTGGATCTAAACCCACAGGCAGCGAACTCAGCCCTCGACTTCGAACACTGGCTGAGCTGTTTCGAATCCTACCTGGGAGAATCCGGCGTGCCTCCGGGATCCAAACTAAGAGTTCTGACCGCCCAGGTGAGCCCTAAAGTATTTGCATTCATCCGGGACCTTGCTACATACGAGGACGCCCTCAACCTGCTGAAAGAGCAGTTCCGGAGCCCGGTAAATTCTATGTATGCCAGACATCTCCTAAGATCCCGCTCGCAACAGCCAGGAGAGTCTGTAGATGAATTTTTACGGGTGCTACAAACACTCGGCAGGGACTGTGACTTTAAAGCTGTAACGGCTGCAGAAAATACTGAAAGGAATATCCGCGATGCCTTCGTGAAAGGCCTTCGGTCCGACTACTCACGGCAAAGACTGCTCGAATCAAAGGACCTCGACCTGAATACAACTGCAGCCCTCGCTCGCTCTCTGGAAGTGGCCCATCGGGACCTCGAGGCGTACTCCAGGTACTGTGCTGCGCGACCCTGGGACTCGGGCCCGACCCCGGCCGCAATACCCCTCGCACCGCCGCCTCTGGGACCTACCTCAGCGTCGGCGTCCCAGAACCGATCGGGACCGCCACCCCCGGTACCGGCTGCGACATCGGAGCCCCGCGATCGGGCCGCCGGCTGCTTCTTCTGTGGCCAGGTGAAACACCCGAGGACGCGCTGCCCTGCAAGAAACGCGACTTGCTCCGACTGCCACAAGAAAGGCCACTTCGCGAAGGCCTGCAGGGGGAGAGCCACAGACGCCAGCAGTGCCTCATGCGAGTTGTGGGGGCGGCCATCTTTCATCAAGGCCACAGATGCCAGTATCCCCTCGTGTGAGTCGTGGGGGCGGCCATCTTTGATCAAGGCCACCGACACCAGCAGTGCCTCATGTGAGTTGTGGGGGCGGCCATCTTCTCCGCCATTTTATGCAACGTTGTGGACGCCGCCATTTTGTCCACCACACTCGACCGCCACCTTGTCTCCAGACCCGACCACCGCCTCACCCGCAGACTACAGCAGCTCGCTCAGCCATACACTAGCCTCCGTCACACTGGACCAAGCTCGCCCGCATCACCTGTCCAAGTCCATGATGGACATCAAAGTAAACGGCCACGCCACGACCTGCCTGTTCGACAGCGGAAGCACGGAGAGTTTCATCCATCCAGACACGGTGAGCCACTACTCCCTCACTGTCCGGCCAATGTGCAACCGGATCACGATGGCGTCGAGGTCCCACTCTACAGACATCAGCGGCTACTGTGTTGTGACCCTGTCGGTTAGGGGCACGGAGTATAAAAATTTTAAACTCCTCGTCCTGCCCCAGCTCTGCACTGCCGTCCTACTAGGGCTGGACTTCCAATCCCACCTTCAGAGTGTCACTTTGGCATACGGTGGACCCCTCCCCCCACTCACAGTCGACAACCAGCAGCCTTTAAACCGCCCACCACGTACCACCTGTGGCCTATCCACCCTCAAGGTCCCGCCCCCCTCCCTGTTCGCTAACCTCACCCGCGACTGTAAACCCGTCGCCACCAAGAGCAGGCGGTACAGCGCCGGGGACAGAGCTTTTATTAGCTCTGAGGTGCAGCGTCTCCTGAAGGAGGGCATTATTGAGGGGAGCAACAGCCCCTGGCGTGCCCAGGTCGTAGTCGTTAAGACCGGCAATAAAAACCGCCTGGTCATCGACTACAGCCAAGCCATAAACCGGTACACCCAGCTGGACGCATAACCCCTTCCCCGCATATCTGATATGGTCAATCAGATTGCACAGTATCGGGTATTCTCTACCATCGACCTTAAGTCGGCCTATCACCAACTCCCTATCCGCCCTGAGGACCGCCAGTATACTGCCTTCGAGGCGAATGGCTGCCTCTACCACTTCCTTAGGGTTCCCTTCGGCGTCACCAACGGGGTTTCGGTCTTCCAAAGGGAGATGGACCGGATGGTTGACCAGAACGGGCTGCAGGCCACGTTCCCTTATCTAGATAACGTCACCATCTGCGGCCGCGACCAGCAGGACCACGATGTTAATCTGGAGAAATTCCTCCGTACGGCCCAACGGCTGAACCTCACTTACAATAAGGAGAAATGTGTGTTTAACACCCCGCGTCTTGCCATCCTCGGCTGCATAGTAGAGAACGGAGTCATCGGCCCCGACACCGAAAGAATGCACCCCCTCATGGAGCTTCCCCTCCCCCACTGTCCAAAGGCGCTGAAGAGAACCCTGGGGCTCTTTGCCTACTATGCCCAATGGGTGCCAAATTATGCGAACAAAGCCAGACCCCTCATGAAGTCCACCTCCTTCCCCCTGGCGGCAGAAGCGTGCGCAGCCTTCTCCCTCATAAAGGGAGACATTGCTAAGGCCACAATGCACGCGGTGGATGAGTCTATCCCTTTCCAAGTGGAGAGCGATGCATCCGACTTCGCCCTAGCTGCAACCCTTAACCAGGCGGGGAGACCTGTGGCCTTCTTCTCAAGGACCCTCCAGGGCCCTGAGATCCGACACTCTTCGGTCAAGAAGGAGGCCCAGGCGATCGTGGAGGCAGTACGACGCTGGAGGCATTACCTGGCAGGCAAACGATTTACCCTCCTCACCGACCAGCGTTCGGTCGCTTTTATGTTTAATAACAAGCTGAGGGGCAAAATCAAGAATGACAAGATCTTGAGGTGGAGAATTGAGCTCTCCACCTATGATTATGACATCTTGTACCGGCCTGGTAAACTGAACGAACCCCCAGATGCTCTATCACGAAGTACATGCGCCAACGCGCAAATTGATAGACTGTAGACCCTCCACAACGACCTCTGCCACCCCGGGGTCACCAGACTTTACCACTTCATTAAGGCCCGCAACCTGCCCTACTCCATCGAGGAGGTCAGGACCATGACCAGGGACTGCCAAACCTGTGCCGAATGCAAACCGCATTTCTATAGGCCGGACAGAGCAAGCCTGATCAAGGCCACCCGCCCCTTCGAGCGCTTGAGCATCGATTTTAAGGGGCCCCTCCCGTCCTCTGACCGTAATGTGTACTTCCTCAACATCATTGATGAGTACTCCCGTTTCCCCTTTGCCTTCCCCTGCCCAGACATGACCAGTACCACGGTCATCAAATGCCTGAACGACCTCTTCGCCTTGTTCGGGTTCCCGAACTATATACATAGCGACCGGGGCTCATCCTTCATGAGTGAGGAACTTCGCCAGTTCCTACTAGCGAGAGGTATTGCTGCAAGCAGGACCACCAGCTACAACCCCCGAGGGAACGGCCAGGTGGAAAGAGAGAACGCGACTGCCTGGAAGGCCGTTCTCTTAGCCTTAAAGTCTAAGGGCCTCCCAACCTCTCGCTGGCAGGAAGTCCTCCCGGCAGCGCTGCATTCCATCCAGTCACTGCTTTGCACGGCCATTAACGCCACCCCCCATGAACGAATGTTTGTTTTCCCCAGGAAGTCGACTACGGGAACCTCGCTACCAACATGGCTGACTTCTCCGGGGCCCGTCTTGCTGCGAAAGCACGTGAGGGCCCATAAAACAGACCCCCTGGTCGAGAGGGTGGACCTCCTGCACGCCAACCCCCAGTACGCCTATGTGGCATACCCAGACGGGCGGGAGGACACAGTCTCCTTACGAGACCTGGCACCCTCGGGCACCCCTGAGACACCACCGTTACCCCCCACCACCCCCCCAAATCCAGCCCAGGTAGACGGCATGCCGGAACCCCACGAGCCTTCGCCGACCACGCAGGCACCAGCATTAACACCGGATACTGCACCACCGCCGCCGCTGCTGCGCCGATCAGAAAGACTTACGAGGCCTCCAGACAGACTGACATACCCGAACTGGTAGTACACTTCACCCCGCCGGACTCAAATTTAAACAAGGGGTGAATGTGGTAAACCACTTTTATCGTTCACTATCGTTACACTATGGTTATCACTGTTTATATCGTTACACTATGGCTATCACTGTTTACACTGTTGTATCACTACACAGGGTCACCTCTTGTCACGCTGTTATACCTGGGCTGACCACAGCTGACTCCGCCCATGGCTCCGCCTGCTTGCCCAGGTATAAAGGTGGTCGACTGGCTGGTATTCCTCCTTGTTGGACCCAATCACCCGCGAGGGTGGGCTCTGTTATTTAGCCAATAAAAACCTATAGTTACTTTCTTAACTCGTCGCTTTTCATTGAATGAATTGATAGGTATATCAGCATTAAAAGGGAAATTAAAGAAGCGTGCAATAAGGGCACAGCAGCCATCATGGGTGACTTTAATCTACATATAGATTGGGCTAACCAAATTAGTAACAATACTGTGGAGGAGGAATTCCTGGAGTGTATACGGGATGGTTTCCTGGACCAATATGTCAAGGAACCAACTAGAGATCAGGCCATCTTAGACTGGGTATTATGTAATGAGAAAGGAGTAATTAGCAATCTTGTTGTGCGAGGACCCTTGGGTTGGAGCGATCGTAATATGATAGAATTCTTCATTAAGATGGAGAGTGAAATAGTTGACACAGAGACTAGGGTGCTGAATTTAAATAAAGAAGACTACGATGGTATGAGGTGCGAGTTGCGTAGGATTGATTGGGGAATGTCACTCAAAGGGTTGACGGTGGATGGGCAATGGCACACATTCAAAGATCGCATGGATGAACTACAGAATGTGTCCATCCCTGTTTGGCATAAAAATAAAACAAAAAAGGTGACTCAATCGTGGCTAACAAGGGAAATTAGGGATAGCATAAGATCCAAGGAGAGGACATATAAATTGGCCAGAAAAAGCAGTAAACCTGAGGATTGGGAGCAGTTTAGGATCCAACAAAGGAGGACAAAGGGATTAATTAAGAAAGGGAAAATAGAGTATGAGAGTAAGCTTGCAGGGAACATAAAAACTGACTGTAAAAGCTTTTAGATGTGTGAAGAGGAAAAGATTGGTGAAGTCAAGCGTAGGTCCCTTGCAGTCAGAATCAGGGGAATTTATAATAGGGAACAAAGAAATGGCAGACCAATTAAATGCATACATTGGTTCTGTCTTAACAAAGGAGGACACAAATAACCTCCCAAAGATGTCGGGGAACATAGGGTCTAATGAAAGGGAGGAACTGATAGAAATCAGTATTTGTAGGGAAATGGTGTTCGGGAAATTGATGGGATTGAGGGCCGATAAATCCCCAGGGCCTGATAATCTACATCCTAGGGTACTTAAGGAAGTGGCCCTAGAAATAGTAGATGCATTGCTGGTCATCTTCCAAAATTCGATAGACTCTGGAACAGTACCCATGGATTGGAGGGTAGCTAATGTTACCCCACTGTTCAAAAAGGGTGGTAGAGAGAAAATGGGGAATTACAGACCGGTAAGCCTGACATCGGTAGTGGGGAAAATGCTAGAGTCCATTAAAAAGATGTAATAGCAGAGCACTTGGAAAAAAGTGACCAGATCGGACAAAGTCAACATGGCTTTACAAAAGGTAAATCGTGCTTGACTAATCCACTGGAATTTTTTGAGGATGTAACTGGTAAAATAGATAAGGGAGAACCAGTGGATGTGGTATATTTGGATTTTCAAAAGGCTTTCGATAAGGTCCGGCATAAGAAATTAGCGGTAAAATTAAGGCACATGGGATTGGGGCAAGGTATTGACTTGAATAGAGAACTGGTTTGCAGACAGAAAGCAAAGAGTTGGAATAAACGGCTCTTTTTCCGAGTGGCAGGCAGTGACTAGTGGGGTACCGCAGGGATCGGTCCTTGGACCCCAGCTATTCACAATATATATTAATGATCTGGACAAGGGAACTAGATGTAATATCTCCACGTTTGCAGATGACACAAAGCTTGGTGGGCGTGTGTGCTGTGAGGAGGATGCCGAGAAACTCCAGTATGATTTGGACAGGTTGGGTGATTGGGCAGAAGCATGGCAGATGCAATATAACGTGGATAAATGCGAGGTTATCCACTTTGGTGTCAAAAACAGGAGGGCAGATTATTATCTAAATGGCAATAGATTGGGAGAAGGGGAAGTGCAACGAGACCTGGGCGTCCTTGTGCACCAGTCGCTGAAAGTAAGCATGCAGGTGCAGCAGGCGGTTAAGAAGGCAAATGGTATGTTGGCCTTCGTAGCGAGAGGGTTTGAGTACAGGAACAAGGATGTCTTGCTGCAGTTGTACAGGGCCTTGGTGAGGCCACCTCTTGAGTTTTGTGTGCAGTTTTGGTCGCCTTATCTGAGGAAGGATGTTCTTGCCATGGAGGGAGTGCAGCGAAGATTCACCAGACTGATGCCTGGGATGGCAGGAATGACGTATGAGGAGAGATTGGGTCGATTGGGCTTGTACTCGCTGGAGTTTAGAAGAATGAGAGGGGATCTCATCGAAACTTATAAAATTCTAACAGGACTAGACAGACTAGATGCTGGAAGGATGTTCCCGATGATCGGGGAGTCCAGAACCAGGGGTCACAGTCTAAGGATAAGGGGTAAGCCATTTAGGACAGAGATGAGGAGGAATTTCTTCACCCAGAGAGTGGTGAACCTGTGGAATTCTCTGCCAAAGAAGGCAGTAGAGGCCAATTCATTAAATATATTCAAGAAGGAGTTAGATATATTTTTTAAGGCTAAAGGGATCAAGGGATGTGGGGAGAAGGCAGGGACAGGGCACTGAATTTGGATGATCAGCCATGATCTCATTGAACGGCGGAGCAGGCTCAAGGGGCCGAATGGCCTACTCCTACTCCTATCTTCTATGTTTCTATGTTTCTATGAAACATATAAAATTCTTACAGGGCCTGACAGGGTAGATGCAGGGAGGTTGTTTCCCCTGGCTGGGGAGTCTAGAACCAGGGGTCACAGACTCAGAATAAGGGGTCAGCTATTCAGGACTGAGCTGACGGGAAATTTCTTCACTCAGAGGGCGGTGAATCTTTGGAATTCTCTCCCCCAGAGGGCTGTGGAGGCTCAGTCGTTGAGTATATTCAAGACAGAAATCGATAGAGTTTTGGATATTAAGGGAATCAAGGGATATGGGGATAGTGCGGGAAGGTGGAGATGAGGTAGAAGACCAGCCATGATCTTATTGAATGGCGGAGCAGGCTCGAGGGGCCGAATGGTGGTTTGCAGTGGAGTTCCCCACGGGTCAGTTTTGGGTCCATTACTCTTTTCAGTTTTTATAAACCACCTAGGCTCGGGTGTAGGGAGCAGCATTGTAAAGTTTGCAGATGATACAAAACTTGGCAAAGTAGTAGATAGCGATGAGGATAGTTATTGGCTTCAGGATGGCATAGACAAGATGGTGAAATGGGCAGAAGTAGGGCAGATGGAGTTCGATACGGAGAAGTGTCCAGTGATACACTTGGGGAGGACTAATATGGAAAGACGGAATACTATAAAAGGCACGGATTTGGAAAGTGTCGATGAGCAGAGAGAACATTGTGTCCATACACACAAATCCTTAAAGGTGGCAGGGCAAGTTGATAAGGTGGTTAAAAAGGCATATGGGTTACCTGGGTTTATAAATAGAGGAACAGAATATAAAAGCACAGAGGTCACACTAGAACTTTATAAATCACTGGTTAGACCACAGCTGGAGTGTTGTGGACAATTCTGGGCCCCACACTTCAGGAAAGGTGGACAGACCTCAGAAAGGGGACAGAGGAGGTTTACCAGGATGTTACCAGGGATGAGGAACTTCAGTTATGGGGAGAGGTTGGAAAAGTTGGGACTGTTCTCCTTGGATCAGAGAAGGTGAAGAGGTGACCTAATGGGGGTTTTCAAGATGATGAGAGCTTGGGATAGAGGAGATGGAGAAACACTATTCCCTCTGGTGAATGGGTCAATAACCAGAGATCATAGATTCAAAATCACAGGCAAAGATCTAGAGGGGAGATGAGGAGAGCTTTTTTCACTCGGAGAGTTGTGGGGACCTGTAACGCTCTCCCTGAAAAGGTGGTTGTAAAGTCTGTGGGTTGTGCAGTTAATTGCGACACAGACTTCAGGAGTAACATACAACAGGACTTTACTATTCGAAGGTCAGGGCAAATCTGCCCTATAAATCATGCCACAGCACTTATATACCGGTGTGGTCACCGTCGGTATTACCGTATACAGAAGCCAAACAAGTAGTGCCACACCTAAAATAGTTCTCTTAAAGGTGAACGGTTACATACAATAGTCTCTTAAAGGTAGATGGTTACATACACTACAATCCTCCCTTTTTAGCTTACAACATACTATTTCTTATTAACATACATATATTCAACTTCAGGTAAACAATTTACAGATATAGTCTCTGTGGGAAACAGTTCACAGGTTCAGTCTCTGTGGGAACAGTGTATAGATTCAGTCTCTAGTCTTGACTCGGTCCGAACAACATCGCTGTGGTGTAGCCGGTTCACATTGCTAGCGTGACTCCTCCACTAGTCTTCCCCTTGACGTAACAGCTTGAACTCCCGTCCTGCTGAACCAGCAATGCTGACTTTTACAAACAGCTGTATTGCCTTGGTAATTTTCCTTACTTTCCAACTGATTTATCTCCCTTTGTAGGGCCCACGTGCATGATCTGGTAGGAGTGATAATGATTTTGATGGTTATCATCTTCTGCTTCTTCTTTTTCTTTTCTGCTTCTTGGAGACTCTCGGGGCTCCCTTATCAGCTGCCAGCTGTAGCGCCACCATCTCTCTATGTTCCTTAGACTTTAAGTGCTTCATCCTGATTTCTGCACTTTGGGAGTTTTCATCACAAGCTGGGCAGACCAGATCCTCATAATATTCAGTGTCACTCAACAGGTCATGGTAATATTCGGTGTCGTCCTGAGCTAGTCTAGCGAGAGGGCCTGCTACTTCTTCCGTACCCAACTGGACGTTAGCCGACTGTTGTTCCCTCCCTAGACATCTTTCCTGAAGAGACTTCTTCATGCGTTCATATTCATCCCGCTCTTCCTGGGTTTCCTGCAAATCCTTTACTAATGACCTCGTTTGTGATTTCAATACTTCCCCTTCCCTCGGGGATTGATTGATCAGGCTATTCAATCCTTCTACTGGAGCAGCTGTTTCAACATTCTGCTGTTCACATTGACGTGATTCAGCGTACTTTTGGCATCCCTGTAAAATCTGTGTTGTAACCTCAGCTATTTCCATAACTTTTGAGAGCTCCGAACTCCTTCCCTTTGAAGATTGAAGCTCGTGTTCAGATTGTTCCCATTGTAGAGTCTTGTCCTTCAGCATATGAAGGAGTTGGCTGACCGTTAACTCTTCCACGGGAACACTGTGGGTCAGAGTCTTCTCCATTTCATCCACCTTTTCCTCCAATGCTTTCACCTTCTTTTCCTCTTGTACTTTGGCTTCCAGCGCTCGGAGAAGTTGCGCCTTGATGCTCTCTAGCTCATGTTCAGAGGCCATTCTTACAGTCTCTGTGTTTCTTACAGTTCCCTTTTCTTCCACTGAACGGATTCCCAGTTGAATCTGTTCTTCAAGTTGTTGAATCTCGGTCATTGCCGCCCCATATTTGTCTTGGGTTTCCTTTAATATTTTTATGAGTTCTTGTACATCTTGTCTTTCAGGTTCTGCCATGTCTTTCACCTCTAATTTCTCATCTATGGATGGAACTTCTACCGATGAGTCTGTCTTGGCCTTGAGCTCATCAAGAATTTCCTGCAGCCTTTGGACTTCTTGCTCATGTTCAACCTTCAGTTGTTCATATGCTTCTACTGAAACTAGCTTTTCGGAGGTTGCCGAGTTAACCCCTTCCAGAATTGTAGCCTGGGCCTGTTCATACTGTTCTTTCAACTTCTCACACTCTGCTTGTAAGGAGTCGTAGAGAAGAACTGGAATAAAATCCTGGCTTCCTGAAGATTCCTCTTCATTTGCTTCTTCCTGCAAATATTCTAACTCCTGAACAGCATAAGGGAGATGTGATCGGTAATTGGTCACGATGGCTCTATGGTCGCTCTCGGCTTGAGCTAGCTGCTTCTGTTGTCTTTCCAGATTCTCCCATTCGGTGTCATAGAACTTTTTCATTGTTTTCATCTCTTGTACGAGACGGTAACGCAATTGTTCTAATTGTTGTCGTAATTTGAAATAAGTTTGAGTCCGAGCTCGGTGTTCTTCCGTCATGGATATGTCCGTAACTTGAACAGGCTCAGAATTTTCTGTCGAACTAGGTTGTCGTTGTTCGGTGGAGTTCTGTTCTGAAACTTTGTTCTTCTCTGGAGCATAAGCCTTTATGTATGCCTTCGTTTTTCCAACCTTCGTCGGCAAGTCCATTTCAGCCTTGTCTTTCATATTTGGGTTGGTCTTATCGTCATCCGTTTCAGAATCTGAGCTGATTGTCTGCACCGAGTCCTCACTCATTATGGCTTTTAGATAGTGCCATTCCATGTCTATTTTCTTGATCCACTCCCGTCCTAGAAGTGGTGGTCCTCCCTCATGTAGTATGTATAAGTTCATTCTTGGGTGTTCTTTACCCCTATCTCTCACTTTGACTCTTATCTTTCCCATGGGGTATACTTTATGCCCCGTGTATGTCTGCAATACGAACTTGGTATCTCTTAAGGGTATATGTGAGAATAGCCGGTGGTAATCCCTTCGATTTATGACTGATAGAGCTGATCCAGTGTCCAACTCCATTTTCACTTGGATTCCAGCTATTTTTAGCATGACCCAGATAGTTTGTAGGTCAGCTTCCTTACTCACATTGTGAATTCTCAGACTACCCAGCTCCTGGCCGTTTGGGTCTGAGTCTGAATTCTGCTCGTCTGAACTCTTCTCAGCCACCTTGTGTACCTTGTTGTACTTTTCCTGTGATGGCTTCCTTTGGTTGTTGGTCCCTTGGTTGTTGGTCTTCTTCCCTGACCGGCATACCTTAGCTATGTGACCCAGTTTGCCACATTTCCTACATTCCTGGTTCTTAAACCAGCATTGGTTCTGGTCGTGTGTTGTCTTCCCACAACGATAGCATTTTGTTGTTGTCGAGGTAATTTGATCCACACTTAGTGCTGCTGTCTTTAGCTGCATTTCCGCAGTTCCCTTCGCTGCGGCTTCGTGCGATGCTGCAATAAGGACAGCCCTGTCAAGTGTAAGGTCGTTCTCTTCGAGTAGTCGCTTTTGCGTTCCTTCCTTTGCCAACCCGCACACGAACTTGTCTCGCAATGCCTCTGTCAGATTCCCTCCAAACTGGCAGTATTTCGCTAGTCTACGCAGTTCGACCAAGTATTCTGCGTTGCTTTCGTCTTTCCGTTGCGTTCTCGCATAGAATTTGAATCGTTCCGCCAACATCAACGGTGTAGGGTTCAAGTGGTCCTTCAGGACAGCCACAATATCATCGAAAGTCTGATCCGCCGGTTTAGCTGGTGCTAGTAGATGCTTCAAGAGCCCGTATGTCTTTGCGCCCATCAAGTTCAGCAAGGTTATAGCTCTGTCATCTTCTTCTATTTTATTGGCCTCACAATAGATCTCAATGCGTTCGACGTACGTGGCCCAGTCTTCTACCTCGGAATTAAAATCGTTGATGTTACCACGCTTAGGCATCTTCCTCTCTTTGGGAACAACACAAGTATTTCTTTAAATTATGATCTCTTTTTTTTTTCTAAGATGGCGGTTTTCCCGCGAAAATGGCGGTTTCCCGCTCTTATCTTCTCTCCCCGCCCACTTCAATGGCGGTTTCCCGCTTCTGTCTTCTTCCCCGCCTAATGGCGGCTTCCCGCGTTTCTTCCCTGGCGGGAGGGGTACACTTTCCCCACGGGCGATGGCCGCTGGCTTTCAGGTTCACAGCCTGCGCGTCGGCTTCAAGGCTTTCCGTTTTTTCTTAAATTTTATGGCAGGGCGACCGGCTCTGGGTACCTCGTTGACGGCGAACAGGTTCAGCCGCTGGGCTGGCTCTCGCACAGTTCCCCTTGCTCGGCTCTGTCTCTCTCCCGCTCGCTCGGCTCTACCGGCGCTGGGTACACCCCGTTGACGGAGGACAGTTCAGCCACTGGACTGGCTCTCGCACAGTTCCCCTT
The DNA here is from genome assembly GCF_052327205.1 of Somniosus microcephalus. Lineage (NCBI taxonomy): Eukaryota > Metazoa > Chordata > Chondrichthyes > Squaliformes > Somniosidae > Somniosus > Somniosus microcephalus. Next base: position 206,675,262 of record NC_140998.1, on the reverse strand, counting down.
GCTCGGCTCTGCCTCTCTCCCGCTCGCTCGGCTCTACCGGCGCTGGTTACACCCCGTTGACGGAGGACAGTTCAGCCGCTGGACTGGCTCTCGCGCAGTCTCTCTTGGTCGGCTCTGCCTCTCCCGCTCGCTCGGACCCCAATCGCGCCTCCCAGCCCTCTCGCAGTCCGGTGCTTCTCTCCCCGGCTGCGGCTGAGTTTCTCTCTTCCCGCGCCTACGCTCCCGGTCGCAGCGCTTCGTGGCTTCGGTCACCGCCCGGCTTTTCCCGCCGGTCGCGGTCTCTCACGACGCCGTTGGACCCGACTTTTTGTCCGGCTCCTTTTCCCCCTCGACCGTGGTCGAGTGCCCAGCCCTTATCCTCCGGCTATTCTTTTCACTTTCCCTTACTCACAGTCACCGTGACAGAAGGGACAGTCAGTGCCTGTTGCTGATGGAAGTTTTTGTCGCTAAAGTCTTCCTCCTTTCTATTGCTGCAGCCTTGAGTTTTCTCCCAGCCGAATGACGAGGGCGGTTGCCTCTTTTCGACGCTCTTTCGTTGCTTGAAAATATTGTTGCCGCAGGGTACGATCGGACTCGTCGCCATTGTAAAGTCTGTGGGTTGTGCAGTTAATTACGACACAGACTTCAGGAGTAACATACAACAGGACTTTACTATTCGAAGGTCAGGGCGAATCTGCCCTATAAATCATGCCACAGCACTTATATACCGGTGTGGTCACCGTCGGTATTACCGTATACAGAAGCCAAACAAGTAGTGCCACACCTAAAATAGTTCTCTTAAAGGTGAACGGTTACATACAATAGTCTCTTAAAGGTAGACGGTTACATACACTACAGTGGTGGGAGCTGATTCCATCAATAACTTGAAACAGGAGTCGGACGGTTACTTGAGGATGAGGAGCTCACAGAGTCAGGAGCAAAGAGCGGGGGCGTGGGATCGACCACGACTGATCTTTGAAAGAGCCAGCATGGGCACCAACGGGCCGAATGGCCTCCTTCTGTGCTGTAAGTTTTTTCTGATTCTCTGGTTCTAATGTACCTTTTTTCAGCTAATTCAGGGCAGAACATCACCATGAAAGGCTGTGCTTCTGAGAGTATCTGCAAAATCCTGGACTTGTTTAAGGCGTACGACATCGACCAAAAGCAAGAGTTCTTCTGCTGCAAAGGGAGCGGGTGCAACCGTGGGCGAGAGAGGACGGATGTCAGCACGGCGCAGACTACGACAGCCGCTACAATTCGACAGCCGCTGTCACTGCGACAGTTGCTAACAATTCGACAGCTGCCTTCGCTACGACAGTCGCTGACAATTCGACAGTCGCTGGCACTTCGACAGCCGCTGTCACTGTGGCAACAACCAGCGACAGCCCGGCTGTTCAACAAGGTCTAACCCTCCTTACACTGTCTTTAATTGCTCTGATACCGTGTCTGTTTTAACCAGGGCTCTGGGGGAATAAAATAACCTGCATCTCATCCTTGGGCCTCCTTGTGTCTATTCATTGCAATCCCTTGATGAGATACAAGAACAACAACGACACCTTGCATTTATATCGCGCCTTTAACATAGTAAAACATCCCAAGGGGCTTCACAGGAGTATTATGAGACGAAAGATTTGACACCGAGCCACATAAGGAGAAATTAGGGCAGGTGACCAAAAGCTTGGTCAAAGAGGTAGGTTTTAAGGAACATCTTAAAGGAGGAAAGAGAGGTAGCAAGGCGGAGAGGTTTAGGCAGTGAATTCCAGAGCTCAGGGCCCAGGCAACAGAAGGCACGGCCACCAATGGTTGAGCGATTATAATCAGGGATGCTCAAGAGGGCAGAATTAGAGGAGCGCAGGTATCTCAGGGTGGTTGTGGGGCTGAAGGATGTTACAGAGATATGGAGGGGCGAGGCCATGGAGGGATTTGAAAGCAAGGATGAGAATTTCGAAATCGAGGCGCTGCTTAACCGGGAGCCAATGTAGGTCAGCGAGCGCAGGAGTGATGGAGTAAAGGGATTTGGTGCGAGTTAGGACAAGGGCAGCCGAGATTTGGATGACCTCAAGTTTACGTAGGTAGAACGTGGGAGACCAGCCAGGAGTGCGTTGGAATAGTCAAGTCTAGAAATAACAAAGGCATGGATGAGGGTTTCAGCAGCGGAAGACCTGAGGCAGGGGCAAAGACGGGCGATGTTACTGAGGTGGAAATAGGCGGTCTTAGTTATGCTGCGGATATGTAATCGGAAGCTAATTTCAGGGGCAATTATGACACCAAGGTTGCGAACAGTGTGGTTCAGCCTCAGACAGATGTTAGGGCGAGGGATGGAGTCAATGGCTACTGAACGGAGTTTGTGGCAGGGACCGAAAACAATGTCTTTGATCTTCCCAATATTTAATTGGAGAAAATTTCTGCTGATCCAGAAGTGGGTGCCGGATAAGCAGCCTGACAATTTAGAGACCGTGGAGGGGTCGAGAGAAGTGGTGGTGAGGTAGAGCTGGGTGTCGTCAGCGCACATGTGGAAACTGACGCTGTGCTTTCAGATGATGTCACCAAAGGGCAGCATGTAGATGAGAAATAGGAGGGGGAAAAGGATAGATCCTTGGGGGACACCAGAGGTAATGATGCGAGCGGTAAGATTGCACTGTACAGTCTCTGAGACCTGTTATAGAATCTGTGGATGAAGTATCTGCCTTGTACTTAGCTCAGCTGATTAATCTTTCTCTTCCTCTCATGGCTTTTACACAGACATTGACTTGTGTTAGTCGTGGACAAGTGGGTAAAGCTCACCTGAATCCTCAACTCTCCTCTCCCTCTCCTGGACCCTCAACTCTCCTCTCCCTCTCCTCAACCCACAATTCTCCTCTCCCTCTCCTCAACCCTCAACTCTCCTCTCCCTCGCCTGAACCCTCAACTCTCCTCTCCCTCTCCTCAACCCTCAACTCTCCTCTCCCTCGCCTGAACCCCCAACTCTCCTCTCCCTCTCCTCAACCCTCAACTCTCATCTCCCTCGCCTGAACCCCCAACTCACCTCTCCCTCTCCTCAACCCTCAACTCTCCTCTCCCTCTCCTGGACCCTCAACTCTCCTCTCCCTCGCCTGAACCCTCAACTCTCCTCTCCCTCTCCTCAACCCCCAACTCTCCTCTCCCTCTCCTCAACCCTCAACTCTCCTCTCCCTCTCCTCAACCCTCAACTCTCCTCTCCCTCTCCTCAACCCTCAACTCTCCTCTCCCTCGCCTGAACCCTCAACTCTCCTCTCCCTCTCCTCAACCCTCAACTCTCCTCTCCCTCTCCTCAACCCTCAACTCACCTCTCCCTCTCCTCAACCCCCAACTCTCCTCTCCCTCTCCTCAACCCTCAACTCTCCTCTCCCTCTGCTCAACCCTCAACTCTCCTCTCCCTCTCCTCAGCCCTCAACTCTCCTCTCCCTCGCCTGAACCCTCAACTCTCCTCTCCCTCTCCTCAACCCTCAACTCTCCTCTCCCTCTCCTCAACCCTCAACTCTCCTCTCCCTCTCCTCAACCCTCAACTCTCCTCTCCCTCTCCTCAACCCACAACTCTCCTCTCCCTCGCCTGAACCCTCAACTCTCCTCTCCCTCGCCTGAACCCTCAACTCTCCTCTCCCTCTCCTCAACCCTCAACTCTCCTCTCCCTCTCCTCAACCCTCAACTCTCCTCTCCCTCTCCTCAACCCTCAACTCAACTCTCCCTCTCCTCAACTCCCAAATCTCCTCTCCTTCCCCTCAACCCCCAACTCTCCTCTCCCTCTCCTCAACCCTCAACTCTCCTCTCCCTCTCCTCAACCCTCAACTTACCTCTCCCTCGCCTGAACCCTCAACTCTCCTCTCCCTTGTTAAATCCATGAATCTTGATGTATGGTGTCCTTCAATAAATAGACAGAGACTGCAGAGGAACAATCAACAGGTGTTTACTGGATGAGGGTTACTCTAAACTAACAGTAAAGATCCCTACTCAGGGTTTATATACAGGTGTGGTCACTGCCGGTACTACAGTATACAGGAGCTGCCAAAAAGTAGTTCTCCCCTTAAAGGTACATACACTACAATTCCTCCCCTTTTAGATTAACAGTACCATAACATTCATTTAACAATTAACACTTTTAACATGCAACATTAACTGAAAATAGTCCATTTATAAATTCAGTCTTTGGGGCGGCTTCCTGATGCTTTCTGGATAGCGCCTGGATAGTGTCTTGCTCTTGGTGCGGCGGCGATTCTGGCCCCCTGTCGTCGGTTGGTTCATCAGCTTCCGATGCTACTGTTTCTGGGGTAGATGCTACCTGTATATCGGGTTCATCACCAGATATGCGAGACATGGGGTTGACTCGTTCCTGTGACTCTAGGATCTGGTCAACATGGCGTCTCACAATGTTCTCCCCAACATCCACTGTGTACATTAGTGGCCCCTGCCGTGTGCAATACGTTCCTGGTTGCCATTTCCCTGTTCGGTAGTTGCGGGCCAAGACTGGTTGCCCTACATTGAAGCTCCTTGTCGGCTTCTCATTGATGTGCTGGAATTGCTTATTCTCAACATCTCTTCGTACATTTGGTCTGAGCAAATCCATACGAGATCTCAACCTTCGGTTAAAGAACATCATGGCCGGGGTCTGGTTGGTGACTGCATGTGTCACATTTCTGTAGGCTAACAGGAAATTGTCCACCTTATGCTGCAGTGGAATGTCGTCATCGCACATGGCCCTTACTGCTTTCTTAAAGGTTTGTACGAACCTCTCAGCCAATCCATTTGTGGCTGGATGATACGGGGCAGATGTGTAATGCTTTACCCCATTCCTCTTCATAAATCTTCGAAACTCCTCGGACACAAACTGTGGTCCGTTATCAGAGCAAATCTGCTCTGGCAAGCCGTTCCTGGCAAATATGGTCCGTAGGACTGCAATCATTTTCTCCGTGGTGGTGGAGGACATTTTGATCACTTCAGGCCATTTCGAGTGCGCATCCACGGCTATTAAAAGCATTGAGTCCATGAATGGACCAGCAAAATCAATATGCATCCATTGCCATGGAGATGAGGGCCACTCCCATGGGTGTAGAGCGGCATGGGGTGTTGCATTTTGGACCTTCTGGCATCCTGAGCAGCTCTTTGTCAGGTCCGCGATTTGCTGATCGATCCCCGGCCACCACACATAAGTCCTAGCAAGGCTTTTCATTTTCACCCCTCCCAGATGGCCTTCGTGAAGCTCATTGAGCACTCTCTCCCTTAACTTGGGTGGAATTACCACTCGGGATCCACACATCAAGGTCCCCTGGCATACTGACAGCTGTTCTCTTCTGGATGAGAATGCTGGCAACAGTGAGTCGCCATGTTGGCCATCCCTTCACCGTCAAGTCATATACCCGAGACAGTGCCGGGTCAATTCGGGTCTCCTTCTCTATATCAGCGTTAGTTACAGGCAAGCGTTCAATTATATTCGAATGAAATATTTTGACAGGGTCCACTGCTGGTGCTTCCTCCGCAGTAGGCAATGGCAGGCGTGATAGCCCATCAGCGTTTCCATGCTGTTTCGTGCCCTTATACTCGATTTCATATTGGTTCACCCCTAGAAAAAGGGACCATCTTTGTAGCCGTTGCGCAGTCATCATCGGAACGCCCTTCTTTGGATTAAAGATGGAGACAAGTGGTTGGTGGTCAGTCAGCAAGGTGAACTTCTGCCCGTGCAGATAGTGGTTGAACTTTTTCACTCCCCACACTAGGCTGAGAGCCTCCCTGTCAATCTGGGCATAGTTACGCTCGGCTGAGGTTAGTGATCGTGACGCAAAGGCTATTGGCCTCTCTGAGCCGTCCGAGAATTTGTGTGACAGCACCGCTCCAATGCCATAGGGTGATGCGTCACACGCCAACCGAATTGGGAGTGCTGGGTTGAAATGAGCCAACACCTCTTTTGATGTGATCAATTCTTTGCTCTTCTGGAAAGCTCGTTTACATTCGTCATTCCACTTCCATGGTACCCCCGTTTGCAGTAGGGTGTTCAGTGGGTGTAGTACGGTAGACAAATTTGGCAAGAACTTATGGTAGTAGTTCACCAGCCCGAGGAACGACCTCAGTTGTGACACATTTTCCGGTGCTGGAGCCTTGACTACTGCCTCAATCTTTTCAGGGGACTTATGTAACCCCTCTTCATCCATAACGTGGCCATAATACGAGATCTGCTTCTGGAAAAACTCGCATTTGTGGCGATTAGCTCGGAGCCCATATTCCTTCAATCGAGTGAGCACCTGCTCCAGGTTGGTGAGGTGATCACTGTCATTTTTGCCCGTGACCAGGATGTCATCCAAATAACACTGGGTCCTTGGAATCCCTTGCAGGACTTGATCCATTGCCCTTTGCCAAATAGCCGGAGCTGATGCTACCCCGAATACCAGCCAGTTGTATTGGTAGAGGCCTTTATGAGTGTTGATCATGAGGTACTGTTTTGAGGCTTCTTCTACCTCCATTTGCAGGTACGCCTGGGCCAGATCAATCTTAGTGAAGCGTTTCGCTCCAGATAACGAGGCGAAAATATCTTCAATCCGCGGAAGCGGATATTGTACCGTGTGAAGGACTGGGTTCACTGTCACCTTAAAGTCCCCACAGACGCGAACCTTCTTTGGTTACCCAGGCGTATTACTCAATGACCTCTTCATTGCAGGAACGATGGGTGTAGCCCACTCGCTCCAGTCCACTTTGGACAGTACTCCTGAACGTTCCAAACCTTCCAGCTCTGCTTCGACGGCTGGGCGGATCGCATAAGGCACCGGTCTGGCCTTAAAAAACTTTGGGCTTGCATTTTCCTCTATTTTGATCATCGCTGTTATGCCTTTTATTGTTCCGAGTTCCTCCTGGAACACTTCTTGTGTGTCAGTTAGCATTTTTGATAGTCGTCCAGGTGTGACGTCGTCATCCTTTTTGGCACTACAGTCAGTGCTTGTATGGAATGCCAATCTAGCTGTATCTTCCGGATCCATTCACGTCCTAGTAGTGGTGGTCCTCCCTCTGGCAATACATATACGTCCATTTTTGGTGTTTCCTTGCCGTTATATATAACGTTCACCCTTTATTTTGCATTTGGGGTAGACTTTTTGCCCCGTTTATGTTTTCAAGACGATCACTGTATCTCTCAAGGGTATATGTGAGAATAGCTGCTTGTAGTTCCTTTGGTTTATGACTGTTAGGGCTGATCCTGTGTCCAATGCCATTTTCACTTGGACTCCGGCTACCTTGAGCATGACCCAGATAGTTTGGTGATCCTCCGTTTTGATCGCATTATGTAGTTTCAGACAACACAGCTCCTTGCTTCCGGAGTCTGTATCCCCTTTCTGTTTGTCCGAACTACTCTCCGTCACCTTATGTACCTTCTTGTACTTCTCCTGTGGAGATTTCTTGCTGCTTGTTTTCTTTTCTGACCTGCAGACTCTTGCTATGTGTCCTACTTTTCCACACTGTCTGCACACTTGGTCCTTGAAGCAGCAATCCTTATGGTCATGTGTTGTTCTGCTGCAGCGATAGCACTTCACTGTTCCGTTTTCCATTTCATTTGTGCCATATTCTTGCAGTCTCCGTTGTATCTCAGCTGCGCCCCGTGCTGCTGCTTCGTGTGATACTGCCATGCTGAAAGCCTTGTCCAGCTTGAGATCCTTTTCTGATAGAAGCCGTTTCTGGGTTCCTTCACTTTGAAGCCCACACACAAACTTGTCCCTTAAAGTATCTGCTAGTCCCGTTCCAAACTGGCAGTGTTTCGATAGCTTGCGCAGTTCCGTTAAATACTCAGCATTAGTTTCGTCTTTATGCTGGTTCCTTTTGTGAACCTTAAATCTTTCTGCTATCAGCAGCGATGTGGGGTTTAAGTGGTCCTGTAGGATTGCCACTCTGCTTTCAAAATCCTTTTCCACTGGCTTCTCTGGGGTTACTAGGTTTCGCAGTGAGCCATACATTTTTGCACCCATGGAATTCAACAATACCAGTGCTTTCCTGGCATCTGGCACTTCATTCGCCTTGCAGTACACTTCTATGCGTTCTACATATGTCGCCCAATCTTCGACTTCATTGTCGAACCCTGTGACACTGCCACTCTTCGGCATCCCTGGGTGTGGTTAGACTGGCTAAAAATGGCGTCTCCCGCGCTCTCCCTTCTTCTCCGCTGGTTCAAAATGGCGTCTCCCGCGCTTTCCTTTCTTCCCGCGCTCTCCCTTCTTCTCCACTGCGGCTAAAAAAAAAATGGCGTCTCCCTTCTTCTCCGCGGAAGCTGCTCGGCCCTTGAACACTGGCTGCGCGCTGCGCGTTTTCCTGCGCGCCTCTCTCGTTGACGCCGCTCGGTCCTGAACCCCGGCTGCGCCCTGTGCGCTTTACCCTCTCTCTCTTTTATTTTTTTCGTCAACGCCGCTCGGTCTTCAACCCCGGCTGCGCCCTGTGCGCTTTACCCTCTCTCATTGACACCGCTCGGTCCTGAACCCCGGCTGCGCCCTGTGCGCTTTACCCTCTCTCTGACCCCGTCGATGCTGCTTGGTCTTTTTCTGCGCCGTCAGTCGGCTCCAGCCGCCGCTGTCCGGGAAGGGTCTGCGCCGCACCTGCTGCCAGCCCGCTGCTCTGGATCGTCGCGACTGGAGAACAAAGCCCAGCTCTCCACAGCCTCCTCTGTGATGTTCAAGTCCTCTCTGGATGGTCGACGCCCGCACTTCTGGACTCGGCCTTCCCCTTTCACTGCTCTCCAGGAACGAATCCCTGGGAGGTGATGCAGAGCTGCAGGTAGGTTTGAATCCACTCGTCGCCAATGAAAAATCCGTGAATCTTGATGACTACTGTCCTTCAATAAATAGACAGAGACTGCAGAGGAGCAATCAACAGGTGTTTACTGGATGAGGGTTACTCTAAACTAACAGTACAGATCCCTACTCAGGGTTTATACACAGGTGGGGTCACTGCCGGTACGACCGTATACAGGAGCTGTCAAAAAGTAGTTCTCCCCTTAAAGGTACATAAACTACATCCCTCTCCTCAACGCTCAACACCCCTCTCCCTCTCCTCAACCCTCAACTCTCCTCTGCCACATCTGAACCCTCAACCCTCCTCTCCCTCTCCTCAACCCTCAACTCTCCTCTCCCTCTCCTCAACCCTCAACTCTCCTCTCCCTCTCCTGAACCCTCAACTCCCCTCTCCCTCTCCTCAACCCTCAATTCTCCTCTGCCACATCTGAACCCTCAACCCTCCTCTCCCTCTCCTCAACCCTCAACTCCCCTCTCCCTCTCCTCAACCCTCAACTCTCCTCTGCCACATCTGAAACCTCAACCCTCCTCTCCCTCTCCTCAACCCTCAACTCTCCTCTCCCTCTCCTCAACCCTCAACTTTCCTCTCCCTCTCCTCAACCCCCAACTCTCCTCTCCCTCTTCTCAACCCTCAACTCCCCTCTCCCTCTCCTCAACCCGCAACTCTCCTCTGCCACATCTGAACCCTCAACTCTCCTCTCCCTCCCTTCAACCCTCAACTCTCCCCTCCCTGTCCTCAACCCTCAACTCTCCTCTCCCTCTCCTCAACCCCCAACTCTCCTCTCCCTCTCCTCAACCCTCAACTCTCCTCTCCCTCCCTTCAACCCTCAACTCTCCCGTCCCTGTCCTGAACCCGCAACTCTCCTCTCCCTCCCTTCAACCCTCAACTCTCCCCTCCCTGTCCTCAACCCTCAACTCTCCTCTCCCTCCCCTCAACCCCCAACTCACCTCTCCCGCTCCTCAACCCCCAACTGTCCTCTCCCTCTCCTCAACCCTCAACTCTCCTCTCCCTCTCCTCAACCCTCAACTCACCTCTCCCTCACCTCAACCCTTAAATCTCCTCTCCCTCTCCTCAACCCCCAACTCTCCTCTCCTTCCCCTCAACCCTCTACTCTCCTCTCCCTCTCCTCAACCCGCAACTCTCCTCTCCCTCTCCTCAACCCTCAACTCTCCTCTCCCTCTCCTCAACCCTCAACTCTCCTCTCCCTCTCCTCAACCCTCAACTCACCTCTCCCTCTCCTCAACCCTCAAGTCACCTCTCCCTCCCCTCAACCCTCAACTCTCCTCTCCCTCCCCTCAACCCGCAACTCACCTCTCCCTCCCCTCAACGCCAAACTCTCCTCTCCCTCTCCTCAACCCTCAACTCACCTCTCCCTCTCCTCAACCCGCAACTCTCCTCTCCCTCTCCTCAACCCTCCTCACCTCTCTCTCCCCTCAACCCTCAACTCTCCTCTCCCTCTCCTCAACCCTCAACTCTACTCCCCCTCTCCTCAACCCTCAATTCTCCTCCCCCTCTCCTGAAACCAACTCTCCTCCCCCTTTCCTCAATCCCCATTTCTCCTGCCCCTCCCCTGAACCCTCAACTCTACACCCCCGCTCCTGAACCCTCAAACACTCCTCCACCTACCCTGAACCCTCAATTCTCCTCTGCTCTCCTGAATCATTTCTCCTGTACCCCAAACTCTCCCGAAGCCATTGTCCTCCCCTCTCCTGAACCCCAACTCTCCCCCCATATCTTCTGAACCCCGCAACACTACACCCCCTCTCGTGAAACACTACTCCCCTTCTCCTGAACCAATTATCCACCTCTCCTGAACCCTTTCTCCCTGTCCTGAAACCTCTCTCCTGAACCCCTTCCCCTGAACCCCTTCTCGCTCTCCTGTGTGACTATCTCTTTCTGTATCTGTTGCTCTCTCTTTCTGTATCTGTCTCTCTCTCTCTTTCTGTATCTGTATCTCTGTCTCTCTTTCTGTATCTGTGTCTCTCTCTCTTTCTGTATCTGTCTCTCTCTCTTTCTGTATCTGTCTCTCTCTCTTTCTGTATCTGTGTCTCTCTCTCTTTCTGTATCTGTCTCTCTCTCTCTTTCTGTATCTGTCGCTCTCTCTTTCTGTATCTGTGTCTCTCCCTCTTTCTGTATTTGTGTCTCTCTCTCTTTCTGTATCTGTGTCTCTCTCTCTTTCTGTATCTGTGTCTCTCTCTTTCTGTATCTGTCTCTCTCTCTTTCTGTATCTGTGTCTCTCTGGTTCTGTATCTGTGTCTCTCTCTTTCTGCATCTGTGTCTCTCTCTTTCTGTATCTGTCTCTCTCTCTTTCTGTATCTGTGTCTCTCTGGTTCTGTATCTGTGTCTCTCTCTTTCTGCATCTGTGTCTCTCTTTCTGTATCTGTGTCTCTCTCTTTCTGTATCTGTGTCTCTCTCTCTTTCTGTATCTGTGTCTCTCTTTCTGTATCTGTCCCTCTCTCTTTCTGTATCTGTCTCTCTCTCTCTTTCTGTATCTGTGTCTCTCTTTCTGTATCTGTCGCTCTCTCTTTCTGTATCTGTCTCTCTCTCTCTTTCTGTATCTGTGTCTCTCTCTCTTTCTGTATCTGTCTCTCTCTCTTTCTGCATCTGTGTCTCTCACTCTTTCTGTATCTGTGTCTCTCTCTCTATCAGTATCTGTGTCTCTCTCTGTTTCTGTATTGTAGGGGTTTTTTGGTTTGGGGTTTTGTGTCTGGCCAGTCAGTCGTGTCTGAGCTGCTCCTGCCCCATGCGGTTCAAATCGCTTCCCCTTTGGTTCTGACCACCGGACTTATTTACAAGTAGCGATATAGACAAATGAGACCAGTGGTTTGGTGCAAAGAAAACCAATGTTTACTAAAAATAGAGAAACAATTACTATACAGAGAAAAGTCATTATGGATGCAACACAATTACACTTAGCGGGGAGGAGAAACGGACACATCGAGGGAAAATGACTAAAATGACACTTTAGCAATTCCCCTTAACTCCCACCCTTTACAACTATCTTGATTGTCTTGTAATGGGCCTGAAATTTGATGCTCACCAGTCTAGGATGTTGAAACGCCTGCCCTGTGCCCTGTTGCCTGCCGATGTTTAAGGTTTTCACCGCCCCAAAGCAGAGATACCCCAGTAATTCGAACGTAACTGCGGGTGTCCTACTTCCCTAGACGGGCTCTTCATCGACGATCCTCTCACTGGGTTGATGATACGGCAGGGCACTAGAGGCGAGGTGGGAGAGAGAGCGAGAGATGGCTTCCCGAGGGATTAGTTATACTCTTCCCGGCAGCCCTTATCTCCCACCAGATCAGCTCATTCCTTTTCACAGAAACCCCACAGTGCAGATAAAGGCATTTCGGCCCATTGAGCCTGCACCGACACATATCCCATCCGATCCCCGTAACCCCTACACCAACACATATCCCACCCTATCCTTGTAACCCCACGCATTTAATCCCCCTAACACACAGGGTCAATTTATCATAGCCAATCAACCTAACCCGCACATCTTTGGACTGTGGGAGGAAACCGGAGCACCCGGAGAAAACCCACGCAAAAATAGGGAGAATGTGCAAACGCCACACAGACAGTCGCCCAAGGCTGGATTCGCACCCGGGTCTCTGGCGCTGTGAGGCAACAGTGCTAACCACTATGCCACCGTGCTGCCCTTTGTCTGATCGGGACATGTTAAAACTCATACAAAAGGTACCGATCTGGGCCCATCGACCTGGATGGCCGGTTAATCGGTTTTAACCGTCTCATCAGTGTTCCCCTTTGTCCAACTGGTTTTTTGATGGGGCCATTCCAGTCTGAATGCCCCGTTGATCGTTTTGTAAACAGTGTCGATGTTCTCTAACGAAGGTCTGAAATGCAGCTAAGCTTGTCCCATTACATGTTGAATAGGCCATGCCTGCTCTTGATTGCTTGTGCAAACAACCTTGATGGGTTTTAATCAGAGGCCCGAATGCCACTGGGTTTGCTTCTCATGCATAAATGCAGAAGGTCTGTCTGCATTCGAGTTTCTGGAAAGTTCCTTCTCACAGTCATCGGGATCCAAGTTTGTGAGTCCAAACTGAAACTTACAGGCCTTGGCCATGAGGCTGACCACAGCCATCTTGTTGAGCCCTGGATTCTAAACTCAGTCCAACCAGGGTCTTTTTACTAAACCAAAAATAAATATTCGGGGGAGACATGAAATTTGCGAATCCTTTCAGTATCTGTGTCTCTCTCTTTCTGTATCTGTGTCTCTCTCTCTTTCTGTATCTCTCTCTCTTTCTGTATCTGTCTCTCTCTCTTTCTGTATCTGTGTCTCTCTCTTTCTGTATCTGTGTCTCTCTCTCTTTCTGTATCTGTCTCTCTTTCTGTATCTGTCTCTCTCTCTTCCTGTATCTGTGTCTCTCTCTTTCTGTATCTCTGTCTCTCTCTCTTTCTGTATCTGTCTCTCTCTCTGTCTGTATCTGTCTCTCTCTCTTTCTGTATCTCTGTCTCTCTCTCTTTCTGTATCTGTGTCTCTCTCTTTCTGTATCTCTGTCTCTCTCTCTTTCTGTATCTGTCTCTCTCTCTTTCTGTATCTGTGTCTCTCTCTCTTTCTGTATCTGTCTCTCTCTCTTTCCGTATCTGTGTCTCTCTCTCTTTCTGTATCTGTGTCTCTCTCTCTTTCTGTATCCATGTCTCTCTCTCTTTCTGTATCTGTGTCTCTCTCTCTTTCTGTATCTGTGTCTCTCTCTCTCTTTCTGTATCTGTCTCCCTCTCTCTTTCTGTATCTGTCTCTCTCTCTTTCTGTATCTGTCTCTCTCTCTGTCTGTATCTGTCTCTCTCTCTTTCTGTATCTGTGTCTCTCTCTCTTTCTGTATCTGTGTCTCTCTCTCTCTTTCTGTATCTGTGTCTCTCTCTTTCTGTATCTGTCTCTCTCTCTCTTTCTGTATCTGTCTCTCTCTCTTTCTGTATCTGCGTCTCTCTCTCTTTCTGTATCTGTGTCTTTCTCTCTTTCTCTTTCTGTCTCTCTCTCTTTCTGAATCTGTGTCTCTCTCTTTCTGTATCTGTGTCTCTCTCTCTTTCTCTTTCTGTCCCTCTCTCTTTCTGTATCTGTGTCTTTCTCTCTTTCTCTTTCTCTCTCTCTCTCTTTCTGTATCTGTCTCTCTCTTTCTGTATCTGTCTCTCTCTCTTTCTGTATCTGTGTCTCTCTCTTTCTGTATCTGTCTCTCTCTCTTTCTGTATCTGTGTCTCTCTCTTTCTGTATCTGTCTCTCTCTCTTTCTATATCTGTGTCTCTCTCTCTCTTTCTGTATCTATGTCTCTTTTTGTATCTGTGTCTCTCTCTTTCTGTATCTGTCTCTCTCTCTCTTTCTGTATCTGTCTCTCTCTCTTTCTGTATCTGCGTCTCTCTCTCTTTCTGTATCTGTGTCTTTCTCTCTTTCTCTTTCTGTCTCTCTCTCTTTCTGAATCTGTGTCTCTCTCTTTCTGTATCTGTGTCTCTCTCTCTTTCTCTTTCTGTCCCTCTCTCTTTCTGTATCTGTGTCTTTCTCTCTTTCTCTTTCTCTCTCTCTCTCTTTCTGTATCTGTCTCTCTCTTTCTGTATCTGTCTCTCTCTCTTTCTGTATCTGTGTCTCTCTCTTTCTGTATCTGTCTCTCTCTCTTTCTGTATCTGTGTCTCTCTCTTTCTGTATCTGTCTCTCTCTCTTTCTATATCTGTGTCTCTCTCTCTCTTTCTGTATCTATGTCTCTTTTTGTATCTGTGTCTCTCTCTTTCTGTATCTGTGTCTCTCTCTCTTTCTGTATCTGTCTCTCTGTTTCTGTATCTGTCTCTCTCTCTCTTTCAGTATCTATGTCTCTCTCTGTAACTGTGTGTCTATCTCTGTTTCTGTATCTGTTTTTCACTCTCTCTCTCTCTCTCTCAGGCCTTAAAACAGTTCATTATCGGAGACATTACTTACACTGCACAGTAAACCGGTTCATCAGGAAGTTATGTTCATCTCGTCATCTGATGAAAATTCCCACATTACTGGGAATCCCCTGAGCTTGTGCCGAGGGGCTGGTCCGAAGCTCAGACAGATCGTCAGAATCAAGTTGTCAGTTAGAGCCTAAACATTGCTTTAAATCCTCCAGATTGCTGCAGCCCTCGCTCAGCAACCATGCCCCATACAGCACGCACACCTCATTTTGCGCAGCCTGGTCAGAAGCGTTTCTGTCCTCCCTGATGAGAGCATTTACCATCTTTGCATGTTTTTCTAGCTCTGCGATGATCTCCTTCAAATGGAGAGTCATGGCCTGGTCTTCATGCAACTCAGAACCTACCACCTTATTCTCATCAGTTAAAATACCTTTAAATTGCGTTTTTAGACCATTAATCTGGGTCTGCAGCTCGATGTCATCTACCTATTGATGACCGAGGACCCCGTGTTAAAACCAGTTAAAACGTCTTTAAAAACACCCCTTCTTTACCTCCCAACCCCGTCCCAAATCTCGTGGTGAGTATACAATGTGGTCTTATTGACCTCCGAAAAGTCAAATTCACGGAATTTTCGAAACATTTCTGTTAATAGGGCTTGATGCAATTTGGCAGTCTCTGTGGGGCACCATGCGGGTAAGTGTACCTCAGTGAGGTTTAAAATCACCGAGGCCACCGCGTAATGCACCCCTTGGTACAGCACCTGCTCTGTGGGTACTAGCACCAGGCCTTTCCCTGGTCCCTTGTTGGTGGCGGGGCATCCCTCTGCTACTGTCCATGATGTCGGGGTCGTGGGCAGTGGCCGTCGGGGGCGTGTCACTAGTTCAGTGGCATTTACCGAGATTGGGGAGTACGGGATCGCGCATGCATCCAGGCGAGACTCCCAGTCCATCCCCCTCCCGTTATTTTGCCACTGGCTGTGGTAAATGATGGAAAATCCTGTGGGGCAGACCTTCTCTGATCCCCACATACAGACGTGGGTCCCCTGATCCGGTTCCCACCATTTAGCCCAGCACACACTTAACCCTCCCTGGGTCCCTGTAATGGTCCTGTGAGTGTCATTCCCTAACCTTTCCCACTCTACCCTGGGGTTCCCCATGTCTTTGCATAACTTTCTGAGCCACCACCACCTATCCAGGGGAACGTCCCCTTTACACGTTAGACATATTCTTTTGCCCACGGTGACGCTGATCCTTGGGGAGTAGACCACGGGCCTTAGCCTGCCGTGCCGCTCCTGGAGCAGCACAACACTGAGACTATCCCTGCTGGCCGCTACCTCCAAGAAGAACTCTTTCCCCCCATCTATGGCTCCTAGGGCTGGTGCGGTCTGCAAGTCTCCCTTGAGCTTGACAAATGCCGCCTGGCAGCCCTCATCCCAAGGCCACGCCACTCCTTTGTGTAGGAGTCGGAGCAAAGGGGCTGCTGTGGCTGCATATTCTTCAATGAAGTCACTGCAGTACCCCGTTAACCCTAGGAATGACCTCACACCTCTCACTGTGTTGGGGACCGGCAACTCTTGGACCGCTTCCCTCCTAGCCTTGTCTATGGCTCTCTCCCCTGCGCGGACGGTTAGGCCCAGGAATTTAACTTACCGCTGGCCAATCTGCGCCTTTTTCGGGTTGACTTTGAACCCCTTATTCTGTAGCAGCTCCAGCAGTTCGGCGAATAGCGGGCCGTGCTCCCCGACTGAGTCGGTAAACAAGAGCAGGTCATCCACATACTGCAGCAACTGGGTGGGCTGACTAAATTCCTTTAAGCTATCCGCCATGCACTGGTGGAAGATGCTGGGGCTGTTGTGGAAGCCTTGTGGCAAGCAGTTCCAAGTATACTGTTGCCCTTTAAAAGTAAAAGCGAACTTATACTAGTCCTCCCTCCTCAAGGGGATGGACCAAAACCCATTTGAAATATCCAGCACCGTGAACGTGGTCGCGGATGCTGGAATATTCCCGATGAGGTCGGCCACTGCTTCCACTGTGGGGGCGCATGCGGGGATATTGCTGTTAAGCACCCGATAGTCCACCGTGGCTCTCCATGTATTGTCCGGTTTTCTAACCGGCCAAAGCGGAGAGTTAACATGGGTGGCTATGGGCCTCAACACTCCCTGCTGTACTAAAGAGGACATGGCTGCTTCCATGTCGGACTCTGCTTCTCTGGGGAAGTTATATTACTTCTGGGGCTGGGCCATGGGGTCCCCGTCTACTCTGACCTCAAACCCAGTCACCCTCCCGCAGTCGTGTTGGTGTGTGGCAAACGCAGCTCGGTTAGCCTGCACGAATGCCTGAAATTCCCCCGGGACACCGTCGACCATGAGCCCGAGGTTGTAACCTTCTTTCGGAATCACAGTACACAGCGTCCCCTTCCCTTCCTTGCTCGGGATGACAACTACACCTCCCTCTTTACCCGTATTTGCTCCCCAAAGGCAATAATTGCGGTGATCCACGAAGATCCCGTGGCCCACGATGAAGTTGACCCCTAGGATCCCCTTTCCTCCCTTTGCTTCCCACTTCGCCAGGATGCACGTTCACTTGGTCCGGAGCGTGCCCAGGCGGATTGAGAGCGGCTTGGAGAATGCTCCCACCAGGTCCTCACCGGTGAACCCCGATAGAACATATGGAACCCCGCTAGACAGAGGTGAGGTGGTGGGGTTAGCTGCGTGGATCACGGTGCATGATGCTCCCGTATCCAGCAGATCAGTTCCTTTAACCTTCTCTACCTTCATCTGCACGAGCGGTCTCTTCCATCCGTCATACTGGAGAGCACACAGGTAGACAGGCTGCGTGAGCTCCAGTCAATGTGGGGTGTCAAAGGGGGCCGAGGTAACCACCACACCGGTGGTGGCTGCTATTTTCCCCTGGCTGGTCAGGAGGAGAGTGGCTCGATCGCAGCGGGAGGGATACCTGGCTCTGCCTTTGGGCTGGGGCTGATGAATTCTTTCCCTTATTCTCCTTCCAGGGATTCTTACAATCCTTTCGCCAGTGGCCGTCCTTCCCGCACCTGTAACAGTTTAACTTAGTCTGGGAGGGACGGTTCCCCTCCTGGTGCCACTCTTTCTTATTCTGGCCCCCAGGTTTAACCTCATGGACATTCCCCTTGGGTTGGGGCGTCTCGATACCCCTTATATTTTTAAATGCTATCGTGAGCTGGCGGATCACCATTTCCTCGGTGGTCTGGGGGCTACTGGGGTCAAACCAGGCTGCAGCCTGGGCTCGGATTCGGGGCAGGCAGTTTGTCATTAGACAACGGAGCCAGTGGGTCAACTGGACTTGCTTCAGTAATGTCCGCGCTGGCATTCCCGGGCATGCACTCCGGTAGACTGGCCACAGCCTGTCTGCGAACGCCTGCAGGGACTCCCCTGGGAGCTGTACCGATTTTTCCACCCGGGCGAATGGACTACCGTCATTGAGTCCCATGGTCTCCAATATCTCGTTCCTCCAATCCTCATAATCTTCCTGCCCCTCCTTACAATCATCAGATAGGGTCTGGAGGAGATCACTCCCCAGAGAAAACAGCAGCATCTTAGTTGCTCTGCGTCATCGCAGTCATTGACGCACGCTGCCTGTTCTATCTCCCTGAAGTGCAGAGAGGGGTCGCCCTCTTCGGTGAGCTTGGGGATGTGACTAACCATGGCCCTGAGCTGTTGGGTGCCATGCGGCACCACAAACTGATTTTGGATGGCCCCTGGGTCCTCGTCATCAACGGGTGGGCCGTACCTCCGTTGTCGGAGGGGTTACACCGGTCCTGGTCCCGGCCTATCTAGCGGGGCCTGCTGTGCTTCCCCTACCACCTCATCCTCCACCTCTCCTTGCTGCCAGCACTCCTGAAAACTCGGAGCTATGGGTGGCGGCCGTGGGACCTCTGATTCCCTAGCCAACTTTGTTCTGGGTGCTGCCTGTGGGACGTTTCTGTTTGGGTTGCCGGTAAAGTCCGACTGGCCCACCTTTGGGCTGATGAGGCATAGCATGCCCTTCGCCCTCGATAAGGCCATGCCCAAGCTGTCTATCTCCTCCCTACAGGGCCCGTGATCTGCCTCCTCGAACCCCCAGTCGCAGGCTAGCTTGTATGCTGCCTTTACCTCCCTTACTTTCTCCTCCTGCTCTTTTAATTTTTGGGTGAGGTCGCAAATCGTGTCCTGCAGCTTTATCTCGCTGCCCCTCGCCTCTCTGACTTGGTATTCCAAGTACTCCATCTTGTGCCTAGCGCTGGCTTTAGTTTCAGCGGTCTGGTATTCCAGACGCTCTACCCTTGACTGATGTTCCCGTTGGACTTCGTCGGCCCTGGCCTCCAGGCACTCTATCTTTGCCTGGTGTTCCCTTGCCATCTGCGCTCTCTCTTGGCTTAACGCCTGAAGTGCCACTAGCATTTTCTCTTCCATTAAAACCTTATCCTGCATTTCTAGGGCCAATTTCTTGAGCTTGGCAGCCTGTGCTGCTACAACACTGTCCAGCACTAGGACTTGTTTCTTATAACACATTAACCAGACTGCCTTTTCAATTGCCCTCTTATGCTGTTTATTCGCCGTCCACTGGGCGGCAGCGTCTATGGGACGCTCGGCCTTTAACATAGTGCCCACCCATTTCTTGGCGATATTGACCTTTTTACACACATAAGTGGACAACCTCTCTTCCATTGCGGTTTCTCCCTCCGTACCACTGTCTGTTATATTGCATACTGTCGCCGATGCTCAATGCCGCGGTCGCCATTTCTGCAGGGGTTTTTGGTTTGGGGTTTTGTGTCTGGCCAGTCAGTCATGTCTGAGCTGCTCCAGCCCCGTGCAGTTCGAATCACTTCCCCTTTGGTTCTGACCACTGGACTTATTTACAAGCAGCGATATAGACAAACGAGACCAGTGGTTTGGTGCAAAGAAAACCAATGTTTATTAAAATAGAGAAACAATTACTATACAGAGAAAAAATCACTATGGATGCAACACAATTACACTTAGTGGGGGGAGGAGAAACGGACACATCGAGGGAAAATGACTAAAATGACATTTTAGCAATTCCCCTTAACTCCCACCCTTTACACCTATCTAGATTGTCTTCTAATGGGCTAGAATATTGATACTCACCAGTCTTGGATGTTGAAATGCCTGCTCCGTGCCCTGTTGCCTGCTGATGTTTTAGGTTTTCACCGCCCCAAAGCAGAGATACCCCAGTAATTCAAACATAACTGCGGGTGTCCTACTTCCCTAGACGGGCTCTTCGTCGATGATCAGTGTTCCCCTTTGTTCAACTGTTTTTTTGACGGGGCCATTCCAGTCTGAATGCCCCGTTGATCGTTTTGTAAACAGTGTCGATGTTCTCTAACAAAGGTCTGAAATGCAGCTAAGCTTGTCCCATTACGTGTTGAATAGGCCTTGCCTGCTCTTGATTGCTTGTGCAAACAACCCTGACGGGTTTTAATCAGAGGCCCGAATGCCACTTGGTTTGCTACTCATGCATAAATGCAGAAGGTCTGTATGCATCCGAGTTTCTGGAAACTTCCTTCTCACAGTCATCAGGATCCAAGTTTGTGAGTCCAAACTGAAACTTACAGGCCTTGGCCATGAGGCTGACCGCAGCCATCTTGTTGAGCCCTGGATTCTAAACTCAGTCCAACCAGGGTCTTTTTACTAAACCAAAAATAAATCTTCAGGGCGGGACATGAATTTTGCGAATCCTTTCAGTATCTGTCTCTCTCTCTTTCTGTATCTGTCTCTCTCTCTCTTTCTGTATCTGTCTCTCTCTCTCTTTCTGTGTCTGTCTCTCTCTCTTTCTGTATCTGTGTCTCTCTCTCTTTCTGTATCTGTCTCTCTCTCTTTCTGTATCTGTGTCTCTCTCTCTCTCTCTATCTGTCTCTCTCTCTTTCTGTATCTGTCTCTCTCTCTCTCTTTCTGTATCTGTCTCTCTCTCTTTCTGTATCTGTCTCTCCCTCTTTCTGTATCTGTCTCTCTCTCTTTCTGTATGTGTCTCTCTCTCTTTCTGTATCTGTCTGTCTCTTTCTTTCTGTATCTGTCTCTCTCTTTCTGTGTCTGTGTCTCTCTCTCTTTCTGTATCTCTCTCTCTCTCTTTCTGTATCTGTCTCTCTCTCTCTTTCTGTATCTGTGTCTCTCTCTCTTTCTGTATCTGTGTCTCTCTCTTTCTGTATCTGTGTCTCTCTCTCTTTCTGTATCTGTGTCTCTCTCTCTTTCTGTATCTGTGTCTCTCTCTCTTTCTGTATCTGTGTCTCTCTCTTTCTGTATCTGTCTCTCTCTCTCTTTCTGTATCTGTCTCTCTCTCTTTCTGTATCTGTGTCCCTCTCTCTTTCTGTATCTGTGTCTCTCTCTCTTTCTGTATCTGTCGCTCTCTCCTTCTGTATCTGTGTCTCTCTCTCTTTCTGTATCTGTGTCTCTCTCCCTTTCTGTATCTGTGTCTCTCTCTCTTTCTGTATCTGTGTCTCTCTCTCTTTCTGTATCTGTCTCTCTCTTTCTGTATCTGTCTCTCTCTCTTTCTGTATCTGTGTCGCTCTCTCTTTCTGTATCTGTGTCTCTCTCTCTTTCTGTATCTGTGTCTCTCTCTCTTTCTGTATCTGTGTCTCTCTCTCTTTCTGTATCTGTCTCTCTCTTTCTGTATCTGTGTCTCTCTCTCTTTCTGTATCTGTGTCTCTCTCTCTTTCTGTTTCTGTCTCTCTCTCTTTCTGTATCTGTGTCTCTCTCTCTTTCTGTATCTGTCTCTCTCTTTCTGTATCTGTCTCTCTCTCTTTCTGTATCTGTGTCTCTCTCTTTCTGTATCTGTGTCTCTCTCTCTTTCTGTATCTGTGTCTCTCTCTCTTTCTGTATCTGTGTCTCTCTCTCTTTCTGTATCTGTCTCTCTCTCTTTCTGTATCTGTGTCTCTCTCTTTCTGTATCTGTCTCTCTCTCTTTCTGTATCTGTGTCTCTCTGTCTGTATCTGTGTCTCTCTCTCTTTCTGTATCTGTCTCTCTCTCTTTCTGTATCTGTCTCTCTCTCTCTCTCTGTATCTGTCTCTCTCTCTCTCTCTGTATCTGTGTCTCTCTCTCTTTCTGTGTCTCTCTTTCTGTATCTGTCTCTCTCTCTTTCTGTATCTGTGTCTCTCTGTCTGTATCTGTGTCTCTCTCTCTTTCTGTATCTGTCTCTCTCTCTTTCTGTATCTGTCTCTCTCTCTCTCTCTGTATCTGTCTCTCTCTCTCTCTCTGTATCTGTGTCTCTCTCTCTTTCTGTGTCTCTCTTTCTGTATCTGTCTCTCTCTCTTTCTGTATCTGTGTCTCTCTCTCTTTCTGTATCTGTCTCTCTCTCTTTCTGTATCTGTCTCTCTCTCTCTCTCTGTATCTGTCTCTCTCTCTTTCTGTACATGTGCCTCTGTTTCTGTATCTGTCGCTCTCTATTTCTGTATCTATGTCTCTCCCTGTAACTGTGTGTCTATCTCTGTTTCTGTATCTGTTTTTCACTGTCTCTCTCTCAGGCCTTAAAACAGTTCATTATCGGAAACATTACTTACACTGCACAGTAAACCGGTTTATCAGGAAGTTTTGTTCATCTCGTTATCTGATGAAAATTCTCACATTACTGGGAAACCCCTGAGCTTGTGCCGAGGGGCTGGTCCGAAGCTCAGAGAGAGATCGTCAGAATCAAGTTGTCAGTTGGAGCCTGAGTGATGATTAAAACTCTCAGATTTCCAGGAGTAGATCCAGAAAGATTCAGGGTAAAAACAGCTGTGCCGAGAGTGGGGAGGGGTGGAGGAGAATTTCTGGGTCCACACCGTCAGGAAGCAAGGTTCCCTGAAGCAAGCGCACATGTTGAACACACCCCCTCCCACCCTCCCATCTCGATATGTGTAATCTCATCACAGCTCCTCCCCTCGCCCAGCTTTCTGGTCCTGGAGAATGAAACGCTTCCCTCGGGCCTGTTACACAGTAACAGGAGGAGGCCCATTCAGCTCCTCGAGCCTGTTACACAGGAGCAGGAGGAGGCCATTCAGCCCCTCGAGCCTGTTACACAGGAACAGGAGGAGGCCCATTCAGCCCCTCGAGCCTGTTGCACAGGAACAGGAGGAGGCCATTCAGCCCCTCGAGCCTGTTACACAGAAACAGGAGGAGGCCCATTCAGCCCCTCGAGCCTGTTACACAGAAACAGGAGGAGGCCCATTCAGCCCCTCGAGCCTGTTACATTGGAACAGGAGGGTGCTCATTCACCTCCTCGAGCCTGTTACATAGGAACAGAAGGAGGCCATTCAGACCCTCGAGCCTATTACACAGGAACAGGAGGAGGCTCATTCAGCCCCTTGAGCCTGTTACATAGGAACAGGAGGAGGCCATTCAGACCCTCGAGCCTTTTAAACAGGAACAGGAGGAGGCTCATTCAGCCCCTCGAGCCTGTTACATAGGAACAGGAGGAGGCCATTCAAACCCTCGAGCCTATTACACAGGAAGAGGAGGAGTCTCATTCAGCCCCTCGAGCCTGTTATATACGAACAGCAGGCGGCCCATTCAGACCATCAAGCCTTTTACACAGGAAAAGGAGGAGGCTCATTCAGCCCCTCGAGCCTGTTACATAGGAATAGGAGGAGGCCATTCAGACCCTCGTGCCTGTTACACAGGAACAGGGGGAGGCTCATTCAGACCCTCGTGCCTGTTACACAGGAACAGGAGGGGGCTCATTCAGCCCCTCGAACCTGTTACATATGAACAGGAGGAGGCCATTCGGACCCTCAAACCTGTTACAACAGGAACAGGAGGAGGCCCATTCAGCCCCTTGAGACTGTTACACAGGAACAGGAGGAGGCCAACCAGCCCCTCAGGCTTGTTAGATAGGAACATGAGGAGACCATTCAGCCCCTCCAGCCTGTTACACAAAAACAGAACGAGGCCCATTCAGCCCCTCGAGCCCATTACAAAGGTACAGGAAGAGGCCATTTAGATCTTCGAGCCTATAAGGAGGAGGCCATTCAGCCCTTCGAGCCTGTTACATAGGAACAGGAGATGGCCAATTCCAATGCTCGAGCCAGTACATAGGAACAGGAGGAGGCCCATTCAGCCCCTCGAGCCTGTTACACAGGAACAGGAGTAGGCCCATTCAGCCCCTCCAGCCTGTTACTTAGGAACAGGCTGAAGCGGTTCAGCCCCTTGGGCCTGTTACATAGGAACAGGAAGAGGCCCATTACGACCCTAGAGCCTGTTACCAGGAACAGGAGGAGGCCCATTCAGCCCCTCGAGCCTGTTACCATAGGAACAGGAGGAAGCCATCCAGCCCCTTGGGCCTGTTACCATAGGAACAAGAGGAGGCCATTCAGCCCCTCGAGCCTGTTACATCGGAACAGGGGGAGGCCATTCAGCCCCCGAGCCTGTTACACAGGAACAGGAGGAGGCCATTCAGCCCCTCGAGCCT
Organism: Somniosus microcephalus; assembly: GCF_052327205.1. Classification (NCBI taxonomy): domain Eukaryota; kingdom Metazoa; phylum Chordata; class Chondrichthyes; order Squaliformes; family Somniosidae; genus Somniosus; species Somniosus microcephalus. Next base: position 206,651,212 of record NC_140998.1, on the reverse strand, counting down.
GTTACACAGGAATAGGAGGAGATCATTCAGCCCCTTGGGCCTGTTACACAGGAACAGGAGGAGGCCCATTCAGCCCCTCGAGCCTGTTACACAGGAACAGGAGGAGGCCCATTCAGCCCCTTGAGACCGTTACACAGGAACAGGAGGAGGCCATTCAGCCCCTCGAGCCTGTTACATGGGAACAGGAGGGGGCTCATTCAGCATTGTCATCAATTTGCTCTTGGATAGTTTCTTGTGTTTTCAGGAGGGAACGGCGGTTCCTCCTGAGAATCTTTCCTCCCTCAGTTCTAACAGTGTATGACCTTGGTCCTACTTCCTCAAGAACTGTAGCTTTCCTGTTCCATGCATCTGGATCCTCAATCCTGACAACATCATCCCTTGTCAATGGTTTCAGAGTTTTGGATGACTTGTCATAGTATGATTTCTGTTTCAGCTTTAACAGTTGAAGTCTCTGTCTCAGTTCCTTACTCTGCTTTTCTTTTGCACAGCAGGGTAGCATGGTGCGCAACTTGCGACCCATTAGGAGTTCAGCAGGTGAAGAACCACAGTCTAAAGGGGAGGCTCAGTAGCTCAGCAGGGCGAGATAAGGATCAGACTTGCTTTCTGTTGCTTTCTTCAGTAGCTGTTTGAGAACTTGAACACCTTTCTCTGCCTTACCATTTGACTGAGCATACAAAGGACTGGATGTGATGTGCTGAAAGTCATAATGTGCCGCAAACTGTTGCCACACCTTACAGTTGAAGCACGGACCATTGTCGCTAACGGCAATCCTGGGAATCCCATGTCTGGCGAAGATGGATTTAACATGCATTATGACACTGCTTGCTGATGTGCTTGAGAGCAGCGCCATCTCAGGATAGTTAAAATAGTAGTCAATCACTAATAGATAGTCTTTACCATTCAAATGAAAAAGGTCCATACCAACCTTTTGCCATGGTGCTGTTGGTAAGTCAGCTACTATCATTGGTTCCTTTGCTTGTTTGTTTTGGTGTTTCTGACATGTCTCACATTTGCCTATCATGTTCTCAATGTCCTTACTTATGCCAGGCCAATAAACTGTGTCTCTTGCTCTCCTTTTGCATTTTTCAATTCCGAGGTGTCCCTCATGAATCCTTTTGAGCATGTCTCGACGTAGAGCCTGTGGAATGACTATTCTGTTTTGTTTTAGTAATAGTCCACTTGCGACACTCAACTCTGACCTGATGTGATAGTACTTTGGACAGGAACCTTTTGGCCAACCATGATGAGTGTTCTCTATTACTGTTTGTAACACTGTATCTTTTACTGTTTCTTCTGCTATTTGCTTTGATTTTGTGTCTGACATGGGCAGTGCAGCAGTGACCATACTCACATGAACATCCATGTCTTCCTCAGTAGAGCTCACATGACTCATTGTGGGTGCTCGGGATAGTGCATCTGCTAACACTATGTGTTTGCCTGGTGTAGATCAGTTCAAAGTCATATCTTTGCAGCTTCATCATGAGTCGTTGAATCCTTGGAGACATCTCATTCAGGTTTTTTTTTATGATGGCAACCAGTGGGCAGTGGTCTGTCTCAACTGTGAAGGTGGGAAGTCCATATATGTAGCCATGGAACTTTCTCTAGTCCAACTACCAAGCCTAGATATTCCTTTTCAATCTGGGCGTATCGACACTCATAATCAGTCATAGACCTGGAGGCATAGGCAACAGGCTTCCAATCTTCACCCTCTGCTTGCAGCAAGACCGTGCCTAGGCCATCTTTTGATGCATCCGTTGACACTTTGATTCTCTTTGTTGGGTCAAAGCAGGTGAGTACAGGTGTGGTTGTCAGCACTGTTTTAAGGTTCATCCACTCTTGTTCATGTCTTTCTGTCCATGCAAACTCATTTGTTTTATGTAGCAGGTCTCGCAAACAGGCTGTCTTGGCTGACAAGTTAGGAATGAACTTTCCAATGAAGTTTATCATCCCCGTGATGCGTAGCACTCCTTTTTTGTCAGTGGGTCGGGGCATGTTGAGTATGGCATTTACTTTTTCCATATCTGGCTCTATTCCTTTACCAGATAGATTATCTCCTAGGAAAGTGACTTCCTGGACACCAAACTGACACTTGGCTTTGTTGAGCTTCAGTCCATTCCGGCGTATGCTCTGTAGCACTTTAGTCAGTCTCTCATTGTGTTCTTTCAGTGTGGAGCCCCAGATGATGATGTCATCAACATTGACCCGAACTCCTTCCAGACCTTCAATTACATGTTCCATCGCTCTATGAAAGATTTCAGATGCAGATATTATCCCGAAAGGCATTCTGAGGAAACAATGCCTGCCAAATGGTGTGTTGAAGGTACAGTATTTGGTGCTCTCTTCATCTAGTTTTAGTTGCCAAAATCCTTGTGAGGCATCGAGCTTTGTGAAGTATCTGGCACCTAACATTTCACTGGTGATTTCTTCTCGCTTGGGAATCTGGTAGTGTTCATGTTTTATGTTTGCATTTAAGTCCTTTGGATCCATGCATACTCCTGGATCATTGTTCTTTTTCTTTACACATACCATGGAGTTAACCCAGTCTGTTGGCTCTTCGACTTTCCTGATGACTCCTAGTGTGGTCATTCTGTCCAGTTCTTTCTTGAGCCGGTCACGCAGGGGTGCTGGAACTCTCCGTGGAGCATGTACCACTGGCTGAGCATCCTCCTTTAGCTGGATCTTGTAAGTGAATGGTAGAACTCCAAATCCTTTGAACACATCCTGGAAATTACTCACTACAGAATCCACCGAGTCATCTGGTCAGCTTATGGCAAAGTTTATACGGTAGACACTCTTGACCAGTTCTAAGTCCTCACAAGCTTTGTCACCTAGTAGTGAATCAATTCCTTCAGCCGCAACAGAAAACATGAGATGATGCACTTTGTCTTTGACTGTCACTTTAAGTCTGCATACACCTAAGCTATCTATTTTCTGTCCATTATAGTTCTTCAGTAGTACTGACTTTTTCTGTATTTTGGGCTTTTCTTTCATATTTTTAATGTCACTCATACTGATTATGTTTGCTTTTGCCCCAGTGTCTAGTTTCAATGTAACTATTGCTCCATTTACCTGCAGTGGCATCATCCATTTGTCCTCTTTTACTGCATTAACTTTATGTTCAGCATTGTCCATTCCTGAGGGCTGCACATTTTCTGTATCCTTTTCGATATTGTCACATGACACCATTCCTACAAAAAAGGTCTCACTTAAATCAGTGTCCTCAATCACATTGACTTGTTGCCCTTTCTTTGTTTTAACTTTTGAAAAGCATTGTTTGGCAAAGTGATTCTTTCCATTACATTTTGTGCACATTTTGCCAAACGCTGGGCATTGTCTTTACTGGTGCTGGTAACCACAGCTTTTACAATTGAAAATTCCATCCTCCGATTGCTTTGCATTTCTGTTCTGCCCACGTTTCTTCCCCTTGCAGGACACAGAACCGACATTAGCACTGTCATTATTAATTTCACTGTAAGTCCTTGCATGCTGCCGAGCTAGCTTACTGGCATGGCATATTTTCACAGCATCCTCCAATGTTAGTTCGGTTTCACTGAACAAACGTTCCCTGACCTTTTTATCATGAATACCAAACACAATCTGGTCACGAATCATGGATGATTTCAGTACAGAGAAATTTGATGTGCCCCTTTTCTGGGCTTCTTTTAAAACAGTCTTTAAAAGTAAAAGCCTCTTCTGCCAAAGGACACTTTTCCTGACAATATTAATTTTGCGGATCTTACAGTCCCCCCTGATGATACTATAACTTGCTTGAAATATCATAACTCTGGGTGAGCAAAATTTCCTGACTCTCCACAATCAAACCATCCCCTGTAATTACCTATCTATGATCCCACGACACATGTGTTTCCCATTTCAGAAAACCTACAGTGTACATTAAGCATCTATAGATGGCAATACATTGGATTTAAAATCTGACACACTCATTTCCAGGCGTGGAGGGGGGGCCTAATACACCTACACCACCTGGTTCGTACACATTATCTTTTATTAACAACAACTCACTTAATGAACTTCAATAATAAAAATAAAGTACACACAAAATTACACATGAACAAACATCAAACATAGAGGAGGGAGGGAAACTTTAACTTTATACATAGCAGCGAAAATCTAAACGGGTGTCTCCTCATCTACCCGCACATAATGCTCCCTCCATTCTCCTCTGTTCTCATACTTCTGCGAATGTCTGACCTTTTTACAGTGTACAAAGAGTAAATAAATCACAATAAATACCTGACACTCTACCAGGATGTGGGAGGCTATCCTAATCCAAGAAGGGACTTCTATATTAGTGAACAGGTCCCACCACGGTGGGGTTACTATATCTAATATGTCTGCCCCTGTTTCTAAAGTCTTCTGCTCCAGTGTGTAAAAATGTTTCTGTGAAACGACAATGGCTTTTAATATCTTGGTGAGGTGTTCAGGGAGAGGGGGAATGATATAGCCAAAATGTGCAATGAATCGTTGCAGATCGGTGAAATTCTTTTTAACAGTGATGTGAACATTGGAAGGTTCAGGAATGGGGACAATTCGCTCTTGGGCCACTTGAACTTCTGCCTTGGGTTTGAAGCAGAAACTGCTGTCACTCACCGGACACCAGCCATGCTGTCCATGTTGGTAGTGGGGCGCTGCAGTGGTGACACAGTATGTCCCACCTCCTATATATACCACCTGCGGGGGCACATGGCCTTGTGCCATTGCCTCCATGGTGCAATTTATAGGCTTCGCGCCAGCAGTTCTGAACCCGCACTGTGCTTTCGAATAGGCATTCGAGTGCTGGGGACACAGGATGATGTGTGCTCCCGAGCTCCGGCACCCCGAGAGGTCAGTACCCGTCATTGCATGCTCCCATCGAATGACGTACGGTGGGACCGCTGTGTAGCGAATGTGTGCACCCCCTTGAATGACTCCAATGTTCTCCACCCTGTATACCGGGGCGGGTTTAGTTGTCTTTCCCATCACCGGCATTCTTACCACTATACCCATAATGGTATGATTAGACCGCCCACAGTCCACTGGGACTGGGTAGGCCTCTGAAGCTAGTCTGAGCTGGCACGGACTTAATGCATTCTCAAATGGGTGGAGGGCTGCGAGGTGCTTGTTGCTGATCCAGGAGGGGACCAAACCTTGTTTTAAATCCTCCAGATTACTGCAGCCCTCGCCCAGTAACCACGCCCCATACAGCACGCACGCTTCGTTCTGCGCAGCCTGATCGGGCGCATTCCGATCCTCCCTGATGAAAGCATTTACCGTTTTAGCGTGTTTCTCCAGCTCAGCTATAATTTCCTTTAAGTGTAGTGTCATGGCCTGGTCCTCATGTAACTCAGAATCCACTACCTTATTCTCGTCCATCAGTATTTTTCTTAACCGCCCTTTTAAATCATTAATCTGAGTCTGCAGCTCCACGTCATCCAGAGTGTTGATGACGAAGTCCCTGTGTTAAAGGCTGTACAAATATCACTTACTGTACCCCTTCTTTGTCTCCCTACCCTGTCCAAAACCTCATGTGGTGGTGTACAATCCGGCTCTGTCTACATCAGCAAAGTCGAATTCATAAAACTGTCTGAACATATTTGTTAACAGGATCTGGTACAATTGCTCCGTTTCCTTGGGGCACCACTCTGGCAATCGCACCTCGGTGAGGTTTAAAATCACCGAGGCTACCGTGTAGTGCACCCCTTGGTACAGCACCTGACCTGTGGGCACTAATACCACTCCATTCCCGGGTCCCTTGGTAGTGGTGGGGCACCCTTCCTTGCGGGCTTTGGCTACCAGAATCATGAGCAGGGGCTTGCGGGGGCGGGTGATGAGCTCAGAGTATGGGACTCCGCACGCCCGTGTGCTGACGTCCCACCTCATTCCTTTCCGAGCATCCTGCCACTGCCTTTGGAAAAAGATGGAGGCGCCTGTGGGGCAGACGCGTTCTGAACCCCACATACAGATGTAAATCCCCTCGTCTGGTTCCCACCATTTGTCCCAACAGACACTCAATCCCCCATGAGTCCCCGTAATAGTCCGATGGGTATTGTTACCCAGTCTCTCACACTTGACCGTGGAGTTCTTCATGGTTTTGCTCAACTTCCTGAGCCACCACCATCTGTCCAAAGTAACATGTCCCGTACTTTTCAAGCAAATCTTTTTCCCGACGGCAACGCTGACTCTGGGTGCGATGATCCTCACCCTGGGACACATTAGAGAAGTCTCTCTGTACTTAAAACCGAACTGGATGGAGTATGCCGTAGAGTTCGGCCCCAGCCATCCTGGCCACCTCCCTTCGTGGAAATAGATGGCTGTCTCTGTAGGATTCGCAAAAATCCAGGAAAATACAGTCAACATTGTAAAACCCCTGAAATGGCCACATTTTATGAACACAAGATGGAGTTGGCAGATCACATGACTCATTTCAGAAGGACATACCACTGCAGTATCTTAAAGAAACCTGAGTCGCCACCGATTAGAAGATTCCAGAACTGACTGCAATTGATATGGTAAAATGGTTACAGCAGTAACGAAGTCAAAACAAAAGTATTTACACCTCAAGGTGTGTTAATTGCTAGCAAAACGCAAACCCATCTCTGAAATCGCAGAGCACAGACAAAACCTATTATCTGTACCAAACTCAGAGGGACACAGGACAGATCCCATTAGTTTCATTTACAAGACATTAAAATAAAGTACCCGCTTTTGTCAAAGCAGCCTGCCCATTACTTTAACAAAGGAAAACCCCTGATTTGGCGCCAAGATAAGGGCAAGAAAACAGGATAACTGTTGGGGGAAAAGAGACATTCAAAAAAAAGAAACAGTTTTCACACAGACACAAGGAAAAAAGGCAGAGCGAGTGGAGAGGTTTGATTACGGTTCGAGGAGCACGGAGGGCCTACAAGTTCGAGCAGGAGAGCAGGTTCAGGAGGCGGTCCCATAAGGAAGATTGGAGATCCCGGACGATACAGGAGCACCAAGGTCAAGGACAGTTTTAAAAACCCTGGTGAGCATAGAGGCCCAACTCCACCGAGCTGATCTAGTTGAGGTATACTTAGAGACGGGAGGGTTTTTAATACTAAGGGCTTTGTAATTTGGGGGTGTTATTCATCCTTCGTTGTGCCGTGCGCTTTCTCCACCCCCGTTTTATTATATCGCTGATCTAGAATTGATGTATTATGATAGTCAAGGTAACTCTTGTGTGTTAAATTTGAGTTCCCATTGAGAGGCGTGTTCATGATTTTTGTCTGCATTGTTTCTTCATTCTCTGTTTTATTCTCCTTAAAAATAAAGATACCTTTGATTTAAAACTTACCTTGTCTCACCTGATCCATTTGTCTTCCAAGTCACAAGTTGGGCCAACACATCAAGGTGGTCTGGCAATAAGCCCAGTGTCTAGAACCGGTGAGGGAGGAGCACTTCGGAACCACTCACGAGCAGTGTGAAATCAAAAACCGATCTTGCACACCACAAGCTCGTTAAAACGACCCCTTACAGAATGGCACCCCAGATGGGACACTGGCTACAGAACCCTTGTGTGGTGGACAAAGACTCGGGTGAGACAGATGTTATGGAGGACAGGTTATCCTCCTACGTGTGTGGCAAAGTAAATATAGCAAAAAAATGGGTATATGACCTGTTAGGAGCCGAGCGTCCCCTAAAGGCAGCCGCCCAGTGGACGGCTAGTAAAGAGCACCGCAAGGGCATTGAAAAAGCGGTGTGGCTTATGTGCTATAAAAAGCAGGTTCTGGTACTGGACCACGCAGTGGCCAGTAAGGAAACCAAAATTAAGCATTTGTCCCAGGAGCTGCAGGAAAAGGTTGCAGCGGAAGGGAAGGTGCTAGTGGCTCTGGAGGCCATAAGCCAAGAGAGGGCAGCAATGGTCCGGGACCATCGGGGGAAGGTAGAAAGGCTGGAGGGCAAGATAGCTGAGCTGGAGGGGAGCGCTAGGTTCAGGGTAGAACACGTAGAGTATCAGGCAAGAGAATCCAGGGAGAAAGAGAGGAGATTAAAAACAGAGATTAGCCGCCTTACAGGGGAACTGAAGGCACAGGAGGAAAAGGTAGGCGATGTAAAAGCAGCCTATAGGCTGGCCTGCGCTCAAGGGTTTGAGGAGGCAGACCACGGCCCCTGTAGGCAGGAAATAGAAAGCCTGAATCTGGCATTGGCCAGGGCAAAGGGGATGATATGCCTCATTAGCCCCAAGGTCGGCCAGGCTGAGTTCAACGGTAACCCAAGCAGGGAAGTCTCGCAGGCAGCCCCAGAACAAAACGGGTTAGGGAACCCGAGATTTCACATCCACCACCCCTAGCCCCTAGTTTTCCAGAGGTCTGGGATCAGGAGGGGGTGGAGGATGAAGAACCCAAGGTAGACCAGGGTAGCCCGAGAGAGAATCAGGGACCGGGACCGGTGTACCCCGTGACACAACGGAGGTATGGACCACCCGGTGACGACGGGATCCTGGGGACCTCCAGAACCAATTCCTGCTGCCACACGGTGTGCAACAATTGCGTTCCATGGTGAGCTACATCCCCAAGCTCACCATGAAGGGGGACCCTTCTCTGCACTTTAGGGAGATAGAGCAGGCGGCCTGTGTTAACGACTGCGACGAGGCAGAGAAGGCCAAGATGATGTTGTTCACCCTGGGTAACGATCTCCTCCAGACGCTACCCAATGGGTGTAAGAGGGGTCAGGAAAATTATGGCAGGCTGAAGGACGAGATCCTGGAGGCCATGGGGATGAACGAGGGGAGTCCGTTCACCCGGGTGGAGAAAACAGTCCAGCTCCCCGGGGAATTCCCGCAGGCGTTCGCGGACAGGCTGTGGCCAGTCTACCAGGGTGCGTGCCCGGGAATGCCAGCGCGAGCGAACCTGGACGGGGACCAGTTAGTCCACTGGCTCAGGTGCCTGATGAATAACTCCCTGCCCCGCGTTCGAACGCAGGCAATGGCCTGGTTCGACCCCCGAAACCCTCTGACCACGGAGGCGACGGTGATCCGCCAACTCACCGTCACCTTTAGAAATGGGAGGGATAGTGAGACCCCCCAGCAAAACGGGAAGGTTTGTGAGGTCAGGCCTGGTGACCAGCCCCATAAAGAGTGGCGCCAGGAAGGGAGCCGTCCCAGCCAAAGCCGACAAACGTGCTACGGCTGCGGGAAGGAGGGGCATTGGCGCAGGGACTGTAAGAATCCCTGGAAGGACACAAGGGAAAAGGTCCCCACAGCCCCAGCCCAAGCCCCGGCCGCACCCCCGACCTCTGCCCCAGAGAGAGAGACGGAGCCAACTGTCCCTCCAGAGCTGCTGGACGTGCTGCTGGCTTCAGTGAGGTCATTGGTCCTCACTAAGGGAAAGATAGCAGCTACCACCGGTCCAACGGTTCCCCCAACCCCTGCCCAAAGTGGCCCGCAATGACTGGAGCCTGCGCAGCCCATCTATCTATGTGCGCTCCAGTACGACGGATGGAAGAGACTGCTCGTGCAGATGCAGGTAGAGAAGGAAACGGGGACTTATCTGTTGGATACGGGAGCTTCATGCACCGTGATACATACGGAGAATCCCACCACCTCACCTCTGTCTAGCGGGGTTCCATACGTCCTATCAGGGTTCACAGGGGCGGAGCAGGCGGGTGCGTTCTCCAGGCCGCTCTCGATCCGTCTGGGCACACTCCAGACAAAGTGGACATGTGTCCTGGCGAGATGGGATGCGGAGGGAGGGAAGGGGATCCTAGGGGCCGACTTCATCGTGGGCCATGGGATCCTCGTGGACCTCAGGAACCATTGCCTTTGGGGGGCCAACACCGGAAAGGAAAGTGGAGTGGTAGTAATCCCGGGAAAGGATGGGAAGGGAACCCTGTGTACCATGAAGCCGAAAGGGAGTTACGACCTCGGTGAAATGATGGAGGGTATCCCAGAAGTATTTAGAGCCGAGGTGCAGGCTCAGTTAGGTGCGTTCGCCATGCACAAACACGGCTGTGGGAGGGTTGCTAGCTTTGAGGTTAGGGTAGATGGGGATCCCATGGCCCGGCCCCAAAGGCAGTACAACTTCCCAAAGGAAGCAGAGGCTGATATGGAGGTGGCCATATCAGCGCTGGTACAGCAGGGGGTGCTGCGGCCTATAGCCACCCATGTGAACTCTCCGCTTTGGCCGGTTAAGAAACCGGACAATTCCTGGAGAGCCACGGTGGACTATCGGGTGTTGAACAGCAATATCCCCGCATGTGCCCCCACAGTGGCAGCAGTGGCCGACCTCATTGGGAGTATCCCCGCATCCGCGACTACGTTCACGGTGCTGGATATTTCCAATGGGTTCTGGTCGATCCCTGTGCGGAGGGAGGACCAGTATAAATTTGCCTTTACTTTCAGAGGGCAACAGTATACCTGGAATTGCTTGCCACAAGGCTTCCACAATAGTCCCAGCATTTTCCACCAATGCATGGCGGACAGCCTGAAGGAGTTCAGTCAGCCCCTTCAGTTAGTACAGTACATGGACGACCTGCTCCTGTTTACCGACACGGTCGGGGAGCACGGCCCACTGCTGGCTGAACTGTTGGAACTACTGACCAGAAGGGGGTTCAAAGTCAACCCAAAGAAAGCGCAGATCGGTCAAAAGGAAGTCAAGTTTCTGGGGCTGACCATCCGCGCCGGAGAAAGGGCCATTGATAGGGCTAGGAGGGAGGCGGTTCAGGAGTTACCGGTCCCCGTCACCATAAAGGGTGTGAGGTCATTTCTAGGGCTAACCGGGTACTGCCGAGACTTCATGGAGGACTATGCGGCCATGGCAGCCCCACTACTCCGACTCCTGCACAAGGGAGTGGAGTGGTCGTGGGATGAAGGATGCCAGGCCGTGTTCGAGCTCCTAAAAAGGAAGCTGCAGACCGCACCGGCCCTGGGAGCGATAGATGGGGGAAGGGAGTTCTTCCTGGAGGTGGCGGCCAGCGGGGACAGTCTCAGTGCTGTGTTGCTCCAGGAGCGACATGGCAAGCTGAGACCCGTGGTTTACTCCTCCAGGGTGCTCACCGACGTGGAGAGGAGCTACTCGGTCTGTGAGCGGCACCTCTTGGCCACACACTGGGCTGTGAAAAGATCCGCCATCTTCACAGGCACCTCCCCCATCACCCCCCTCACACACCACACGCCCACCAAGATGCTTTTGGATGGGAGGATTAAGGATGGGACAGTAGGCAGTGCCCGCATTGCGCACTGGACCCTGCTCCTCTCACAAATGGATCTGCGGGTACGAGGCCTGTGCGAGCCCAGATTAGCCGTAGAAAATAAGTAATGTGGTCTTCTGGAAGTATGGTAGCACTTTGGAGCGGTAGAATGTGGCAAGTTTTAAGTGAGCTAGGGTCGCGGGACCCACTCACCCCGTACCCAAGCCGAGGAGCCCAGGGAGCCCGGCTCGAAACCTTTTTTTATCTCTCTGCCAGATCATAACAAGATGATGCCAGTCAGAGGCATCATCCTCGTGGCCCTGGTGGGCCTCAACGTCACCTGGAGAGGAGAGACGGAGGATCACCGTATCTTTGGATGCTCCGGGGAAACTGCGCCTCTGGCCCACGACGGGCAGGGCCTGCGCGAAGCAGAGGAAGCCGTTGGGTACACCCACGAGGGCAACTGGCCCGGATGGCTGGGCTCGAACGCCACGAAATATTCAAGCGAAACTGGCTTCACATACGGGGAAGTCTCTTTGTCGTGTCCTCGGATCAAGATCCAGGCCACGCGGATCAGTGTGACTGTGGGGAAACGTATTTGCCTAACCTACAGGGGGAACTTCCCCCTGGATAGGTGGTGGTGGCTCAGGAAACTGAGCAGGGACATGGGGAACCCCAGAGGAAAGTGGGAAAGGTTAGGGAACGACACTCACCGGACTATCACAGGGACCCAGGGAGGGTTGACAGTGTGCTGGGATAAATGGTGGGAACCCGATCAGGGGATTTATGTGTGTATGTGGGGTTCAGAGAAAGTCTGCCCCACAGGTGTTTCCATCATTTTCCACAGCCAGTGGCAAGATAACGGGAGGGGGATAGACTGGGAATCGCGCTTGGATGCATGCGCGGTCCCCTACTCCCCAATCGCGGTTAATGCCACTGAGCTAGTGACCCACCCCCGACAGCCCCTGCCCACGACCCAGACACCATGGACGGTAGCAGAGGGATGCCCCACCACCACCAAGGGACCAGGGAACGGTTTAGTATTAGTTCCCGCTGACCAAATGGCCTATCAGGGGGTCCATTACACGGTGGCCTCGGTCATCCTCAACCTGACCGAGGTGCACCTGCTGGAATGGTGCCCCGTAGAAACGGCAAGGCTGTATCAGGCCCTGCTGAAAGAGACCCTGCAGAAGTTTTTCGAATTTGACTTCGCGGGGGTCAATAGAACCTAACTCTATACCGAGGGCCACAAGGAATGGGAGCAAGTGGGGAGACAAAGAAGGGACACGACAGGGAGTTCCCTAGTCAGCAGAATTGGCAGGGCCACTATGTCAGCATAAACGGGGACTCGCCCGTGTAGCTAAATGTTTTTATTCCATCTGTTTTTGGTGTATTATAACAAAGATTGTGTTGCGTCGGGTTATGACTCTAAGGTGAGTCTGAACATAGCATAAATGTTTCTCCGGTAGGGGATATCTACTCAACTCCGTTTTTGGGATGAGGAAAGTGCGTGTGCGAGGTACACTCCATAGTCAGGTAAACTACGGGGAAGGTCAGTTGGCGGGGGGGGAACGGATTTATGCGCACCCTCAAACATTCATGATACAAAAGACGATTTGAGATGTCCATTGTATCACAGGGGGGACTGTAGGATTCGCAAAACTCCAGGAAAATACAGTCTACATTGTAAAACCCCTGAAATGGCAACATTTTATGAACACAAGATGGAGTTGGCAGATCACATGACTCATTTCAGAAGGACATACCACTGCAGTATCTTAAAGAAACCTGAGTCGCCACCGATTAGAAGATTCCAGAACTGACTGCAATTGATATGGTAAAATGGTTACAGCAGTAACGAAGTCAAAACAAAAGTATTTACACCTCAAGGTGTGTTAATTGCTAGCAAAACGCAAACCCATCTCTGAAATCACAGAGCACAGACAAAACCTATTATCTGTACCAAACTCAGAGGGACACAGGACAGATCCCATTAGTTTCATTTACAAGACATTAAAATAAAGTACCCGCTTTTGTCAAAGCAGCCTGCCCATTACTTTAACAAAAGAAAACCCCTGATTTGGCGCCAAGATAAGGGCAAGAAAACAGGATAACTGTTGGGGGAAAAGAGACATTCAAAAAAAAGAAACAGTTTTCACACAGACACGAGGAAAAAAGGGCCAACACATCAAGGTGGTCTGGCAATAAGCCCAGTGTCTAGAACCGGTGAGGGGGGAGCACTTCAGAACCGCTCACGAGCAGTGTGAAATCAAAAACCGATCTCACACACCACAAGCTCGTTAAAACGACCCCTTACAGTCTCCTCAACGCCCCGTGCGCCCGACCCATCGGTCGCGATGGGGGCTGTGTCTCCGGAACAGCCATACACAGTCGAGTCCTTGGTGTAGTCCCGGTAGGCCAGGCTACACCCGATCACTGCGAACGTGATGAGAATCCCTTTCATTATCCCTTTGGTTCCTGTAACAGATTAAACGATACAGCCAGGCTCCCGAGAGATTCTGGCCTAGGTGAAGGCATGATCGGGTCTTTTGACCTCGATCCAAAACAACACACATGCTGGGCAGATTCCAAAACTATTACTTATCACATTATCATCTTAAAATTGCACACCTTAACTTAACTAAACTTAAACTTAACTTATGTACAACGCCGCCCGTCCCCGGGCGGCCTGCCTAATCCCTGTTTGGACTGCAGCTCACCGCTCCCTGTGGCGGGACTGCATTGGCCAGTAGCTTGGGTCCCCCGCAGCCTTTTGCTGCCAATTGGGGACTGCGTTTATCCAGGGGTTTGTCAGGTCGGTGTCTACTGATGTAGGGGGAATCTGGCCAGAGCTTTACTGGCTGAGGCGTTCGAGACGACCTGCGAGAGGGTGCTTTGGGCGAGGCCCCCTTAGTGAGTGGACCTGTGGTTGGGACTTCAGCCCTCACAGCCCATGGCTCCACCACGACTGCCGGCTTCAGCTCCCTTCCCTCAGGCTCCGCCCCTTTGGGATTTGGGTCTGTGGCAGACGACTTCTCCCTACCTGTCCCTACAGGTGGAGAATCTCCACCCCCAAGTTCTACCTCCCCTACACTTGAGTCGAGGGCGGGATCTCCGTCCTCCGACTTCACCTCCTCCAGAATCGTGTCAAGGGCGGGGTCTAGCTGTTCGGGCTCTTCCCCGTCCGAGTCCCAGGCCAATGGGGAAGCCTCCCAGGTGGGCGGGACAGCTTCTCCCTTCAAGCAGGATGCAGTTCCAGCCTGTGTGGTCTGTGACTTATTGCACGCCTCAGGCTGAGGATTTTCACCCTCAGACCTGGCTTCGGTTGCTGGTACTCTTGCACCTGGCTTAAATAGTTTGCACTGATTGATGTGAAACCATTTACAAGCCCTTAGCTGACCCTCTAAACTGCCAGCCCTCGCTGTTAACCTAGCGTTCTCCCCCCTTAAAGCCTGCTCAACTAACTTAGCCTCCGCAACCTGGCACCGCAGGTATTCCTCCATTTTACAGGAGGTCTCTTCCTGTGCATGTCTTTCTAGAGGACACAGGTAGACAGGTTGCGCTGGCTCTAGTCATTGGGGTGAAATGGTAGGTGTAAAGTATGTGTAATTGTCCACCTTGTGTTGTAGTGGCAACCTTTCCTGTAAGAAGCTTCTCTCCTTCTCTCCCCGTACTGCTACCGATCCTTTGTTGCACCGTGTACTGGTGAGTTCGAACGTAACAAGTCGCCAGTGTAAAGTATGTGACTATACTTAATACAATAATGAGGAGACAGCTTGGAAGGTTCAACTTAGGTCTTTACTTCATACCAACAGGCGGGAACTGAGGGGAGATCAGTACCCACAGTACTATTTATACCCCTATGGCCAGGAGTGGTACTACGGTATCACTACGCGCTACAAAGTAGTGCTGCCCTGGCCATAGGTTTAAAGTAACATACATATTACATACACAACAGTCGGGTTTGCGAGAATGACAGGACCGGTGGTGGCTGCTATCCTCCCCTGCGAGATCATAAGAAACCGCATTGTCTCTAAAATTGACTCTATTGCAGTGGGATCCATAGCTGCACCAGTTCCTCTTTCTGGGGCAGGGGCTGCGGTTTGGACCTGGACTCGTGCTGGGGCAGCCGTCTGGGCTTGGGCTTGGGCTGCAGGAGCTTTTCCCTTATTATCCTTCCACGGAGTTTTACAGTGCCTGTGCCAATGTCCATCCTTCCCACACCCATAATAATTGAGTTTGGCTTGGGCAGGGTGATTCCCCGCCTGACGCCACTCCTTCTTGCTTGGGGCTGCGGGTTTTGCCTCATGCACTTTTCCCTTAGAGGGAGGTGTCTCCTGACTTCTACAATTCTTGTAAGCAACGTTAAGCTGTCGGAGCACTGTCTCCTCTGTGATACTGGGACCTTGGGGGTCAAACCAAGATTTGGCTAGGGCCCGTATCTGGGGCAAGCTGTTTGCAACCAGACAACGGAGCCAATGAACCCGCTGTTCGGCGTTCATTGCGGCCTGTTCCGGCATGCCCGGACAACTGCGCCGATACACTGGCCACAACCTTTCTGCGAAAACCCGCGGGGGTTCTCCAGTTAGCTGCACAGTCCCTTCTACCCGTTGGAACGGATTACCGTCGTCCACTCCCAGAACCTCCAAGACCTCGCCTCTGAGTTCCGCATACCCTGTCTGTCCCCTCTTGCTCCCTGCCGAGAGGCACTGAAGGATTGTGCTATCCGGGGAGAAGAGCAACATCTTTGCCTGTTCAAGATCATCACAATCATTGACGGCGGCTGTTTCCTCTACCTCCCTGAAATGGACTGAGGGATCTCCCTTCTCGCAGAGTTTTGGGAGGTGGCTTATCATCGCTCTGAGTTGTTGGGCACCATGGGGCACCACGAGCAGGTTCATGTGAGGCCCGTCCGCGCCATTTGCGGCGGTGGGACCGAACCTCTGGTGCCGAGTAGGACACATTGGTGCCGGCTCCGGCTTCACTACCAGGGGTTGTTCTTCCTCCTGCTCCACCTCGGCTACCCTTTCTTCCACCACCCCCTTTTCGGGCCAAGCCTCACTATAGCTCGGTGGCGCTGAGGGTTCAGTGGCTGGTGACACAACTACTTCACAAGGAATCGGATGTTTGGATTCCTGCAAAAAGTCTATGTGACTTGCTTTTGGGCTTACGAGGCATACCATGCCTTTTGTCTTAACCAAGGCCATTCTCAGGTCCTCTATGGTCTTTTGGCAGGGGTCATGGCCAGCACTCTCAAACCCGTGCTCAAGGGACAGCTTGTAAGCTGCCTTGACCTCCACTACTCTCTCCTCCTGCACTCTTAGCTGTTGTGCGAGGCGGGCGTTTTTCTCCCGTATTCTCGCTTCATGGATCTTTGCCTCAGTAACCTGGCACTCCAGGTACTCTATCCTAGCCTGATGTTGGCTGGCTACAACTTGGCGTTCCTGATTCAGCGCGTGAAGCGCTGTGATGAGTTTTTCCCCACCCATGGCCTTTTCCTCTATTTCTGCTGCCTGGGTAGTGATCTTGGCTGCCTGTGCTGCAACGACTCTGTCCAAAATCTGGACTTGTTTCTTGTAACACATCAGCCACACTGCCTTTTCCACTGACTTTTTATGTTCTTTGCTCTCTGTCCACCTGATGGCTGCGTCTACCGGACGCCCATCCAGTAAGAGATCGGAAATCCACTGCTTAGTCAGATTTGCCTTACCAAAAACATAATCCGCTATCCTCTCATCCATAACATTTCGACCATTCAAACCTGGGTCTAATACATTGCAATTCTGCTGCCAGTGTCCTGCCGCGGTCGCCATTTTCTGTAAAGGGTTTTCGGATCGCAGAGGTTTCTCTCTCTAGAGGCCTCTCTCTCTTGCGCAGTAAAACCTTGAGTGGTTCGACACACTCGCCCCTTAGGTTCTAGACACTGGACTTTGAGGCAGGAACTACAATGTAGAGAATACTCTATAGGCCAGGTTTAATGGAAAATGAAATGAAACTTTATTGCATAAAGGAACAAATCAAACTGCAAACCAATAAGATACATGGGAGGGAAAAACAAATCATAATACAGTACTGGCTAAGATATATACAGGCATGTTATACTTCACAAAGGTCATCACGAAATGGGGAAACACACGGAACATCGAGGGATAACAACTCATTGTTAAAATTACCCCTTTAATGCTCACCCCCTAAGCCTATCTAGATCAGATTGTGAGGGGCCAGAAACATGCTCACCAATCCAGTTGGAAAATATAGAGTTTTGAAACAGGTCTGCGTATTGATCCTTTCAGGCGTCCTGTCTCCACGTGGTCAGCGCTGCGGGCTGCGACACTCTCTCTTCTTCCTCGAGGTGGAGGTCACGGACAGGCTGGATGCTGGCAAGCCTGGACGTCAGCGGGGACGGAGACCACCTGTTTAACCATGGTTAAAGAGGTTTCTTCGCAGAGCCTAGCTGGCTTACCATTTTCAGATAGACTTCTTCTGTAGGGCTGCTGTCCTTTGTCTCGTCAACGGCCCGAGGTTTGTCGATGATCTCCCGATGGTTACCCCGGGGCAGGATGCAGACTCGAATCACCTTCTTGGTCTCTGGATCGACGTTCCTCCACGGCTCTCAAAAGGACAAGCAGGCTTACCAAAAGCTGCAAAAGCTCCAAGCTCAAAAAGGCGCTCCTTTCTTCCACCAGCCGTCTCCAACCTGCTATCTTTCCCCGGGATCCCCAATTATACTTCTCAATCGAGGCCTTATCTCCCGCCTAGATCAAGGTTAGTCTTTGTTTAACTTTTGGCGGGCTTCTAGCACAGCGGGGTAGTTATTATATTTAAACTGCTTTCGGGATGGCCGGTGATGGCCATCTCTGGTCTGGAATGACCTTGTTTTGTTTTGAATGTCTTCTTGATATCTTTAATGGGTCTTTGATGCTCCCCTTATGAATATAAAACTGTTTCCCTTTGCCTGGGTAAACATTTAGATGGCCTTTATCTACAGGCCGATCTGACTGGATCTGCATCCAATACATATGTATGTGTTCTGTCTGGTTTCGTTTTCTCCGAAACCGCCTTCCAGAACTTACTGTGGGCTGAATCCACAAAGGCTGTCTGGGGACTGCAGGAACCATTTTAAAGTGTCCAAAAAGCTAGTCACGGGGTCTGGCGGCCATTTTATGTGCCCCTTTTCTGGGCTTCTTTTAAAACAGTCTTTAAAAGTAAAAGCCTCTTCTGCCAAAGGACTCTTTTCCTTACAATATTAATTTTGCAGATCTTACAGGCCATCCAGCCCCTTGGGCCTGTTACCATAGGAACAGGAGGAGGCCATTCAGCCCCTCGAGCCTGTTACATAGGAATAGGAGAAGGCCATTCAGTCCCTCGAGCCTATTACATCGGAACAGGGGGAGGCCATTCAGCCCCTCGAGCCTGTTAAACAGGAACAGGAGGAGGCCCATTCAGCCCCTCGAGCCTGTTACACAGGAACAGGAGGAGGCCATTCAGCCCCTCGAGCCTGTTACACAGGAACAGGAGGAGGCCCATTCAGCCCCTCGCGCCTGGTACAATGGAACAGGAGGAGGATATTGAGCCCCTCCAGCCTGTTACCATAGGAACAGGAGGAGGCCATCCAGCCCCTTGGGCCTGTTACCATAGGAACAGTAGGAGGCCATTTAGCCCCTCGAGCCTGTTACATAGGAATAGGAGAAGGCCATTCAGTCCCTCGAGCCTGTTACATCGGAACAGGGGGAGGCGATTCAGCCCCTCGAGCCTGTTACACAGGAACAGGAGGAGGCCATTCAGCCCCTCGAGCCTGTTACACAGGAGCAGGAGGAGGCCCATTCAGCCTGTCAAGCCTGGTACACTGGAACAGGAGGAGGATATTCAGCCCCTCGAGCCTGTTACACAGGAACAGGAGGAGGCCCATTCAGCCCCTCGAGCCTGGCACAGTGGAACAGGAGGAGGCCATTTAGCCCCTCGAGCCTGTTACGCCGGAACAGGAGGAGGCCCATTCAGCCCCTCGATCCTGGTACACACGAACAGGAGGAGGCCCATTCAGCCCCTCGAGCCTGTTACACAGGAACAGGAGGAGGCCATTCAGCCCCTCGAGCCATTACACAGGAACAGGACGAATACCTTTCACCCCCTCGGGCCTGTTAACGCAGGAACAGGAGGAGGCCCATTCATCCCCTCTAACAGGTACCAGTGTGTTTAACTCTATTCTGATTGTTTCATCAATTAGATAGTTTCTCGATGGAGTATGTGTCAATGCTTTAAAAGTTGTCTCGCTCTCCTGAGCCACATTAACCATTTCATGTTTTGCTATTGTCAAGTAACTGAGCATGTCTGAGACCCGTTCTTCAGTGTAAATTCACCACACATTCCTGGATGGTAATTACTTCATACGTAACAAATCACATTTCCACACTCACACCGGTATCTCAATACCATGCCACCCATGCCATCCGATACAAGCCTTTCTCGGGCTTTCAGGTATCTTATCGAAAGATTGTAGTCGTCTAATGGCTGAATACTTCTTCAGGGTCTTACTTGCTGCTATTTAAGCTTTGACCTGAGCTCTTGGCCCTCTGCCTGTAATCTGGCCACTTCAGCCTGCTTGATTTCAAGCTGATTTTTAGCAGTAACTAGCTCTACATTAATCTCTTCCATTTCTTTCTCCTGAAGTGCTCATTCCTGTAGTTGTGCTTTCACTAATGCAGTTTTCTCAGCTATTAGGCTCTCTAAAAGCATAATCTGTTGCTTAAAGTTATTCTCAAGATTCAACTTTTCTTTTTCCACGGTCTCTATTGTTGCCTGACTTTTCTCAATGTTTTCCGAAAACTGCTTTAACCTGTCAACTTTTTCATATAAAGCATCTTCCTTCTCAGCTAGAAGGGAGGCAAGAGAATTTTCATTCTGCTTTGACTTCGTTAATTTATTCTCCAAGTCTGAAACCAGTTCTTCCTTGGTCTGGCAATCTACCTGGAGATTTAGTAAGCGGTCGTTCAAATTATTTTCTTCTTGTTTCAGATCATCGAGTTCAGACTGATTTTTTTTTTTCAGTTTTGTTTCTGCTCTTTTAAACTGCCTGAGAGCATTTTGCAAGTTCTCATTCAGTAGTGTAATTCTCCTGTTTCAATCTTACACTCTCAATCACTTTCCTTTAATTACATGTGGGATATGTGCATTCCGTCCTTCACTACCCCAATATTCTGTATTCGGTACACCTCTCGTCCTTGGGCTTGGGGTGCCATTACGGTATTACCAATACCAACCCTAGGAGCCCAGTGCCTTGGGCTTGGGGTGCCATTACGGTATTACCAATACCAACCCTAGGAGCCCATTCAGTAGTGTAATTCTCCTGTTTCATTTGCCTTTTGTAATACATCTTTAATGCGAGACCCTAGTTTTCTAACCTTTTGATCCAGTGTCGCCAAATCAATAGTACAGGTATTAACAACTGAGGTACCCATATTAAAGGCAGTTGTTGCGTCATTTATCACAGACCTTTTATGTCTCCATATCTGTTTGTGTTTTTTACGGTGCCCACCTCCATTCCATGTCGCGCCTTGTTTTAACACTTGAGTTAGGAGGTGTTGGTATAATTATTGAGTTTTCTTAGAACACCACATAGGTAAAGCCGTATCGGTTAAATCTAGCACTACCAGTACAAGTTCATGTTGCATGTTATCAAACAATTAGTTTACAAGATAACTTCCATTTATCAAATTATAATTTTCCTTCTATCACTGTGGGGAGATATTAACTTAAAATTAAGAAACTTAAATTTAATAATGTCCCATATCTTTAAATTTCATACTAAAGTTGTTGCTTGGTGAACTTAAACAGCTGTCAGTGGAAAGGGTTAACTCCTTTGCAGGTTTTTAAGAAGGTGGAGCAAAACATTATCAGGCGTAATTTCGTCACTTCACGTAAATTAAAAAAAACTTTCCTGATCGAAAAAGACAGTTGTGTTTTCACACTTTTACTAAACACGAACAGAACAGATAAAACAAAACAAAATAACACATTCCTGCAGAAAACAGTGAATTATGTCATATTTCTTATTGTCCTTTCTTCAAATGTCTTTCCAAAATACTGTAAAAACATAACTGGAGAAAAATTAGTTTTTCACATTTAAACAAATCAAATCAAACTGCTTTAGAAGATTTCACCATAGCAACCGGGACTCCAAGGTTAAATCTTAGACTGAAACTTAATGTAACCTTGTACAGTTTGCACTGCAAGTACAAAAATCTATCGCAATCTTTTGTTAAGCAAACTTTTTGTTGCTCTTCTCAGTTTTTACACACCAGCTTAACTTAAATTATTTCAAAGGTTTTTTTTTTCAATTCTTGGGGCACAATCTTATTCGCACATTCTTAAAACTTCCAAAATCCAAGACAAGGCAAAAGATTTAAATGCTTTTAACACAGAGAAGTGGGTGGAGCTAAAACACACATAACAGAATCTTTCTTTTAAAGAACATCTAATCAGACAAAAGAAATACTGTAACTTCTTAAACATTCATAGTCATTTTTCAAGGTTCCTTTCACTCAGCAAATTTTGTGTTTTATTTGTCTCAGCACAGATGTTAATAACTTCCATGTCAGTAAAACTTTAAGTTTCTCTTTTTTTTCCTCTTTTTCCATCGGCGTCTCAGCATTTCTTGGCTTTCCAAATCCCTGTTTTTTTTCTTCCTTTGCTGAGTTTTCAGATTGGTTAGCCTGCAAATTAGATCTTTTTCCTTCTGTATCTCTCCTGTGTTCAGCCCCGAGTGTTCCAACCAGTTAGTTTTAAATCGCTCGTCGTACTCTAACACTTCCTCCGTCCCTTTCTGTTTACAGGCTATGATCTTTCCCCAATCCGTTTTTGCAGGGCTAATCACTTGTAACCACTGTTGGATCGCATCCCATCCGGCATCTATATCGTGCTCATCATTTCCCAGGCCAGTCTTTACTTTGCTGTGTAACTTATTTCCCTCTCTCCTGGGTAACATTACAATCAGAATTTGGACTCCGTCACACGGGTGGAGTTGGTACTGATGCGCTATCAATTGCTCAAAAGACTGAGGTTAAGCGAGTAACTAACAGGCTTTTATTAACAAGAGAATGAAGGTGTGCCTCGAGTGGTTGACCAGTCCAGAATACAGAGGGACTGTGGAGCAGTCACCTTTATACCTGGACTCGTGGGAGGAGTCAGCCGAGGCATGTACAGACATGTACACAGTGGAATACAAACACACACACAGGCAGGTATAACAGTGGTTTACCACAGGTACTTCGCCCTTTCTTCCCCATCTTCTTTCTTCTCATACTCCTTTTCTACTCTTTTCCTTTTCTGTCTCAACGGGGCCAAATGGGGTCCTGTTTTCTCTTCTTCACTTTCACTGACATTACTAGAGGATCCCGATTCGGTCTCTTGACCTGCTTCTTGTCTTTGTCTCCCACGACCTTCCTCCTTTATTTCATTTAGATCTGGGTAACCCTTCCAGGTCCCGACACATTTTCCCTTTTCTTCAACTACCGGGACTATCGGTTGTTTATCCAATTGTTTTTTACAGCCCTTAACTTCATCTTTAAATTTTTTAACTTCCACTTCTGACTTTTCAAGCTCATCTTTAAGTTTTTTAACTTCCACTTCTGACTTTTCAAGCTAATTTGTTTTCTTTTTCAATTGTTCACAAATCGCATCTTTCTGCTCTTTTGCATTGGTCAAGTCGTGATCATGTTGGGAGTTTGTCTTAATCTCATTTCGCTGTTAGATCTGACTCATAACTGCCATGGACCATCTAATCCGTCTTTTATCTTTCATACGGGTCGTTTTTCCCCAGACCCTTTTTACGTCATCCAAAGACCATTGTCCGGAGGAGGTACTGTACTTTTGTTCGATTTCGAACCAGGTTTTAGGTAAGTCAAACTGTAATTCCATATAGTCATACAACTGCTGGAGAATTTCGTCTTCTGAAATCTCAGGTGGGGCACGCCTACCCTTAATAGTTGTAGGTTTATCGAGTGGTGCCATAATATCAATTTCTTTACTTGGGGGTCTCGAGTCGTAGGCTTTTCAGCCGAGTCAGTAAGTTAGAGCTCTATATTGGACCTCGAGCCATCTTACCACCCGGAGGGTTCGCTACCCGGGAGGTGTGCGGAGTCGCGTGGAGGGGAGATGACTAGACTGCCGACCGAGGACTTTTATAACGAGGAGTCCTTACCTCCAAAAATAGATCCAGTGTCCCAGATCCAATCTCTTCCTTCAGTGACCCTGCTCGCATCGAGGTTGAATAGTATAATAATTGAATAGTATAATAATCAGCCCCATCGAGCCCGTTACACAGTAATAAGGAGGAGGTAATTCAGCCCTTTGAGCCTGTTACATATGAACAGGAGGAGGCCAGTCAACTCCTCGGGCCTGTTACACTGGAACAGGAGGAGGCCCATTCATCCCCTCGAGCCCGTTACATATTAATAAGGAGGAGGTCATTCAGCCCTTTTAGCCTGTTACACAGGAACAGGAGGTGGCCCTTTCAGCCCTCGGGCCTGTTACACTGGAACAGGAGAAGTGCCATTCAGCCCCTAGAGCCCGTTACATATTAAAAAGGAGGAGGTCATTCAGCCCTTTTAGCCTGTTAAATAGGAACAGGAGGAGCCCATTCAGCCCCTCGAGCCTGTTACAGGAGGAGAAGTAGACCGTTCAGTCCCTCGAGCCTGTTAAACAGGAACAGGAGGAGGCCATTCATCCCCTCGAGCCTGTTACACAGGAACAGAAGTAGACCGTTCAGTCCCTCGAGCCTGTTACATAGGAACAGGAGGAGGCCTTTCAGCCCCTTGAGCCTGTTACATAGCAACAGGAGGAGACCATTCAGCCCCCTTGAGCCTGATGCACAGGAACAGGAGGAGGCCATTCAGCCCCTCGAACCTGTTACACAGGAACAGGAGGAGGCCCATTCAGCCCCCTCGAGCCAATTACACAGGAACAGGAGGAGGCCCATTCAGCCCCTCAAGCCTGTTACACAGGAACAGGAGGTGGCCCTTTCAGCCCTCGGGCCTGTTACACTGGAACAGGAGGAGGCCCATTCAGCCCCTCGGGCCTGTTACACAGGAACAGGAGAAGGGCCATTCAGCCCCTCGAGCCCGTTACATATTAATAGGGAGGAGGTCATTCAGCCCTTTAAGCCTGTTAAATTGGAACAGGAGGAGGCCATTCAGCCCCTCGAGCCTGTTACACAGGAATAGGAGGAGGCCCATTCAGCCCCTCGAGCCTCTTACACAGGAACATGAGGAGGTCCATTCAGCCCCTTGAGCCTGTTACACAGGAACAGGAGGAGGTCCTTTCAGCCCTCGGGCCTGTTACACCGGAACAGGAGGAGGCCCATTCAGCCCCTCGGGCCTGTTACACAGGAACAGGAAGAGGGCCATTCAGCCCCTCGAGCCCGTTACATATTAATAAGGAGGAGGTCATTCAGCCCTTTTAGCCTGTTAAATAGGAACAGGAGGAGCCCATTCAGCCCCTCGAGCCTGTTACAGGAGGAGAAGTAGACCGTTCAGCCCCTTGGGCCTGTTACACAGGAACAGGAGAAGTGCCATTCAGCCCCTAGAGCCCGTTACATATTAAAAAGGAGGAGGTCATTCAGCCCTTTTAGCCTGTTAAATAGGAACAGGAGGAGCCCATTCAGCCCCTCGAGCCTGTTACAGGAGGAGAAGTAGACCATTCAGTCCCTCGAGCCTGTTAAACAGGAACAGGAGGAGGCCATTCATCCCCTCGAGCCTGTTACACAGGAACAGAAGTAGACCGTTCAGTCCCTCGAGCCTGTTACATAGGAACAGGAGGAGGCCTTTCAGCCCCTTGAGCCTGTTACATAGCAACAGGAGGAGACCATTCAGCCCCCTTGAGCCTGATGCACAGGAACAGGAGGAGGCCATTCAGCCCCTCGAACCTGTTGCACAGGAACAGGAGGAGGCCAGTTAGTCGCTTGAACCTGTTACCATAGGAACAGGAGGAGGCCATTCAGCCCCTCGAGCCTGTTACGCAGGAGCATGAGGCGGAAATTCAGCCCCTCATGCCAGTTACATAGGATCAGGAGGAAGCCATTCAGCCCCTCGAGCTTGTTACACAGGAACAGGAAGAGTCCCATTCTGCCCCGCGAGCCTGTTATGCAGGAATAGGAGGAGGCCCATTCAGCCCCTCGAGCCTGTTACCATAGGAACAGGAGGAGGCGATCCAGCCCGTCTGGCCTGTTACCATAGGAACAGGATGACGCCATTCAGCCCCTCGAGCCTGTAACACAGGAATAGGAGAATGCCACTCAGCCCCTCGAGCCTGTTACATCGGAACAGGGGGAGGCCATTCAGCCCCTCGAGCCTGTTATACAGGAACAGGAGGCGGCGATTCAGCCCCTCGAGTCTGTTACACTGCAACAGGAGGAGGCCAATCAGCCACTCGATCCTGTTATCATAGGAATAGGAGGAGACCATTCAGCCCCTCGGGCCTGTTACCATAGGAACAGGATGAGGCCATTCAGCCCCTCGAGCCTGTTACACAGGAACAGGAGGGGGCCATTCAGTCTCTCGCGTCTGTTAGACAGGAACAGGAGGAGGCCATTCAGCCCCTCGAGCCTGTTACACAGGAACAGGGGGAGGCCATTTAGCCCCTCGAGTCTGTTGCACAGGAAACGGAGGAGGCCCATTCAGCCCCTGGAGACTGTTACACAGGAACAGGAGGAGGCCCATTCAGCCCCCGGAGACTGTTACACAGGAACAGGAGGAGGCCCATTCAGCCCCTCGAGCCTGTTATACAGGAACAGGAGGAGGCCATTCCGCCCCTCGAGCCTGTTACACAGGAACAGGAGGAGGCCATTCAGTCCCTCGGGCCCGTTACACAGTAATAAGGAGGAGGTCCATTCAGCCCCTCATGCCTGTTACACAGGAACATCGGATGACCCATTCAGCCCCTCGAGCCTGTTATACAGGAACTGAAGGAGGCCCATTCAGCCCCTCGAGCCAGTTACACAGGAACAGGAGGAAGCCATTCAGCCCCTCGAGTCTGTTACACAGGAACAGGAGGATGCCATTCAGCCCCTCGATACTCTTACATAGGAGCAGGTGGAGGTCCATTCAGCCCCTCGAGCCTGTTACATAGGAACTGAAGGAGGCCCATTCAGCCCCTCGAGCCTGTTACACAGGAACAGGAGGAGGCCATTCAGCCCCTCGAGCCTGTTACATAGGAACAGGAGGAGGCCATTCAGCCCCTCGAGCCTGTTGCCATAGGAACAGGAAGAGGCCTGTAACAGGGACACAGAACCCTCTTTTTTTCTCCCCTCTTTCCTCCTTCCTTTAGCTTCCTTCATTCATCTTTCTTTCTCTCTCACTCCCTTCCTCCCTTGCTCCCTCACGTTATGACTTTGATCTGTCGCGCTCCGCTCTGCACCGGTTGTCTCTCCCTTACCTGGCTGTGGGGTGGCGACACTCCTGGTATCCCCATTGCAGAGGTTTCCCACACAACACACGGGAAGCTCATAATGCAGGATACGAAATTCCCGCAAGAAGCTGGTGCTGAGGCAGATCAGCAGCCCCTGGTGAAGAACATGGAGAGTGTTGTGTATGTACCTTTAAGGGAATAACTGGTCTCAGACTGCAGTACCAGCAGTGACCACCCCTGTATAAAAGGCCCTAGCAGGCTTCTGTAGTTTCAGTTTCCAGGTTGTCTCCATTCAGTAAAGCCTTGTTATAATCAACTCCTGCAGTCCGTGTCTCAATTATACACGGACATAATACTGGCGACGAGTAAGAAACGAACTTACCTGCAACACGGCAGCACCTCAGACGACGTTATTGAAGGTCGGAGCCAGAAGAAAGAAAAAAAAAATAATCCAAAGAAACTCGAGAAATGGGCATCGACCGTGGGCAACCGCCCTCCAAATCATCGAATTGAAAAATTGCAGGAGAGACTGTCGAGAGCCAGGCTTGGTTCTCCAGTCTGTGGTTTCCCAGCTAATCGGGCTGGTGGCAGGTAGTGCACTGATCCTTCCTGGGCTGCGGCGGGCTAGAGCTCGATTGGGTGGCTCTGCAACGGGGCCGGGCAGCGAGTCGGGAAGCAAAGAGAGAGAGAGAGGGTGGAGCACACAGGGCGCGGCCGGTGCTTCGAAGCCGGGCAGCGTTCGGACATAAGAAGAGGGAGGGAAGTGTCCCAGAGGGTCCGCTCCACGACGGGAACGGTTCTTCAATTAACGGAGCAAATATTGAAGCGCGATAGAAAAATAAAAATACCGCGCAGAGCGGCGTTGGCAGCAGCGATCGGGGAGGCGTGAAGACCATAGGGCATCGCCATTACAGGATAGTAAAATAAATATAATCGCCAGCAACTGCGTTGGCAGCAGCGGCAGCGGCGGGAAAGCGCGGGAGGCGCCATCTTAACTCGGTGGGGAAGAAGGAAAAGCGCGGGAGGCGCCATCTTAGATTTTCAAGATGCCAAAGACTGGCGATATCACTGCCTTCGATAATGCAATAGAAGACTGGACCACGTATGTGGAAAGAGTCGAGATATATTGCGAGGCAAACGAAATAGCCAATGAGAAAAAGGCATCGGTATTGCTAAATTTAATGGGCGCAAGAACGTACGGCCTATTGCGGGACTTGATTACTCCAGCCAAACCGAAGGCGAAGAGTTTTAACGAAATTGTTGCTATCCTACAGGAACACCTAAATCCTACACCGCTGCTGATAGCAGAAAGATTTAAATTCCACAGGAGAAATCAGCATAAAAATGAGAGCAATTCTGATTACCTTACAGAACTACGCAAGCTATCAAAGCACTGCCAGTTCAAAGCAGGACTGGCAGATACCTTACGGGACAAATTTGTCTGTGGACTCCTGAGTGAAGGAACCCAGAAGAGGTTACTCTCAGAGAAAGAGCTGACACTAGATAAGGCTTTCAGCGTGGCAGTATCGTACGAAGCAGCAGCAAGGGTAGTTGCGGAAATACAACAAAAGCCACAGGAATACGGCACCCACGAAATGACACGGGGAATTGCAAAATGTTATTGCTGCGGCAGAACTAACCATGACCAGAAGGACTGCTGGTCCAAGGACAAAATATGCAGGCAATGCGGAAAGATGGGACACATTGCACGAGTTTGCAGGTCTGGGAAGAAGACCAACGACAACAAAAAGGCTACTAAGGAACCGTACAGGAAAGTACAAAAGATGACGGACAGTAGTTCCGAAGACCAGATGAGCGATAGTGAATCCGGGAACAAGAGTCTAAGCTGTCTCAAACTTCACAACGTAATCGCAAAAGAGGATCACCGAACCATTTGGGTCACCCTCATGATAGCAGGGTCCCAAGTCAAAATGGAATTGGATACAGGATCAGCTCTAACCGTCATGAATCGACGAGACTACGAGCAGCTATTCTCACACATACCCTTGAGAGAGACATCCATTGTCTTGAGGATGTATACGGGGCAAAAAGTATACCCCAGAGGAAAAATAAGGGTGCCTGTCGAATACAACGGCAAGAAAATACGGAAATTGTATCTCTACATTCTGCAAGATGGTGGACCACTGTTATTGGGACGTGAATGGATCAGAAAGATAAGTTTAGACTGGCACTCCATTCAGGCACTGACGGTGGCTGGTAAAAAGGATGACGACGTCATTCCTGGACGATTGTCAACAATCTTAGCTGACGCCAAAGTGGTATCAACAAGAACTGGGCACTCTTAAAGGCGTAACCGCCTCGATAAAAATAGAGGAGAATGCAATTCCCAAGTTTTTCAAAGCAAGACCGGTACCATATGCAATTCGCCCAGCCTTCGAGGCAGATCTGGAGAATCTGGAGAATGCAGGCGTGTTATCTAAGGTAGACTGGAGCGAGTGGGCGACACCCATCGTTCCTGTCATGAAAAAAACGTTAAACAATAAGTCTGAGGAGCCAAGGAAGGTTCGCATCTGTGGGGACTTCAAGGTGACGGTGAACCCAGTCCTTCACACAGTACAATATCCTCTTCCAAGGATAGAAGATATCTTCGCCTCACTATCTGGAGGGAAGCGTTTTACAAAAATTGACCTAGCACAAGCATATTTGCAGATGGAGGTTGAAGAATCCTCTGGGAAGTATCTCATG